>NC_087484.1:4652045-4955227 GCF_036417665.1 Passer domesticus
GCTGAGTTACTCTGCCTGTGCTTCTGCATGTGCCTCTTTTCTGTAATCATGCAAGCATTAGCCTTTGTGCCTTGTCCATATCCTAATTTGGATGATATATTTTTGCAGTTTCACTGGAATCAGTACTCTCATTCCTGCTCATGAACTGTGAGACAGTTTTGCAGCAAGTTACTCAACAGTTGCTAAATTTTATGAGGGATGGCTGCACATTATTGCAGTTGAAAAGGAGGAAGAGTTTAATGTACTTCTCACTTTGTCTACCCAGCTGCCTGCATAGTTGTGTTATATGTTTCTGAATAAAAATAATGGGCTTTATGCCACTAAAATGCAGTTATTTCATATCAGAACTGTGTCCCCAATCAAATTTACATGACATTGCTTTATATTATGGAGGAGATGGCAACTGCTTGTGGTTAGGCTGCCAAATACTTTGCATTATTATACTCACTCCTTTTTAAAATTTCTTCACTCCTTTTTAAAATTTCTTTTCCCTAATACATTCTCAGACCAGTGGTGTTAGCTGCAGGATGTTGATATTTACCACAGAAAATGGCCCTAAGCTATAAGTGTGACTTTCTATGTAGAGGGGATCCTTCATTAAATTGTTCTTGGTTTTGCTCAACTGTGTCTTGTCAAAAATGACCATTTCTCTTTCCCCAGGGAGAGAAAAGTGTGGGGTTTTTTTTTGTTTGTTGTTAGTTTTTGTTTTGTTTTTGGTTTTTGTGGGTTTGTTTTGTTTTGCTTGGGTGGGTGGTTTTTTTTTGTTTTGTTTTTTTTTTGGTTTTTTTTTGTTTTGTTTTGGGGTTTTTTTGTTTGTTTTGTTTGTTTGTTTGTTTGTTTGTTTTTTTCCCCTCCCCCCAGGAAAATATTTTATTCTTTTCTGGAATAATATCTGATTGTGGTGTGTATACCAAAATCAAGTACCCAACAGTGAGTGAGTACCAGATCTGTATACTCCAGGCAACCTGAGCTTGCAATGCAAGGATTTAACCCTGCATTCCTTGGGAGTTTGATGTGTTTTGAGCCAGCTGGATCAGAACTGGCAGTTGTACTTCAAATGCAGCAACATTGATCTCCTCCTTAAAAGGATATCATGAGTCAAGGGCTCCTCTGGCTGCTTTTCCTGCATGGGGTTGGGTCAGGGCCAGAAAAAAATGCCAGCTGAGAGAGAAGAAAGGCAGCTTTATAGTTTTCTTTTTTATTTCTTTGGCAATTGCAGGCCAAATTTGATGGAATATAAAGATTCGTCATCCACAAACACTGCATGATAATGGATTCCTGCTTGGACTTTGCATTTGCTGAAGGACAGTGGTGCAGATAGTGGTGATAGAAGAGGTAAGAACTGTGAGAGAAGATGGCTTTAGGCTCCCAAAAGTTATCTACCAGCCCTCTGCTACAAGAACATTAGTTTCATGTTGCCAAGAACACAAGAGTGAAGGCATTGGTCTTACTGCAATGAGAAAGGGGCTGAAGTTAAGGACTTTTTATTCTATTTATCCACTAGCTGGATGTATGAGCAAACCAGATATTTAAAAGATAATTTAGAAAACATATTATACTAGACATTTACCTTTCATGGAACTCTTAAATTATTTGTGTTTCTCTTCAGTAGCTTCAAAACTGCATTGAGCACTGGAGATGAAGTAGAAGAGTTTCTATTTGTGGAGCTTTGAGATTTCTCTCCTCTGTTCCCCTCTTTCAATTTTTTTCTTGTCCAGTAAAGTTCAAATTCTTGTTTATATCAGTCTTTGTTGTCATGGAAATATCTGAAGGCTTTGAACCTACAATCATTATGTGTTTATTGTGGAGAGAAGAAGAAACTGGAAAACAGACTGTAAGGCAGAGATTAATTTTAAAATTATGCACCTCCAAAACTCCAAGAAAAGCAAATTCAGGGGTTTTTTTTAATTATATCCAGGGACAGAAGGTATTTTGACTGTTGTTATAAATGTGGTTTAGAGCAGGAGGTAGCACCTGGTGTATGCTTTCAAAGGTTATGGTTTAGCAACTCTCATCACTGGAGTGCTGTTGGAATAGCAGTAATCCAGCTTAATAAAGTAAAACACAGAATGAGCTCAAATTACTTTACAGAGATTTATATAGCAGTAGTATCTGCAAGCAGACTTCAAAACACTGCTGGTTTATTAATCAGCAAAGCTGAGCTCTGCAGTCACTAATTCTGAGGTTTAGACTCAGCTCACTGGGTCACACCTGGGCATTGTGTCCCTGCTCCTGAGACTCACTCCCCAACTCCAGAGAGAACTCGATCCCTTGGGGCACTGGTTCCACCCCTGCCATGGGCAGGGACTCCTTCCACCATCCCAGCTGCTCATCCAGCCTGGACTTGGGCAATTCCAGGGACCCAGGGGCAGCCACAGCTGTGCCAGGGCCTGCCCACCCTCCCAGGGAAGAATTCCTTCCCAATATCCCATCTAATCCTGCCCTCTGGCATCCCCCTTTGCCCTGTCATTCTGTGCCCTGGTGAAAAGTCCCTTTCCAGCTCTCTTGGAGCCTCTTCAGGTCCTGGAAGATGCTGTAAGGTCTCCCAGAGCCTTCTCTGCTCCAGGCTGAACAAACAACTTCTACTGTAGTTTGGTAATGGGTAAATATCAGTTGTTTTGCTACTAAATAATAATTCCCAGTGCTTAAATAATTGCCAAAGCCCAGAAACATGAGAAATACCTCAAGGGAAACGCTCAGAATTTTGTCCTTTGGTCACAAGATCATTTTCAGGGATTTCTTCAGCTTACTGCTTCCAGATGCAGCTCATCAGCTGGGATCTGGAAGCCAGTTCTATGGAATTACACAACATGGCATTGCTCAATGGTTTGCATTTTGTCCTTTGCGTTGCAACCATTTAGTTGGATTATATCTGATACCAATCAATGTCAGGGAAATTATTTAAGACAGGGTTGTCATGGAAGCCATAGGATGATACCAATAATCACTGTGAGACTAAATAAGTATTTAGTAAAAACGTTTTATATAAAAGTCATGTAGAAAAATTTACAATATTCACATGTTGACGCAACCTATAAAAATTTGCTACATATGTCATTCAGCATAAAGTGAGATGAAAAGTGTAAGTCAGGACACAGCACAAACGGAAATTGCTATATTTTTCCGTTCTTCTTTAAAGGTGTCCTGTCTGATATCCCTTGATAATCTTCCCCCAAGATAAGATCTGGCAAACATGCCTTCAGATCACTCAGAAAATTACTATTTGGTGTGATTCCTGTTGCAATATGCTCTGCATGCAGTGATCAGATCTGATTGCAGAGGTCAGTCCTGTGCTGAAATAACCAAGTTCAGTCCATCTGCAAGGAGAAGCTACAAAAGTCATTTCTCCAAGGTAACAGACATACAGGTATGTAGGAAATGGTTCTGTTCTCCAGCCTTTCTGGCTGGGAGAAAAATTCTGAATTAAATACTGAAATCAGAAAGAAAACTGTAGAAATGTCTTCTGTTCTCTGTCAAAACAGATGATTTGAGAAGGAGGAAAACCAAAGTGTTCCAGTAAATGGTGAAGAATTTCACATATTTGATTGCCACTGAACACAGCACGTGTGACACTGTTAAACAGCAGGCAGAAGTTAAACCTCATTATTTTCAGCTTACACTGGTGTGTTTCTTGCCAAAAGAAGGGTATTCCTGAAATTCTCCTCTTGCTGCTCCAACACAGCATTCAGGTGAGCCAAGGTTCCTGCTTGTCTGAACGGCCAGATAAAGACAGGGGCTGTGTTTTAATCCCCTGCTGTTGATGGCAGGATGAACCATGGCTGTTTGCTGGTGAGGCCCATGTGCAGGGGCTGCTGTGATTTAATTACCACAACGTGCAGGTGAAGGGGAGGGTTCCCACGGCAACCCCAGTGTATTCAAAAAAAATACAGCCAGACTTTATCCTGCCATCACAAGTAACATTTGCAGAACTATCTTCCTTTCCCTCCAGTTTTTTTTTCTCCACCTTTCCCACTGTTTCATGCAAATCTGGGCAAAATGCATTCATGGTGCAATTTGCTATTCCTCCATTGACAATGCTACAGATGTGCTGATTTACCCTACCTGACTTTTGCTGTACATTGAGCCCATACAGTCTAAATTTTCAAATCCTTTTAATACAAAATAGTCATTTTCACAGAGTAAAAAATACACTGTTCATTTTATAAAAAAAAAAAGTGTAGAAATATGTTTCTGTCCATTCCTAAAAATTAAATCAAATAATTACAGCATTATCTAAATAAGCAGCATTTTTGTAAGTACAGATAGTTGTGCCTGTTTTCCTTAAAATGTTAGTCATTGGGGTGTGTTATTCAATATTACATCCTACCAAACACAGACCAGTACAAATAAACATGGAGCAATCTTGTCATGCCTAACTTGCTGCAAATTTCTCACAGAATTCAGTATTTTCAGAAACCCACCTTTTTTTTTTTTTCTGGATCCAGTTCTTGCTGTCAACAACTGTTAACAGCAACTGCATTACTGAACTTATTGGGAGCCTGGTGAGATGTCTGCAGCACAGTAATTAAGTAAATAGGCAGTGTTATAAAATGTTGATCAAAACACAGATTGATTTCAAAAGCTCTTCAGTGCCATTCCAGCAGCTGTTCTTATGTACAATATCCTGCACAAGACAAATGTGTTTACTCAAGACATGATGGAGAATGCTTAAGCACATACTTAATTTCAAGCATGTGGATACCCTGGTGTAGTCAGACTGTTTGTGTGCTTAAAATTAATTAGGTGCTTAAGTGCTTTGTTAGATGAGATGAAGATGTGCAGCTTCTGCAAAATTCCTGTTCAAAAAACTTCAGGAGAAATTCCACAGGCACTTGGGCACAGTATGTACAAAGGTTCCTGATATATTCCAGACAGGGTCCCAGTGGAGAGCACAAATAAAATCTGCTATCCAGGCTCAGCCTTGAGTAGCCAGACGTGGAGCACCCACCATCCCTCGTGCCACAGCTGAGCCAGCCTGGAGCATCTCTGCTGCTGCTGAGCTCTTACCTGCCTGGGGTTCTGGCCAAAGGTATCACCTGAGGGCTGAGAACCCCTCACACCTTCCCAGGCTGGCTGCCTGTGCCTGCACAGAGCATTGCCACCCACAGCCAGCTGCTGCTGCTCTTCCTGGCTGCTGGACAGAACTCGGCACACGGTGAGCTGAGAAAGGGCAGTCTGCTCTTTTTGGTATCAATACAGCTTTAGGCTGTCCCTGACTAGAAAAACTGGGCCGTTTGGGATCATGATTTTCATGTTCTAACTGATCATAAAGGCTCCAAAAAAACTTGCTTCTTTGTCCATGTCAACTATGTCACTGTTGCTGACAGAGACAAAAATCCTGTCCTCTCTCTTCAGCTGAAACACACCACCTTGGTAGATGGAATAAAGTCCATATTCTGCTTTTTTAGACCAGCAGCTTGTCCTTGCACTCTTCATGAGCAAAATGGGCTCAGGGTAATTAGTCAGTTTGTAAACATACTGGACAAGCTGTTTGGGGTTTCTGATTTGTCCCAACACGTCTGAGTCCTCGTTCTCGTTTTCACGGAAGCGAAAGTAAATTTGTGAGTAGATGTAATAAAAGCCCGTCTGCGGTATCACTAACTCTCCATTTCTCAGCTCCACGTTGTAAAGGAAGGAGTGGCCTTTTCTTGATGATTCCCAGTTGTTTATTTTGTGTCCAATTCCTCTTCTGGGTAAGGGATTTACTTGGGAAAAAAAAAAGAAGAGAAATGTTAACTTAAAAAACAAGTAGTGAAGCCAAGTGTCTGCTAGTTGAGCCTTACTTTCCTGAATAAGGAAACCTGCTCTTCCAGAAGTTGATTAGTCCATTCTCACAATTTGATGGTCCATAAGTAAGCTTCATGTGGGAATTAAATTAACATGAACTGCCTTTATTTTTAATATTTGTTCTCCCAAATAAGAGGAAAAAATGTTTTTACTTAGTAACAAAGCTAAAATATCCATTAGTCTCTGATGCCCTCTGAAGCTGCAGAAAGCTGAGCAAGCCCTTCATTAGCATGGCTGAATGTCAAGTCACTCCTGTCTGTCTCACATTTCTAATAGGTCTGTCACCATAGCAGCTGGGACTCGCACAACCGACAGAAGGAAATGAAAGAAAAGAGGAAAGCTTAACACTAGGAAGGACATCTAAATAACACTAGGAAGGACATCTAAAGTTCTTCTTTCCCTTAATGAGGGTTCCAAAAGAAGAGCTAGGGAGGTACCCAGAGGAAATGGGCTTTCTCTCTGTTTGGTGGGAATTAGCAGAAAAAACCCAATGTCTGTGACAAGACTATTTGTTTCCTACTATTAATACAAGTATTAAAAGGTGTTTTGAGGCGAGCAATGGGAGAGTAATTTCATCAATTCAGTGGTTTGTATCTGTGGTTAAAGGCTTCTCCTTACTGCGTGAGGACAGGGCGCTCCTCCTGCTGCTGCTGCCCGTCAGGTGCGCCGCGATCCTGCGGATGGGACCGCGCGGCTGCTGCCCCTCCGTGTGCGCCAGGGTCAGAGTCCTTTCCACTACAGGAAAAAGAAACCCCACATCAGAACCAGGGACTTTAGAAAGCACATCTGTTCCACCTGGCTTGATTTTAAGGAATAGCTATGTCACTTTTTAATTGACTGAATCATAGAGTGATGGCTGAATATTGGCTGATAAGGCTCGAATTCTGCTTTCACGCCTGCTCATGAAATGTCATTAAGTGCCTCCTTATTCTCCTTTTTCTCCTCCCTCTGCCTTCAAGTTACCAACAGACAAAACAACCTATAGTACTCAATTTTATGGTTAAATATTTCTAATCTCCCTGTGAATTTCCATTTGGAGGTTGTAATGCTTTCATGGAGCATCTTTAGTGTGAGCTTCAGCAGAGCTATTCCTTAACTGATCTTGGCAGCTCTGTGCTGCATGGTCCACGAGTGGGATACTGGGAGGGCTTTTTAAACATCCTCCACACACATGGGATTGAGTCCTCTGTATCCACCTTGATTATCTTGCTCTAAGCACTTAACAGTAATTCTGGCTCCTGAAAATTTATATTCTAGTAATAAATAAAAATTTTTGATGACTTGATGCCAGTACAAGATCTTAGATCTTACAAGAATTTGGTGCCAGTTTTCTGCACCTTTAAAAAATCAAGTGATTACACATCAAGTGCCACTAGTGGCTCCTTTTTTACCACAGGTAATAAAATTATTACAATACCGTTGATTGCAGATATGTTTTCCTCATAGCTTCTTGACATCATCTGCCAACAAACACAGTAAAAATGAATTAGCTTGTCAGCCGAGGCTGACAGGGGCAGAACACACCTCTTTTTACTCATGAATAAACGGGATTCTGGATTTGATCAACAAGCAAATAGGGGGAAGAAAGCACCTGTTAGTTTGTTGTAATAAAGAATTTCTATGTTTTCATCTTTTAGGTGATAAAAGAAATGGAAAAATATTTTCAAGAGCTCAGGAATAAGTCTATTGAAAAATCTGAATCTCATGCTTTTCTCAAATAAGGTAAGTGTCCAAGCACCAGCTTCCATTTTCAGAATAGTTAGCAGTGTAAACTATATGGTCTTAGATCTGGGAAATTAAAATGAATTTATTTTTATACCTCTACCTATCTAAGCTCTTAATGAAGCATATGTTACTTTGTGCATCCCCTTCTTCATAATTGTTTGCTAACTGCTAACTCCAGTTTGGTGTGGACAGTGGTGCAGCAGCAGCAAGTGTGGTGAAGCTTTACCTAGGTGGCTCATAAAGCCTGTATTGCCAGTTATTGATGGCTTTTGTCCTGCCACATTTCTATTTATCCATCTGTCCTAACAGTAATAGTAGTATTATTGTAATACTGAATTTATTTCTGGTACCCAGCCTACCTTTTTCTAAGCAATCAGGGAGCTAGTAGGTATATTAGATGTGCAAACATCCACCAACTAAAACAATGCTTTCTCTGTGCAGAAGTTCAGGGACTTCACTGGCAGAGCTTCCACCAAAGGAGCTGAGATCTCTGAATACAAATACAGAATTTGGTTTGGACTGCAAGATCTGTTTTTGCCAGGAAATTTCAGCCAGACGAGAACTTCTGTGGATGAGCTTGTTTATGTGCTGGACTTGGGATTTTGAAAGCCATTCCAGAGGATTTGAGCACCTGTGGTTTTTCAGCCAGACTGACTTTGTTCTCTGTAGCCAAAATGATGTGTTTGGTGTGTAAGTCACGCAGAAGGTGCTCTTTGGGAAGGTGCTGTGCCTGATGCTGTGTGCCCACGTGCTCCTTCCTCCATCACTGCATCACACAGCTTGTGACTGGACCACTCCTTAGGCACCTTTGTACCTCTCCCTGTGTTATATTTAATCTCATTTTCTCTCCCCAGCCTTCCTGTTTTTCCAAAGAGGCAGTGACAGCTCTGATAGCACCATGATCTCTATGGTAAGGTAGAAACCCTTTACCCTGAGGTATTTCAGATAAACCAACCCATCACTGGAATTTACTTAGTAAGAGCTGATAGTCTTTGCTTTATTATTTCCTGAATGCAGTGAAAGCATTTTTATGGGCTGTTTTTCCCTTTGCTTCAGTGCAAGCACTCTGCAGCTGGAGCTGCGCCCTGACAACTACTTTGCAATAAAACAATCTGACCCTTCTTTATCTGCTATTAGGATTCCTTCAGCTGAAACAACACCAAGCACACTGTTCCCAAATACCTTTTTAATTAACTTTCCCAGGTGCCACTTTACTTGCCAGCAGGGATCAGCTTCTCTGTCTTCACTTTCGAGGAGCTCCAAGTTTTGGATGGAATTTCCGATCTCCTCCCCGGTGAGACAGGCGATGCCGCTCTTGGAGTACGAGTCCTGGAGCTGCAGCACAGGGAAAAGCCAGGATCTTTCATCCATGTGTTTGCAGCTGTGGTATGTCACTGTATTCACTAAGTGCTAGGAAATGCACTTTTCTCTAAAGTATGGTGCAAGTAGGGCTATATGAACAAGAGGACTGAATTCATCCTGATCTGATATATTTAAATATAAGGGCACACCTCACATGCAAAAATATGCTTGCATTATCTGCATGGACATAAATACAGTATCCGGTATTCAATTTAATAGGTTTTGTGAAGATTCAACACCCAAATCCCTGATGTTGGAAACTCTTTAGATTCTCTAGTTCTACATTACAAACATTTATTTAGCACAATATTGTTTTTAAACAAATTATTGAGGATGAAATCAAATACTAGAACTTAAAAGTATTTTCTATGCTATCTTTTCAGCCAATTGCATTTATAATCCAGACCTTTGCTGTTATATATATCTGTACCATATCCAGTTTGGGCTCTCTCCTAGCACCATTTGTCCTAATAATCCAGATAACTGAAATGACATTTGAGTCCAAATACAATTATAATGCCAGATATTTTTGACATGAAAATATCAAGTATCTATCTGTATCCTCTAGTCACGGAGAAAACATTTTTGTTTCCTGCAAAGATTGAAGAGATTGGCAAAACTCCTTTTGGCTCCAAGGGAATCTGGGAGAGTTTCCCTGGTGGAAATCTCTCTCCAAGCTCCCTGCGGATGCGACTCCAGCTGGCGCTGTTGGTTAAAGTGGGAGCACAGAACCTGAGAGCAGCCCTTGTTTGCTTGAGCTGGGCTCCTGCTGCAGCAGCCACACACTGGTCAGCCTTGTGGAGCCAGCAAAGCACTCCGGGAACTTGGAGGGGACAGCAAGGAGCATGCAAAGCATTCAGATGGAATCCTGCTAGTAGCATTTCAATTTCACTCTTTTGTTGTGTTAAAGAAGCTTGATTTGGTTTGCTAAACAGATGTATTTTTTTTTTCTACAAGCACCAGTTTTTAGCTGTCCTAGAGACTGGGGTATTGAAAGCAAATGGTGAATTTTCTCCTTTACTCTCCATGCTTTTCCTGGCTGTTAGAAAACAATGGTGTTTAGGAAAGGATTTCCTGCTACAGGGGGAGGAGATTTCACTCCCATCAAGTCCCACCTTCCAGCAGATTCCACCGAGCTTCAGCTAGGACTTGAAATGATGTATTTTGGAGGCAGCAGAAGGAAAAGGGGCCCCCAGTACAAGTGGTTGTGAGGGTTTCTGTGTCTTTGCCAAGAAGTGCAGTGGTATTTTTAAATCAGGTTTCAAGAACTCAAAGTGATTAATATTAGGTGCTCATTAAGGTAAAACTACAGGCTCTGACCCATTTAACTATACAATGAGCTTCTATAAAAAAGTAGTTTGACGAGTTTAAGATAAAAAGCCAGACACAGGCACGTTGTGAGGTTATGTTTGTTCTCTTGAGCTCTCTCCCAGCTCAGCCCTCCCATCTAGAAGCAAACAGTCCTGTGCCTCTGCCTCCACCTTACCTGCTCACTTTTCCCCAAAACAGCTTCACTCTCCTGGCACTGGAACCTTACTCTTTGTGCAGTTTGAAACCTCGCGGAATGCAACCTTGCAGCAGCACATTATGGAACCCAGGGACTGGGATTTCTCTTGTAAGATTTGAGGTTTATCTGCAGCACTGAACCCTTTGAGGACACAACTCCTGCAGGAATCTTATCTTATAGAGCCTGTCTCCTATGTTAGGAGTGGTTACTGGACTGTTTCTGAAAAAGAAGGAAGCCTGAGGTTGTTTTTTCTTCCTGAAACACAGGAACTTTATTGTTTCAGCACTTCCTCTCCAAGCCAAACACATGCCATACTCCTAATAGGTTACTACAGCTGTAGTGGCCAAACCCTGCTAGTTACTAGCATGTTTTTGTAAAGATAGAAATACCTGCAGTCTGTGCAGCCACAGTAATTTGGTGAAGGTGTAGAAATGCAGGTATTGTGAATTAAAAAAAGGGAAGAAAAATGTGCAGACAAAAAGCACAGCTTATCTACAGAGGTTTATTCCACATGCACCATGTGGATGTGGAGTAGCAGGCTGTGTCTAGATGGGTTTTTTCCTGTTTCTGGTGCACCAAATGGCAAATGCAGGAATATGTGGTTAAGGTACCCCCTCCAGAGCCAGCAACCTTTGTTTGCAGTCCAGCACATCTTCAGTTTTTTTATCCCTTCACAACAAATGCAGGTTTGTTGTTCTTCAGAAACTGTGAGTTCTATTTTGGGCAAGTCCCTGGGATGTGATTGTGTCCCAGGTGCACATGTTTGAATAGAAGGAAAAGATAAGTGTGGTTACTAATTACTTAGATTGGCATGTTTGTTAGCAAGGGACTCTGAGCTGTGTGCATGAGGATGTCTTTATATATTTTTCTTCATTAGCAATCATGTAACCTGATGTCACAAAGTGAGCACATTTCTGTGACTCCTCCATTGGACAGCCACAGCTATAAATTCAGCAGGAAAATCTGTTTTATACATTTTTAAAGTATGAGCATTGGCTCCTGTTGCAGAGCACTCCCTTTGCCTCACTGAGAACTCTGACATCTCAGAAGACTCCACTTATTAAACTAATGTGGAATAAATGCATATATAGCATAATATGCATATCTACATTATTATAAGTACTGTAATTAATTAAGCATTACTGAGTGCTTGTATAAAACAGTAACTTACACTGATGCAACACTTTCTGAAGCTGTATATATACAGAACACTTACCTGCAGGTAGGTTTACCTGTGTGCCAGGAGTAGCAACATCCAGGCACAATTTACAGCAGGACAGTCAGTTTAGGGTAAGACACTCATGGTAACCCTGAGTAACAAGGGTCCTCGAAAAGCAGGACCACACACACTGCACTATCAACTAAATTCAACCTTCTCGGAGTGTAAACGATCTTTTGCAAGAAGAGGGAAGAGTTAAGCAGCAGCTGCCAAGCCTCAAGGGTGGCTTCAAGGAGACCAAAGCATCCAGACTACACAATGGGTATTTTAAAAGTTATCCTGGGGAATGCTGCGGTGTTTGCCGTCTGGTGCAGTTCCTTTGGGATTAGTCACGGTCTCAGACCCATGCATTATCCTAGGGGAAGCATCCACGAGGCGCTTGAGCTGACAGCGCCCGCTCCACCCAGCCCTCCCGCACCGCAAAACTGATGAGACGGCGAATTCGCGCTCTAATGGGAAACACATTTCCTGCGAAAGCGCCGAACTTTGTTCTCCCGAGGCGGACACTCAGTATCTGCCCCGCTGCGAGCTCCTTTCCCCGCGCACAGCCCCGGCCGTGCTGCAGACAAAGGGCAGCACGGAGCTCTTTGTCCGCGGGGCTGAGCCCAGCCCGGCCCGGGGATGCTGCTGGCATCCCCCCGCGCCCCGAGCCGGCCCGTCCCGGGGGACAGCGCGGGCAGCGCGGCTCCCCCCGCCGCCGAGCCCCGCACAGACCTGTCGGAGCTCGCTGGTGAAGTACAGGAAGGTGACGGCCACGCACACGGACTGCAGCAGCACGGCGGCCACCAGCACGGCGCCGCAGGTCTGCGCGGGGCTGGGGCCGCCCGCCGGCAGCATGGTGGGGCTGGCTGGGGCGGCCTGGGGGCTCCGGGGGCTGCGGGGGCTCCGGGCCGCTGTCCCGCGGTGAATGCAGCCCCCGGCTGGGGCCGCGCTCAGCCCGCCCGCCGGGACATACAGCGGGCAGGGCAGGGCAGGGCGGAGCGACCGCCCTCGGCCGGCCTGCCTCCGCTCCTCCCTGTTCCCTCCTCCCTGTTCAGCCCTGCCTCCTCTCCGTTCCAGACCTGCCTCCTCTCCGTTCAGCCCTGCCTCCTCTCTGTTCCAGACCTGCCTCCTCTCCGTTCAGCCCTGCCTCCGCTCCGCTCCTCCCTGTTCCCTCCTCCCTGTTCAGCCCTGCCTCCTCTCTGTTCCAGACCTGCCTCCTCTCCGTTCAGCCCTGCCTCCGCTCCGCTCCTCCCTGTTCCTGGACTCCCTCCTCTCTGTTCCAGCCCTGCCTCCTCTCTGCTCCTCTCTGTTCCCTCCTCTCTGTCCAGCCCTGCCTCCTCTCTGCTCCTCTCGGTTCCCTCCTCTCTGTTCCAGCCCTCTCCTCCCTGTTTTCTCTCCGTGCTTTCCCGCCCCGGATTCCCCGCCTTCCCCGCCTGTTCTCCCGCTTTCTTCGCCTCGGGATCGCTGCGAAGTGTGCGATCGGTGCTGGCGGTTGGGGCATTCCCAGCAAACTCTCTTGAGTTTGAGCCTGAGAACGGTGGAAGCTAGTTTTTAAAAAATACATTCAGGCTCTGGTTATGTGCGCAGAGAGGCACGGAGTTTCCTGAGTTCACGTTGTGTAACAGTCTTGAGAATCACAGATTGGTTTGGGTTGGAAGGGACCTTAAAGTTCAGCTGGTCCAATCCCTGGCCATGGGCAGGGACATTTCCATTATCCGCTGCCCTGTCCAAGCCCTGTACAGCCTATCCTTGGGCACCTCCAGGGATGGAGCATCCACAGCTTCTCTGAGCAACCTGTGCCAGTTTTTCACCACCCTAAGTGTAAAAATCTTTTCATTGTAAATAACTTCTTTCTTATACCTAATCTGAATCAATGCTCATTCAGTTTAAAAGCGTTACTCCTTGTTCTGTTGAAGAAAGTCCTGATATTATTGTCCTCATATTTTTATAAGCTGCCCTTCAAGTACTGAAAGGCTGCATTGAGGACTCCCTGGAGTCTTCTTTAGCTGAACAAACTCAATTTTCTCAGCCTTTCTTCACAGGAGAGGTGTTCCAGCCCTCTGAGCATCACCTGGATTCACTCCAATAGGTCCATGTCCTCCCTGAGCTGTCCTATCCATCTCCTGTCCTCTGCAGCTTCTCCTGTGGAGCTGGAACATCACAGAAAAGTGCTTGTGAGCAAAAAATCAGTGCCAGGTGCTCCTTCCCAGTGCTGCCAGTGCTTCTACACCCTGGTCATGACATGATTACTGCCACAGTACATGGACATCAGGTATACATTTTGAGCTTTCTTTATCTGATGGACTTTAGGGTTTGTTTGTTTGGTTTTCAAACCTCGAAGGCTCCTTCTTGAAAGCTTTTCTCCAAACTGTTCCACCCAGATAGATGTTTTCCAAAGGCATGTCCATATTTAGGGTGTGTCCATTAACTTTCCCTGGGGTTCTGATTCCTTCACCTCACACAGACTAAAGCAAATAAGCAAATCCATAATTATCTGCTGACACTTTTACATCAGCAGAGGTAGCACCTCTGCTGACTGTGCAGCCACGGAAAACTGGGATTTCAAATCCAAGTGCAGACATTTGAGTTAGGTCACTTCCATGCTGTTGGCTGCAGCATGTGATGAAATTTTGTCTCCTGTTCAACACCTGAATGCAGGTGGGAGTTCACAGTATAATTACAGGGGAAAATTAAAATCAAGATCTCTTAATCTCCCCTGACTATTGAGGTCATCTTTAGAAGGTGTAACTGCATTGTATTCAACCATTTAGAGGAAAATTGCTTTTTCTTCCATCAAAATGTAGCAAAATAATCCCCCAATCCCTGTTCAATGTGGCAGGAGACAGTTTGTTTGTCTCTTTCTTTTGAGACATTCAATCTGTGTGCCAAAACAGTTCAGATCTGGGTAATTCCAAATTACAAATGTCAGATGGAGAAGATTAACATCTTTCAAAAGTTAGCTCATGGTCTCCTCCTATGACTTCTCAGGAAAGTCATTGTGACACTTTGGATTCTTTCTGCTTTATCAGGGTTCATAAATTCCTAAGAACAAAATTTCATCTGATAGAGTCATGTGAAGAATCAGTTCAAAAGTGGCAAGCTAACTAGAATCAGTTAAAAGATGGAGAACTAACTTGGATGATGATCCCTACCTGCTGAAGGGAGTTTTTGTGCTTCTGTTCATTCTAGTTGTTTAGGGAGGTCCCATCCCATTTCAGGGAGTTTCCTTTCAAAAAGAATAGAAACAAAAGTGAAAGAGAGCCAGTGTACCACAGAGCACTCTTGTTCACAATCAGGACTTAATTTGTATTCTGTGTTTTTCTGGCCCCTTCCTGGCTTTCTCTTTTTAACACAATTATTTTGTAGCTTAACATACCAACTGAGGAAAGATATTTTCAAGACTCATTTTGTTGCCCTCTATCAGGCATGGTCTGTGTCCCCCTGACCCATCATTTTAAATCCTCCATGGGCATTTCTGATTTAATACTTGTTTAATTAGTGCCAGTCTTGCAAGGCAAAATAAATGAAGTAATATTTCAAAAGAGCAATGGGAAGAGCACACTCAAATCCATCTCTTCAAAAAATTATGAGTTCACTATCTTCATGAAGATTTAAGATCTAAACATTTCATTATACAATGACAAACAGGTTTTTTATTCCCACACTGACATAGGATATTCCAAAAGTGAAACTCTATTTCCAGCATTGAGTGCACTGGAAAATCTTTGCTACTTTCAATGTTCCCTTTTCCGGAATTAATTTTTGTCTCTAATAAGTCTAATAAGTGTAAATTTATACTGAAAATAATTTGTTTTAAAGGTTCCAAGAGCTGAAAATTAGTGTTTTGATGAAATTTTGCCACAGTAGAGCTGGGGCATTGACACCAGTAGGAACAAATGGTGTTAGCATGCTTTTAAACAGAACCAAGTCATGTGTGTTTGTGTTGTGCTAGACCAGGGCATGTCCCCAACAAAACCTGTGACACTTCCTGGCTCCTTCATCCTATTAAAGCTTACTCAGTGAGCCATTTAATTCGAGATAAACCTTAATCTGTCCTGTGGACTTAGGATGTGTCACTTGGCATGTCAAGGAAACGCCTGGCAGGGGACCTGCCACACTTGTCCCCTGCAGTGGACAATGGCTCTGGAAATGTGTAAAAATGAAGGAAGAGTGACTTGAAAAAGTCCTTCAGTTCCCATTCCTCAGTGACTGCAGGGATGGGGGTGATGAAGATGTTTTCAGAGAGGATATTTTCCAAGGCAGACAAAGCAGAGCTGACTTTCTGGTACGTAGCAGCTCTGGACTTTGATTTTTCTGCTGAGCAGCCAAGGGGGCTGTGTTTTTCACCACAGCATGTAATTACAGTGCTGTATCTGCAGACAGGGAATGAAGCTGTTCCTCCTTCCCCCCAGCAGCCACCTGAATGCTGCTCTTGCTTTGTGCTTGCTTGTTTGTGGGAAGCTATCACTTCCCACAGTGCAGCTGCTGACTGTTTGGCTCTGAGAGCACAGTGGGAAATTTTTGTCTCCTTCCTGAAAGGAAGGGGAAGTTCCTGTCCACCTCTGCAGCCTCCCAGTTCATCTCTGGGGCACTGCCACACTTAGAGCCCCAGCCTGCTGAGCCCCCCAGTTAAGCAGCCAGCACAGGGTTAAGCTTGCAGTGTTCTCCTGAGCCCTGCACATGTGCTGGACAGATCACATCTGGCTCCTGTGGTTTGTTCATTCTTTTGAGGTCCCTGTGCCAGATTCCAACCTCATCTTTTACTGTCAGTTGTAAACCATCTCAAATCCATGAGTTCATTGTGATTTGTACTGCTGTGGGATCAGGATCTATTTGTCACTGCAAATACCCTTTTAGCCTGTGGTGTTACACAAACAACTGCAATGGTTGTTTGTGTAACACACCTATGAATTAAATTAGTCAGACCTGGCATCTCTCTTTTAATGCCCCAAGCAGTGGATTTGATTAACAGAACAGGCAATATCTTGCATGGACATGCCACAATACTGTCCAAAAGTGCTGTAGAAACAGTACTCCAGATCTAACTTTGTATCTCTCAGTTTTGGTTAAGAAAATACTTAAAATAAATACCTTTTTCCTGTTAATGTACAGTATATATTTTAAGCTTGTTCTTAACTTTTGTCAGTTATACAGGGGCACTTCCAAAAGTACATTGTCCTTTCAGTGTGCTCATTATGAAATCTCTCTTTGAGAGTTTTTGTGTCAACTCTTTGAGAGTTGTTTTTTTTTTTGTCATTGTATAATGAATCACTGAATGGTTTGGGTTGGAAAGGACCATAAAGCTCATCCAGTTCTAACCCCTGCCATGGGCAGGGACACCTTCCACTATCCCAGGTTGTTCCAAGTCCCATCCAGCTTGGCCTTGGACACTGCCAGGGATGGGGCAGCCACAGTTTCTCTGGGCACCCTGTGCCAGGGCATGTCCACCCTCACAAGGAAGAATTCCTTCCCAAGATTCCATCTAATTCTGTGCTCTTTGAGTTTGAAGCCATTCCCCCTTGTCCTAACACTAGTACTTCTTTAGCTCTCAAGCACCAGGATTGTCAGGAGGCACATCCCAGGAAAGCACCCACGTGTTACTCACTGAATGAGTACACTTGGTTTCATTAAGGTGCCCTGACTCAAGATTCCTTCTCACAGTGGGGTTTTTTTTTAATATAAATCATTTCTGTGTCATTGCTTTAACTACGATATGGAATGCCACAACAGAGAGTTTCTGTTTGACAGAAAGGTCTCACATTTCAACATTTCTGTTTGTCTTAGAGTGAAAGATTTCAGTTAAAGAAAAGTTTCTAAATACGTCATTTTGGAATAATTGAAACAACTTTATAATTGCAGTAATATATGTATTCACTGTAAGGAATACATGGCTCTGCCTTCCTGTATTCCCCAGAGATCCCTGAAGAAGCAGCAGCTCCTTTCAGCTGCAGATTCCAAAGCTGGACCTGGCCTTGTGGCAATTCCCTGTTCACACAACCAGTCTTGTGTGAAGCACTAGATGATGCTCCCTGGCCAGGGGAGCAAAGGGAATGTTTATAGATGCTCTTAAGTCTTTTTCTGTGTTACACTAACAAAGTGATAATGTTGAAATGGGTTCATGGCAGTCTCAGCTCTGGAGGGAGCTGGGAGGAGATCCATAACGCATCCATCTGCCTCCACAACATTTCAGAGAGGAAGAATTGTCCCTGGCACACAGCAAAGCCTTACTATGCAATCATCTTAAGCCTTGAAGCATGAAATTTGATTTTCTTTACCATAGGTAAGTGCTTTTAAACTCCACTGAAAATGGAAGACAAATATTTCTCTTTAGGGTGCCAGTTCTCAGTGTATGCAGAGAAATTACTTTTTTTGAGGCTTCTTCTCAGCAAAACATCTGTCACACACCTGTCTATCTTCATCTAGGCTACAAGACTGGACTGTCCAGAGGTTTGTGAGTGGGAAACACAAGTCAGTGGAACCCCTGCAAGACAGGAGGAACTCGAATTACTGGTGGAGATTGCTGGGTTATCAGTTGGAGCAAAGCTGGAAGGAAACCTTGGCTATGGTGAATACACCATTGTATAAATGTCAGTTGCAGGCATTATATTAGAATTTTGTGTATCTGCATCTTTGGTGACCACTTGGTATTTTCAGTGACACCTAACTGTGAAGGCATTTGCCTTCTGTCCTGAAAATGGGTGATTACAGGGCAGGGAGCAGAAATTCCCCATAGCTACTGCCAGAGAGAGCATTCCCAGCCCAGTTTGCCACAAGAACAGAGACTCCATTGATCTGGAGCTGATAACAGATGGCAAATTTTGCCAGATGCAAGATGTTTTCTTGTGCTCGTACAGCACTGAAACTCAGTAAACAGAAAGAGCTCAAGGAAGAATAGAAAGCAAAGCAGTCTCCTGGGTCTGTATGCATTTCAGTTTCATCATTCCTACTCCAAAGTTGTGTAATATTTAACTGAAAAAAGACATTTATAACTATAACAATCTTTAACTAAAAGCAAACTGCAGTGTACTTCATTGAGCTGCAGTATATTTACTCTTGGACTGAGATTTTGTTGCTTTTTCTCACTAATTTTCAACTTTGGCTCAAGTTAACGTTGATTGCCAAAACAAAAACTTGACCGTCTGGGAATAAAAGTCATATGACAAATACCTCCCTGGGCTTTTTGAAGCAGGATTTCCTTATTTATTTGGAAAAGAAGTTGGAAAAGGCTCCTGACAATAAATACCTAATGCAAAAAATCTTAAAGTAGAGAACATAATTTTTTTTTCTAAAAACCCTGCTGGTTTAAGAGCTAGTGATTGCTACACAGCAATCAATTTTCTTATTCTGGGTAACCACTTGTCGTTTTCCATTAATTTTTAGCTAGCCATGAGATGTAACTTAATACAGGAGTGCTCCACCAAACAAACCCCGGAGACTTTTTCATATCTTAGCAGGCAAAACATTCCCAACTTGTTTCCAACTTTGTTCAGTCATTACTCTTATTTGTCTGAACACCACCACAGTGGTGGTGGTGCTCTGGTCACAGAGTTTTTAAGTAATCCATTAACGAGAAAGGGGATTCAGGCAATGGAAATGAAGGCCATCTGAAAATAAAAGATGTCAACACTTGGAAGGAATGAGATTGCACAGAGGTGCTTTGAAGCTTATCAAAGTATCATCCTTCTTTGTTCCAGGTGTCTCCTCAGAACAGAGTGCACAGGATTCAGGAATCCATTTCACTTTGGATGGGGGATTCCAGGTGGACTTTGAGGGTTGTTGGGTCTTTGTACAGCTGGAAACACAAGCCCCTCAAATTCTGCACTCTCCTTTGGTGGAGCCACAGTTTCTGAACTGGGAAAAGGAGACACGACCAGGTCCTTCCCAGGGAGGGAGAGGAGGCACAAGGGGTGAGCTCAAGGCTCCTGCAGTGGATCTGAGGCTTTGCAAATCCCAAAGATCCAGGCAAGCCTTGAGCCCCCCAGAGCCCCCTGCAGCCACTTGTCCCAAGGTGTCCTTTGCAGAGCATGGCCTGTCCTGGCTGTGCTGGACCAGGACAGTGGTCAGGGAAGACACTATGGAAGGACAAGTCACAGAGGAAGGGTAAAACCCCCACTTTTTAAAAGGTTTGTGTTGATTCTGGCTTTTCTAGGAGTTTTTTCACAGCAGCAACACCAAACCTCTACAGGGACACAACTAAAATCACAACAAACTGCATAAGGGCAGAGAAGTATGGAAGGAAACAGTTAAAACAGTTTTTCAGCCAAAGAAAATGTCCATATGATGACATGGTCTTGATATAGATGACCTTTTTTCATTTTATGAAGATTTGTAGATGTAATAAGAAAAAGAGAAAAAAAATCAGATTTTATGGTGACGGAGGGAAGACTGGAAATGGATCAAAAGTATGTGCTGGGGGTTCAAAACATAAGCCCAGATATTAAAGTAATCCAGACTTGCCTGTAAAGTATTTTGCAATAGTAAAATAAATTCAAAACTTTTTAATGATGAGTGCTGGAAACTTGTTTTGGCAGAATCAGTGCATGAGATTGCCATGGAGAAGGCTGGGGAAAATGTTTGGGCCCTTATTAAAGCTGCATGGACATAAATAGATATGCAGGAGTACAGCTTGAGGTATATGTTTCATCCCAATATTGCCTGACTGGGTAAGATTTTGCCCTTCTTTAATCTCCTGGGTATTTCTGGGGTTTGGGTATATACTGGTTAAGCTGATTAAGGATTTGTGGGGTTTGGGTTAAGAAAAAATTGGAACTGTTGCAACAGAATGTTTACATTAAAAGAATAAATGGAAAAGTAATTTCTGTATAACTAGGAAGACTTATCACCAAAGGGCACTTGAAAAATAATTGATGACTGCAATCAGCTACTAAAATAGTTCTTCAGCACAGTTAGATTGTAAAAATACCTCCATGACTGACTTAATTAAAATAATTACCAAGGGATTTGCCTTGGCTTAAAATAATATGTCCCTTTTTGTGACTTTTGGAGGCAGGTGAACTTGGTCTCCTTGTCTTCTCTAAGGCTCCTGTCCAGTAACATATTTGGGACAATTAGGTCCTTAATCACCTAAAGAAGAAATATCACATTGGCAGCAGAGAGCCATTCCCAGCACTGAGATTGTTCTGGTGTGTGACTCAAGGGCTTAATTTTAAAAAATTGACCTTAATGATGCAGATGCAGTCTTGTGAAAGGCAAACACCAGGAGATGATGATATGGCTTCACAAAAATAACTTTCCCCCCTCTGCTGGTGTCAGTGGCAGGAGCAGGATGTGATAATTGGGTAGGATCTGATACCCATCTATCCAGACAAAGCACAAATGGGGAGAGATGATTAGGAGATGCAGCGAGGTGTTAGGTGTGCTCAGCCCTTCTCAGAGGAAAAAAGCTCCACTTCTGCCTCCTTCCCATCTTGTTCCTGACTCCATGTCTTGCTGCTTTCCTTGGATCAGCTCTGGTGCTCATCAGAGCCAGTACAGCTCATTACTCCCACAAAACACTGGGCTGGCCACAAGGACTGGCTTAGTGAAGAGCCCACAAGCCCAGGGCAGTGCAAGGAGAGGTGGGAGCCAGTGCCAGGTGAGGATGAGCCTTCCCTGGCCAGGAGCAGGCTCAGCTGCCCATCCAGCATCAGCCTTAGCCACTCCAGAGTGTTTTTGTCAGTGCAGAGGTTGGATCTGGCTCATCTTCAGGCACTGGTTTCTTGTAAGTTGGCGGTTGGAAGGAAAAGAGTTGATTAATGGCTTTTCACGCAACCCCTGCCATAATTTTTACCGAGCGCTTTTCAGGCTGCTGAAACTTTCCTGTCAAAGAGATTGGTGGAGAAAATCCTACCTGTTGTGTAACACTCATTTTGGGGGCGAAAACACTCCTTATCAGAAACACAATGCTTATTTCCTCCAGTGAAATTATCACTGGTTTTGCTTTCTTTTTCTTTGTTACTAGCAGCTAAATATTTAGCTTCAAGGTTCTTTGAAGGGTGTTGCCCTCAGACCCTCCGTTGAACCTGCTTTCAGTTTCTGTTACCAGCCATGTCTTGAGTGCTTTCCAGGCAACAGGACAGCCTGTGCCTCTGGGAGGTCTCACCTGGGGCCAGAGACAGAAATCACCAGCAGCTTCCCTGAGCTGGTGGTTTGACCATCCCAGCGGCAATATCCATTTACAGCTCCCATTTCTTTTCACTGTGTTTGAAGGAAAAATTCAGTTCCCCAGACAGGTTTGTAGTGTGGTCACATGGAAGGTTTTGCTGACCTCCTTCAGAGGTGAGGAGGTGCAGGGTGAGAAGTCCCATGCAAGGCTGTGGCCTGCGCTGCCCTATAGTGAACAGGCTGGGAACGTGGGTCAGCCCCTCACACACTTCCTTCCACCTCAGGTTCCCATCCAGGTGTCAAAAATGTGCTGCTGTTACTCCCCAGCAGCCAGCTGTGTAAAGGACATCTGCAGGGAACACAGATCCTTCTCCCATGTGACACCTTCCACAGAGGTTCAGAGTGGACCTGGGGAAGCACCTCTGGCTTGGCTGTGAATGTCATGAGGTAGATGTGCATTTTTAACATCAGACCTTTGAACTCACTGTCATCAGCTGAAACAGGAGAATGCAGAGAGAAATTGCAATCTTTATTTGAGCGGTGAGGCTGCTGTAGAGCTCATCATGTTTGCCAGTGCTTCTGTGCTGCTGATTGCTGATAGATATGCAGATTTTATTTAAATTCAGGATAGTGAGGTGCTGTGCAGACAGAAGGGTTATTAGGATTGCCCAAGAGCTGTTGGCAGGGAATACCCAAAGAGTGCTCAGCTCTGTACATAACTATACTTTCTTTTCTTCAAGGTGCCTTCTTAAGAAACATTTCCCACCACTGCCCCTCTGTCACATGGAAGAGGTGCTGTTTAGTTTCTATCACTTAAAACTTCTAAAGTGTCCACAAGCAAGGGATTCTTCTTTAGAGAGCCCTTTCTTAGCAGCTGCTTATGAAACAGGAACTTCGTTGTCCTTGCAAGATATTAAAGGAAGGAAGTCAGAAATATTTTTAAAATATACATAGGCTATTTATTATGTTAATTTCCTATTTCCTTGCTCAGAAATTGCCTCAGGGACACTTGAGATGCACAGCAGCTTTCCCCAGGCTGCCATGCCTCCTGCAGGCTCAATTTGCCACCTGTGGCCACACTGAGAGTGAATCAAATTCTTCCAGAAATAATTACACACAGTCCTGAAAACGGTTGTTTGCAGGTACGGCAAATCAGATATGTCCTGGATATTTATAGTAGTAATCTGTTTGTTTTCTTGTGCTTGCTTTGCACGGCTACACAGGCATTTGTTCTCCAGGGAGCACAATAGCTGCATGGGGATAGCAGAGATTGCTGTGATAATATGCTTGCAAATCATTAGCAGGACAAAGCACTAAAGCCCTTTGAGGATTCCCACAAAGAATTCAGCATGTCTGAGTTAACCAGGGGAAGGGCTGGGTCTGGGGGAGGGCTATAGCAGCAGGAGGAGATTTTTTGGTATGAAGAAATGTTGGATTTTTTTTTTTTTTTTTTTTTTTTTTACTTAGAGATGGGTAATTGAGAGGCGTTTAAAAAAATTTATTCTATTTTTAGTCTTATGAGAAGGGTGAGACAATACAGATGTTATAAGTCACGCTGTCACAATCAGAAGTTGATTATTTCTTAATTACAATATGCTATAAGTGTTTCTTAATCTATCAGCTTTAGCTACACTATGTTATAAATGCTTTAAAGCTAATAATCTAAAATTACCCCTCGTGGGTCCTCCTATAATGTGTCTTTCACAGCTCTGTTTTTCTATCTCTCACAGTCCACAAAGAAAAGCAGATGTGAACACAGGGTTTGTCCAAACTCCCTTTCCAAGCACCACTTCCAGCCTGCTGAGGAGGCACTTTTTTGTTTTGAAAGAGCTGAGCCAAGCCCCAGTATTACAGAACTGAAGCTCCTGAGGTGGGTTTTGATGCTGCATCTGCCCAAGCTGACAGAGGAATTCCCTTCTCTCCACAAGCCAGTGCCAGCTTTCCTGCCCCACCCAAACAGGACCAGTGCTGATGCCAGCCCAGATTCAAGTCTGAGTACGGATCAGCAATGCTCCATCTCTGCTAAATATGTCCCTGAGGCTGGTCTCTGATTCCCAGCATCAAAAACAACACTGCAGGAAGAACAAGAGCAACACCAGAGTTGAAGGAATCAGGTTGATTCTGTTGCCCTTGGGAATTTTAACACTGGGTCTGCCACAAGGAAAAACAGCTGGGAGAAGCTGGGTGCAACCACTCAGCAAGTTGCTTTAGATTTTAAGTTTCTTTGTGTTAAAAGTGAGTCAGTTTTCTTCAACACTGAATCTTTTTGAAGGTTAGAGACAGTGATCCACAGAGCCATCATTGCCTCACTCAGAAAAGAACCCGTTGCACATCAAAATAGGTTTCATAACCTCTTTCCTTCTCTTGAAGTCGCCCCTTCAATCAGAGAGAGGTAAGATTGCCAGCCAGCTGACTGCCAGGGTCTCCAGAGTATGGCTCTTAAAATGCAATACAGGAAATTCCCCAAATTTAAAAAATGTTCCAGAGGCAAGATTTGTAGGAAAAACCCAATAACTTCTGCTTCATTTGCACTTCGCAAATCAAAGAAGGGGCCTGAAGGGTAGTCTGCATTCCTTGTTTGTAATCCTGACTTGCTGTGGGTCTGACTTAGGCTGTGTGTGATCCTTGAGGTCACATAGTGGTTTTAACTCCAGATTTTCATGCAAACAAAGCAGTTCAGTGATGCTCTATGTTTGGGCATGACTTGCAAGCACACAACAACTGGGGAATGTGTCTGCAGTGTGACCCTGCAGCTGCTGCTGCTCACCTGCATCCCACTAGATAGAAATTAGTGAGTTATTGGTTCTATTTATGCTCCTCCTTAGAGCCAGCGCTGTTGTAACAGCCTCCATAGGCCCAGAGATCTTTCACTGCTCATGATGGAGTGCATGGAAAGAGAAGAAAATTCCCTCTGACCTCATGATTTCTTGGTAAATCTGGCTGATGGCTGCACCCTCCTGAGAGCAACAGGCTGACAGGTCCCCACAGGTCCGAAGAAAACATCTTGCGTTCCTTGTCCTTGATTTTGGGTTTTTCTGAGCTCTGAACTTCTTACTGGAGTTTTTAGGGTTGGAAACTTACCTTTGTTTTCTTTAAGAAACAAACATTTGTGAACCTGTGCTTGATTATTCACCTGTTTCTGTGGAGGTGTTTCTGTGGACTGCATCAAACAGGTGGAGATGTGAACCAAGGGGAGATCTGAGCTCAGAGCTTCTGAGGGCTCTTTGTCAGGTTTCTCCTCTTACTTTAGCCACATTATTCAGCTTTTCTTCCATGCTGTTTCCCTGTCTTCAAGGAGACCATCAGGTGGAAGAAATCCCAGAACCCAATCCCCCACACAGGGATTGTGAAGAATTCATGCCTGAAGAGCATTTTGTGGGAATTGTCTTTTAAGACTGAATTATTGAGGCGTTGACAAATCTCTGCTTTCTTTTCACAGGGAAGGAATGCAATGAGAAGCAGATTGCTTAAAAACCCTACTAATCAGGTAATCCTTGAACATGGTGCTGCTTCAGACCTGCAGTCTCCATATCTGTATGGATGTAGAGGTCTATTCTATTCCATGAATGAATGCACACTCCTACCTAAACCTGCACACAGACATTCAAATATATGTATGTATTACAGACCTAATTCCTTCCAGTATATGGTAATCCTGGTTTGGTGCACTTAGCAAAACTTTGATTTATTGCCCTTTGAATACTCTGATGACATTCATCCCCAGATGGAGTTCTGCTATAGCTGAGACAAATATGTGTTTTGCCTGTAGGACACCTGCTATTACACTTTCTTACTGTGGAGAATGTTCATTTTTCAAGCAAATACTGTTCACTCTTTGGTAAGCATGTAGCTCTCCAAAATTCTTGTCAGGTTACTTTGCTGTTTCTGACAGCCTGGAGCAGAGGTTTGGTGTATGTTTAATGTGTATTTACACTGACCTGGAGAATTTGTAGTTCTTGTAAAACATCTTGAATTTACCTCTTTCTTTTTCTCATCTTTATGTCACTAGAAGGTGTAATATCCAACTTGGCTTCCAAAGTTTCTCACCTAATTTCTGCATTTTGGTGGAGTCTCAGCTGTTACAGTGTGCAAAAGTCTTGTAAGTCTTGTAAGGGTAAGAAAAAGTGAGCAGGGTGTAAGAGTTGGGTGATCCTAGATATTTATCTAACAAGATATTAATCTTTTGAGCAGAAATGTTCATGTGCAGGAAGCTTTAGCTGAAGTAAATAGAAAGGCTTTAGGCTGTGCTCAGATTAAGACACTATTTGTTCACCCAGCAGTATCAGTGCTGACAGAGCTGTGTAGCTGCAGAAGGATTTGTGCTTTATCCTGACACAGGCAGCACCAGCCAAAAGGTCAGCCAGTGGTCATATCATGGAGCTGAATGATTTCACAGACTGAACCTTTGTGCCCCAAGGAGCACAGAGGTTTTTAAGGTATGTGGTATCTACTTTTGAAATCCAGTTTTCAAAAGGCGAAAGACCCTCAACATATATATATATATATATATATATATATATATATATATATGTATATATGTATGTTTCTGAAGCATTTCTTCCTAGTCATGGCAGTTTTACCTTGCTGTGGCTCAGCTGAGTACTGTGAGTGTGCTGAGTGGAGGGAACTCAGCTTGGGCTGTGCTGCTGGCAGCTGAGATAATCCAGTCATGATTTGCTGTGACTTTCTTGTTATGAAATCACTGGTAATGGATAAACATCTGCCTTCCATCCCTTCTAACACCTCCTTTCTGACTGTAAATAAGTGCTTGGTGTGGCACTGACCTGAGCTGAAAATTGTGAGTGTGCAGGTGATGAAGACACCACAGAGCTCTGCCCTGAGATATCAGGGACAGGATCCCTGCAGGAATCCCAGAGGCACAAATTGTGCTGGGGACTCACCCAGCTGCTGGGATTATTGGGGGGAAACGTGCCCTTCAGGAATAGAGTGAGGGGGTCTATTGCAACAAGCTCTGCAATGTTGGGTTGCAACCTTACCCTGCAGCAAAGCCAAGGAAGTGGCTCGTGGATGCTGCCAGGGCTCTGCTCTGTCACTCAGCTGCTTGCTGCCACTGCCTCCCAGGAAGCTGCATTCACCTGTCCTGCCCTGGGCCAGCCCATGGAGCAAAACAAGGAATGCAAAGAGCTCCGCATAAACAGAGAATCATTTCTTTTGGCAGCTTCCTCCCTCACTGGAGTTCCCCCAAATGTTTTGTTTTCACAGCTGATGGGTTTTGGTTTGAAATGTGTGTGAGTGTCTTTGGGACCTTGCATTGGATGTGGGCCTGCCCTCGTTTTCCAATTCACAGCAAAAGCCTCATGAGCTGCAGCAGGAACAGGCTCATTTTATGGCTCACAGCCTGGAAATACTCTTCTCAACACAGCGTGGCTTTCCAAAACTGGATGTGATCAACAGTATCACCGCAGGGTTTTGTTAGGTTAGATGGCCAAATAATCTGTGAAGAAGCCAAATACAGAAATGCTTTCCTTTATAGTTAGTATAAAATGCTTTTAAAAAACAGGTGAAGAGTTGCCAAGGGTTCCTTGAGTTTTAAGTTTAGTGACTATTTGCAGTCTAGAAGTTATTTACTCTGGCTGGATTTCTAGATGAAACAGAAGAAAACCTTCCTTGACTTAAAAGTCAAGGAAAAGTACTTGTCTTTTGACGTATTTTACCTTTCAGCTCTGATGGACTTAAAAACAAAGCTCTGGTAATGTGTTTGTGTATTTGTCTAAGCCCATAAAGATAATCTTAGCCCTCAAGGGTTTACGGTCAAAATAATTTCTTTGCAGCTCCTTGGCTACATTAGAACAAGCTGAGCAGCAATGGAAATACTGAGATAGTTCATCTCCACTGTATTTGCGGGGCTGGTGTCTTAAAAATACCCAGCTGGGTATGGATAATTAAATCTGTTGGTCCTGTCAGGTTGGTAGGAATGCCTTTCTGTTTCAAAAGCCTTTCACCAACTGCACCTGTAATCACAGAAGAATCTCTCAGGCACGCAGGGAATGGAGAATTGCACCCAGCAAGATCTGACCCTCTTTTCTCCAGTCCCTCTGCTGACAAAGCCTTTTCACACTTGTGTGAAATGGTAATGTGGGAGGGGGATTCCCTGGCTCCCATCCCTCCTGACATTTTCAATGCGTTTCCCAGGCCTGTTTTTCCATCCTGCAGTGTAAAATTAATTTTGATGAAATCTTGAGTGAATTAAACTGCAACTCAGCAACCTCCTTTCTCAGCTCATATTTGCTGCCTGCCTTATTTATGTGGAGAAGAAGCACTTGGACATGCCAATGGTCCTGTCATTTATTTGCCTTGTGCATCGTGCCTTTGGCTACTAGAATTAAACTGGAAAATACAATTAAGAGCATTAGCTGTAGCAGACATACAAAAAAATATCATTACATGCTTGACAATGTTCTCCTTCATATTGTTAATCCCTGCAGATCTACCTGTGCTATTAGATTTCATATACAGATTTCATTTTTCTCTGAAGACTACATTAATTGGAATGAACATTCCTGTTTATATAAGGGCAGAAAAGGAAGATATCACCATGCTGGAAAGCCTCACCTGACTTTTCTGGGTGAGTATGGTCTAAACTTGAACTGAGCAAATATTATTCAGGCTTCAAAATGTTTGCAGATAGCTAGACAATTTTGTTAGGTAATGTGTTTGGCTTGCTGCACCATGGAAAATATTTGTGTGTAAACACAAATTTCCACATAAACAAAGTTGGTCTGTGGTGAAAAGCAGAGAGAGGCAGCTCAGATGGGATCTGGGCATGTGGATCCTTCCTCCCTACACACCTCAGCAGGGAGCATGGGCTTGAGAGCCACACTGGTGACATCTTGCAAGGAGCAAACCTAAGTACTGAGAGCACAAATGTCCCTCACTCTTCATTCCCAGATTAAAATACATGATCAAAGGAAAGCAAAATTCTTACACAGAAAATGGCTACAGCAAATTGGAAAGCACAGCTGCTGAGCACAGCACTGAAATTTCTGTAGTCCTTTCCCTGCAAAAATATTTTTGGGGGAAAAAGTTTCTGATAAGAGAACCCGAAATGGTATTAACAGTGCAAACCCAGATTATTTGCTTTATCAGTGAGATTGAGAATTCACATATGCCTAATACTTGTGCCTCTCAATTCATTTTGGCCTTCTTCATGGTGAGAATATATTATTAGTCATATAAATAGTTCACAAAACACTTTAAATACATACCTCTTTAACCTCTAGTAGAAACACACCATTGCAAGACTTTATTGCAAAGACCTCACAGAAATCCCTGTCACCCTCAGTTTGAACCTCCTCTCTACCTGTAGCTGCCACCAGAAAAGTATTTCCAAAGAAAACAAATATCTAAAGAAACAAGGGCAGGAGGAATAAGTGAGAAAGAGTGAGAAAGAAAGTAAGAAAGACAAATCTGGACAAGTCCAACTGAGTGGTGACATGTCTCCAGTGAGGTGATGGAACACAGACAGGCTGGCACCTCTGCAGAGTTAAAACAGACCAGGCTGGAGAAAAGAGACATTTTCTTTTACCCAGGGCTTGCATTTCCAACCCTTCATGCTGT
Source organism: Passer domesticus (assembly GCF_036417665.1). Taxonomy (NCBI): domain Eukaryota; kingdom Metazoa; phylum Chordata; class Aves; order Passeriformes; family Passeridae; genus Passer; species Passer domesticus. Next base: position 4,681,310 of record NC_087484.1, read on the forward strand.
GCTGCATGCAAGCATGCTAAATACCTGAGACATTAAGTCCCAGCTATTAAAAAAAAAAGCTGAAATTACAGGCATTTAGTGGAAGAACAGTTTTTAAAAGAATGGTAGCGCCAGGAGCAAGATAACTCTGTCTGTGTACTGTTTGCAACTTTTTATCATTTCTTCTTAGTCCTGATAAAGGCTGTAAAAGAGTATATAAACCAGGCAACCTTGCCCAGCTGTACTTGTTTCATTTAATGATTACTGCTCAAGGTAGACCAGAGAGAAAACAGAACCGAAACTCTCTACACCCAGGGCAAACAAACTTCAGATTCATGGGATACTTCAAAGCACGTTCAAGTAGTCTTTTCCTCAGTTCTAAGGGGTTTGGTTTTGGCTGGTGAGGTCTGGATACCTCCGACAAGGTTTTGCTGAAGGGCAGAACAGTCCTGATTTGCACAATTCCCAACATTTCCCAACATTTCTCAAGATTTCAGTTCAGTGCTGCTACCTCTTGGCTCCAGAAGGGCAGGGCTGAGTCAGTAAACAGGCAGGGTTTTTTGGCCAGGCTCCTTCCTTATTAGCTGTGAGCAGCAGATTGTGTAATATTTGAAGCACTCTCCTGGAACCAAACTGGCTCCTTTATTTTCAAACATTTCAGGGAAAGGGAAACAAGCTGAGTGGAGGGGTGGAGCAGATAAGCAGCAATGTTTTTCTCTCCTTAGCTAAGAATTTTTTTTGATACTGTGGAAAGCACCAGCTCTAAAAGTTTTGACCTTACTTATGTGTGTTCAGTTTGCCTATTCAGAAAAGTAAGGTAAATTCTCATTTAAATTTCCTGTTTGTTTGTGCTAGTCACTGCTCTCCTTGCTCTGGTGTCAGGGGTTCCTTCACCAGCACATTAGATGAAGCAGCTGCAAATAATGTGGGCAAAAGTTTTCTAATCTGAGTTAGGTGTATCCCTATTCAAACCTCACTGACTCAGCTTGAGAGATGCTCACAGACCCCTCTGGCTGGGGCAGCAGCTCCTGCTGTTGGGCTCTTGGGGTTCCCTCTCTGCCAGCTGTGCTCCCAGAGCTCCTCAGGATAATGTGTCTCTCTCTTGGGTTCAGCAGACTCTTAAGGTCCTAAAATGACAATATGTCAGTCATCTAATTTTGTCCTTAATGAATAGCTAAGTCTCAGAGGACACTCCATGCTCCCAAGCCTGCAGCAGCTTGGTGTTGTAGGAGCCTTGTCAGGGAAGAAAAGAGCAAACCTGTTAGAGCAAGTGCCAGCCCTGGTGCCAGCCCGCTGGCTGCTGCTGTGTTTGTCTCCTAAAATCCTGGCCTGAATAAACACTGCTGGCACTGTGGTGAACTGCTGCATTCTGCAATGCCTTGCACAGCAGATAGAGTTCACATGGATTTTGTGCAACCCCCGTGGCTGAGCACTGGGCTAGTGAATCCCAGCACCAAAGGGGCTCCCCAGGCTGCCAACCCATCTCTGACTAAATTCACAATCTCTTGCTGCAAGCCTCAACAAGGAAACGCCTCCATTGTTTGGCCTCGATGGTGCCTGCAAGAGCTGGCCCGTGTCCAGGCATTGGGGAAGTGACAGTGACAGCAGGGTGGAATTTCCCTGCCCCACCTGCATCCAAAAGCCGCCCCTGCCCATGGGAGAGCTCCTGCTCCCAGGCCTGGTGCAGGCACAAAAGTTTAACCCAGCTGATCTTCAGCCCTTGCTGGCTTAGTTGCTTTTTAAACTTTCCTCTCACCAAGCTCAGTGCCCTCCTTCCCACGCAGCAAAGATCCCCTGGTTCTTGAGACAGCCCTTAGGGCAAGGATGAAGTATTAACAGGAAATTCACCTTCTGCTTTAACTTGTTATTCATCTGGAAAATAAATGACTTCAGCATTTCATTATGGGACCTGGCACAGATTAGCTTTTAACGATTCCTGTGCCCTGATTGATTTGGAAGGGGAAAGATAGTTGGTTTTGCTCCCAGCTTTGGGAAATAAGTCTGGGTCAAGGGGAGTTGCTTGGATGTTTACAAGAACAGTGTGGTGACTGCTGTCAGCTGGGACAAAGAGGTGCTGAGTTAACCCTGCTGCCCTTAGCCCACTGCAGCTTAGCAAACAAGTTGAGGAAGTTTTAGGGGGAAGAGCACCCAACTGTGTTGGCTCTGCTGCATTAACATGCAAACAGCAAACGGCTTTTTACAGCTCAGGAGATACTGGTCTGAGCAGGAGAGGTGGCACATGCTACTCAGGCATTTCAAAGTGACACTAAAGAATAAGTTAGAATTGGGATTTGCATTTTGGAGTGAGGGCCCAAAGAGATTGCATGAGTGGCTGATGAAGTAAATGCATGAATCTGCACCAAGGTGACAGCTCAGCAGACTTGTTTAGATCTTGCTTAAACTCAGATATTCCCTTGGAAACTCAAGTGAGAAAATCACCAGCCCAAGAGCCAAGATGATGACACTTAAAAAAATAAAAGGCCTGAGCCCAAATTCATGCCAGTATCATCGTTTTAGCCTGACTAAAATGACCATTATAAATCTAGAGCCAGCCTATAATCCTTAATGAAGTGGTTCTAGGTTTGTACTATGACAATTTAAATGTATATGTGTGTGTGTATATATATATATTTGCACAAGTATAATTTATAGCAAGTAGTTTCTGAGAGTGTACTGAAAAATGTACATTGGCTCAGGCTGAAAGCTCTGTTTCACCAGCTTCACCATGTCACTCATGGTGAGACATGTAATTGCACAGGCCTTTCTCACATTTGTACCCCCGTCTTTGATTTTTCATAATTCCACTGTGGAGTTGGCCAACCCCCAGTTAAATCTGTGTCTGTGTCCAAAGAGACTCCTTGCATTCCAGATGTCCTGTCTGCAGGCCACCACTCTGGGGCTGAACATGAAATACAAATGTACAACCTCTGATCTCTGATTAACCACCTGGTATTTCAGCAGATCATACAGGACCTGAACTAAACAGCTAAAACTAATTTGGTTCTTTGTGCTCACATCCAGGCTGATACTGTGCCTCCAGGGTATTGCTGTGACTGTGAACATAACAAGGGGCATCTTCCTTTACTGTCTGCACAGACCAGGATTTGCAATGGTATGGTATTTGGAAAGGCTGGGAAGTGCAGGTGAATTGGTGATGAAAAATAGGAATGCAAAAAGAAATTGGGAGTTTTCGAGGGGTTTTTGCAGGTGTTGTTGGTTTTTTTCCAGGGGTTTTTGGAGCCCCAGTGCTGGGTGCAGGCCCTGACCCCTCAGGCTGAGCCTCTCCAGCTGCACAGGGAGATGAGGAGGCACGTCTGACTCCTGCCTTTGCATGCTCCTCAGCATAGGATTTTTTGGGGAGGAAAAAAACCCTTATAAATAGATAGAGTCACACTAAATTGCTGAGCTGTTCTGGCTGTGCAGTGCTCCCTAACCCGCAGGGCGTTTGTGGCAGAGGATGCGATGGCTGCTGAGGCAGCATGGAGCACGTGCACAGGGCTGGGTGTGAGAAACACCAAACATAACTCATCTGATAGCCCAATAACCCCAGATAACTCCAATAACCCACACCCCAGCTGCTGGCTGTGCCAAATAACTCCAATAACCCACAACACCAAGCTGCTGCAGGCTTGGGCTCCCACAGGCCCCAGAGCAGAGCCCTGCCAGTGGGGCTCTTGGAAAGGTCATCTCCTTCCAGAATAAAGAGCGGGGGTACAAGGGCTGTAAAAATTGCCTTTTTTTCTTACACTGAGTTGCCTTTTGCACCGTTAAAAGAGCAGAGATGCCACAGCAGAAGGGCAAAACCAGCCCCACTTCTTCAGGTATTACCCTGCACCATTTCCACGGGGACTCACAGCTCTCTCTAGGTTTTTGGAGTGCTGCTTATGCCTCCATGCAGCCGTCACTGGCACAGAGAGATGGCTGAGCAGGCAGTGGAGGCAGCCCTGAAAATCCAGCTCTCCATGGGCATGGCCCTGGGCACAGAGCAGAGATTTCCCCTGGGTGCCCTCCCTCGCCCTTCTGGGCCTGCAGACATGCTCGGGCAGCTGCAGCGCGCCCGGGTCACTGCACACACCCTGGCAGGTCCCAGGGTCTGAAATAACGGGCAGATCACCTGCAAAACACCCTCAGAGCCTGCCAAGGGCTGAGTGAGTCATGCTGAGCAACCACAGAATGGTTGGGTTAATCTCATCTCATCCACCCCCTGCCATGGGCAGGGACACCCTGCACTCCATCGGGTTTTTCAAAGCCATGTCCAGCCTGGCCTTGGACACTTCCAGGATGGAATGGTTATGAGTTGCTTGTTTGTTTAAGTTTTAGGGTTTTTTGGTTTTTGTTTATTTTATTTTTGTGGGGCTTTTTTTTTTTTTTTTTTTTTTTTTTTTTTTTTTTTTTTTTTTTTTTTTTTTTGCAATAACTCTGAGTAATTCCCCCTTGGCATGACTCTCCTGCCTTGTCCATGCATGAATTCACAAGTCACGGCTGGGCTGCCCCAACGTTCTGGCACAGTTCCCACAATAACACTTCCTGACTGACAGTGTGGTTTCAGAAACTGCTGCACCAGACTTTGCTTTAAACGCTCCCTCTGCTGGCTGTACTGCAGATGATTGACTTAAAACTAGAAACTTCAGAGTGGAATTAGATTTTTGTGAAATTACTAGGTTAACAGGAAGAATTCCCTTTATTCCTTCACCACACCTCATATCCCATCTCTGAGGGGCACTGAGTGTACTGCACCTGTCCTGACACTGGCACAGCGTTTGTGGGAGAGGGCCTTTTCTATAACACCAATATTTTCTATAACACCAATATAGCACCAAGTACTATTGCCGATTTAGGTATCTTAATATAAAATTTATTCTCTCCTTTAACAAGTTTTACCTCTCCTATACCCCTAGACTGTCATATGATGGGAAGTGTTGGGTTTTGAGATTCTGCTTCAGAAATGAATAATTGTTGTAAGTTTTCAGTGTTCTCTACATTTTATAAAATCAGAAAAAGTTATTTAAAATATTGTGTCTGTATAAACATCTTTAAAGGAGCCACTGCAAGGTTTCTTTTCTTGGCTTTATTTTTCCTGTGTTCCTGCTGAATGGTTGATAAACCCTTTAAAATTGTGTAGAAAATAATTTGGGAAAAGTATTAGATTTGCATTAGGCGTGAATTTAGTCTCACATTAATGATGTGCTGCCAACTATTTAGATGACATTTACAAAAGAAGTAAATGCCGCTGGCTCAGTGCCAGAAAAACTGGAAGTAAGAGCAAGAAAACATGTGTCTCCCCTGAGGATGAACAACATAAAACATGGCCCAGCTCCAAAGTTCTGTAAGTGTGAGGCAAGGTGCAGAACCCAGGCAGGCGGGATGCAGGAGAAGGATTTTGGGATCCAGCTGTGTCAGGCACACCTGGCTCAGGCACAGCCCCAGGAGCACTCGCTGCTGCTCCAGCTGAGGGTGGGAGGTGGGAAATAGGGCACAGGGGCAAGCAGGGGACGTGGTCACAGCCTCACTCACTGCCCTGCCTTGCCAAGCCCCACACAGTCAGATGTTTTATGACATCTGAGAAAACACCACTGGAAAAAAAATGTTTTATGTGGCCCAGACTGTTTTTCATGCATTCAATTTCATGCAAGCAGGAATATGACTCTTGCTGGCTTAAAAATAGGGTTGTAAGTCCTTTGAAGCATTTTTTCCCCACTTTTTTTTTTCATCAGAAAAAAGACTTTGTATTCTGTGAAAGGCACAGGAGCCTGCTAGACAAAGTGGGAACAACCCCCCCCCCCCTTAGAATATTTCAAAAGCAATGCTGCTGTGATCAATAAATGAGAGAACAGGGGCAGAAAATGGATTGCAGGTCAAAAGAATATGAAAGAAAGGCAAACAGGAATAAAAAAAGGAACCTGGACTTTTGCTGGCTAAATCAAATTTCAAACACACACATAACCTATAGACAAATAAAAATGTGTTTATACATCAGAATGGAGGATGTGAGTTCTGCTGTTTATCTTGAAGAAGAACAGCAGCAGCAGTGCAGATTTGTCCACTCTTCAGCACCAGCAGATGTGGTCACCATTAATAATTTGGCAGAAATGGAGTACAAGGAGATGACCCTCACAACCCACGGACACACAGAAGTCTCCTGCCTTGAAAACAATCAAAAATCAGACTGGAAATGCTCAGAAATACAAAACCAGTGGTCCTGGGAAAAATAAAGTAAGTCATAGGTATATTTCACTTTATTTATTTGTTCTTCATTTTGATAGCACATCTCAAATTACACTTGGTAATGAGATCTTACAAATCTTTCCCCTGCTCTGGGACAAAAAGCAAAAACCACTCATGCATAAGGTATTGAATGCATTCACATCAAGTATGTTGTATGTTGGGCTTTTGAACATCATAAATATGAGAACATTAAACCAACTGGTATTGGAATTTTTTAACAATATCATTGTTACAGATCACAGCAGCTTAAAAGGTTTAACTCAAGTTTACTTATTTCCAATATTTTTACTTGTAAAAGTTTCCAGTAAAGTTTGATAAGAGGTTAAAAAATATAGAGGCCCAAATACTACAAAATAATGTTTTAAATATGAAGCATTTCTATTTAGTTTGTAAGTTTTAAAACTCCCAATGGTTTTTCTGCTTTGACTGGGAATGCGGTTCTGAAATTACTTAGATGAAGGTTATGAAATTCATTTATTTGTGATTTTTATCCATCATGAAACCTCTTGAAAGAGGTCTGGGCTTCCAGAAATGTTGAACACCCATCCTTTAAGAGGTCCTCAGCTAGAGACACAAAATCTCCATTTATTCCTGCAAATATAAGCCAAAACACTGGGGACCCACTAATTAGAGTTCTCAGGTCTAAGAAAGCAGGATAAGAATGAGTATAGATTCTGTTATGCAAGTTGATTTTGCTGCTTTTTTTTTTTTTAAGCTGTCACCTGAATGCTTTGATAGCCATCAGGAACAAGTTATTTTTGCAATAGAGGGATAGAGTCTAATTGTAGAAGGGGAAGAAAAACTACCTACAGAAGCCAAGATCATGATAAGAAAACAAATTTATTGAACATCTTTTCTGAAAAGACTCTACCATGCACAGGTGAAATATTGCTACAAACACTTGTTCTGATCCTACATCATGCCTTAAACTGCTTTTTGAAATAACCAGGGGATGAAGGTGCAAGATGAACCCAAGGAAACACTTGGGGATGTACAAAAACACAGGAACAAATCCAGGTGTTGTAACATGGATTAATCTTAATCCCTGGCTACCAGGCATCTGCTTTCTGTATAACCCTGAGTCAGTTCCTAGGAGCTTGTAGCAACACAGCTGGAAACAACCCTAAACTTTCAATCTGGGACATGGGGACTGTTTGCAAAGGAGGACAAAGCACAGGAGGAGGAAAGCTGGGTTGGGACTAACTCGGTTCAAGGGTTACACTGAATTTAAAAAGCCAGCTCTCTGTCTTTTTAGAACAGGAATTCAGACCTCTTTTTTTGCATGTTGTAGGATCCCTCAGGTGTCTCTGCAGCTCTCAGGTATTAAACCACAAAGCTGCAAGATCAAAGTAGTCCAGATGCTCTGACAGAAGTAGGTAAGAGCGTGCATCACATCCACGTGGTGCTGAGATCTCGGCCATCGCACCGGCTGCTGACGGCTTCGTAAACACGTTCACTCCAGTTATAAACTTACTTATTTCTTGTGCCAAGACTTCAATGTGCTTCAGTGCATGAAGGAAATTTACAACCCACTCCAGGAATATATGTATGTATATATATTCCAGCTCTCCCTTTCATTTCAGTGAAAAAAAAAACAAAAAACAAACCAGCAGCAATTATATTTTAGATTTGTAACAGATATTTATAACTTAGCTATAAACAAATGCTGAGCTAAAGCTTTGCAGAAAGCTCTCAGGAAAACTAATTATTATAAGATTTATAGGAATATTAACCATTTTTTTTCCAGTACCACAGTTATACTATGATATATAATCATAGTATATCTACATATTATACTAATGACCATGACTAGATATAAATTGTATCATTTCTGACACTGGTTTACTCTTTTAAGTGGGAAATACAAGAAGAAGCCTATTGTTATAACTCAGTGCAGTGATTTTTTTTAAACTATTTTAGTAATAGGTTAAGATCAGGTAAATATAAAGGGAAAGGACTCTGGGGAAGATTAGTAACTTGTTTTTTGACTAGATATAACTTTGGTTGCTGTCTGTTCAAAGCATACAATCTATGAAGTTTTATTTATGGGGAAAAGGAGGAAAGCTTAAATCCAGATAAAACGTTTTAATTCCTCTGTGGTGTTAATTTGGTTTCTTGATCAAAATTTATTCTGATTCAGATTGTCACTTGGTTGCTCTAATTCCACCAAGTCTTTGTAAATGCTAAATGGAAGAAGAATCTGGGCCACTGTTGAAAAAGCTTTGCCTTGTGATCTCCGTGTGAACTATGCTGGGAATGAGTTTTGGCCTGCATGACTGAGCTGACATCCAGGCCTTGTCTCATTAATGGTTTTTTTAATACACACAACCACATTAACAACCTGGTGTTTCCAGGAAGCAGTGATTCAGCAAAGCCATTCTTCTACTTAATTTAAATCCCAGTCAAAGGGGACTGCTCTGTATGTATTTTAAATGTCAGAAGGCAGTTTGATCTACCAGAACCTGATGGGGTTTTCTGAAGAACTTTTCAGAATCCTGCTACAAGGAATGCTTTAATGAAATAGCCTTTGTCATGATCTCCAAAGGTTAAGAAGCCTCACCTTAGGGTTCCTGAACCAGGACAGAGGGGAGCAAACTGCTCAGCAGGACCCAAGCCCAGCAGCATCCCTGATGTGGGACAGGCTCTGAGCCAGCTCTTGGAGAAGGATGGGAAGTCAAAAGCCATGGGAGCTGCTGAGTGCCTGCAGTCACATTCCCATCCATGTGCTTCGCCCACGCCTGAGAATTCAGCTTCACAGCTCTGTTGTGAGGTAGGAAATCACTGCCTCCCTTGAAGTGGGGTGCAAGGTGATGATGTTTTTCTCCTGGGGACCCACAGGAAGTCTGTGGTAAAGCTGAGGATTAATTTCATCTCCCACTCTCTCCTCTGCCTATGGGCTTTTGACACCACCTTCATCTCTGCAAGCTGTGAGCAGCCTGGACAATACAGTCACAAAGTGGTTTCTCTCCCCTGTCCTGCCTGTCTGAACTTTACAGACTGGCTCAAACTGCACAGATTTGCTGCCCAGTAGCGAGATCGTCTTACCTACAGTGGGCTACAAGACAGACAAAGCTCAGCTGCAAAGCTCAGAATTAAATCTTCTGTATAGACTGGAGCCTACTTGTATTCACTTGCTTTCCTCCTTTCACGAAGCAGGAAATACAATAAAAACTACAAACACGAAAGAAAAGTCAATGAACAAAAATTCTAGTATTAATTACAAACATTAGTGCAAACCACACAGCAGACTATTTGTAGTAAGGTCAGTATTTTCTGTAAGGAGGTCATGTAACTGAGGCTTTAAACACAGGTGAAGTCACATTCTTTAGCCAAATAAGTAGTCAGCTTTGAAGGTCACTCACACAGGAAACCTGGATTCTGCTGCTACACATAGTATTTTATCTTACCTATTTGTGTGTATGCTATCATACTTTTTATTGAAAATATATTTAGTCCTGTACCTTCTAAAAATTTATTTATTAAAAGGTGGTACAGACCAAATTCCAAAGCTGAATTACAGGTTTGGCTAAGAGACTCATCTAGCATAATTTTAACTGCCTAGAAGAGCTTTTTCAAAAAATATTTTAAAAAATTTAAATGAGCTGTTTGTCTATGGCAAAAAGCCAACACCTAAATCCTTGCTTGCCATTCCAATTCATGGCCCTGCTGTCCAAGGTTCTCACTGTGACATCAGATGCTTAACACTGCTGTAAACTAGCTCACGGTTTTTACATATTCAGAAGTAGATGTAGATGTTAGGATTTATCTCACATCACTTCAAAGCCAGGGCCTTTGTTCTTAATTAAGAGTCAAAGCTTGAAAGTTGCAGCCAGGTAGGAATCCTGCAGGAATCCTGATCTCCCTGCTCAACAGGTGTTTATGTTTGGCAGTAGTCATCTGGGAGAAAGTGGAAAAAAAACGGGTTTGAAAAAAAAGTACTCCTCAAAATTCTTTACTGGGCAAGGCCAATGGAGCTAGAAAATGCTGCAGTTAGTGGTCTGCAGCCGAACAGTGAAGTCAAAATTCAGAAAAGTGCACTTTTTGATTGTTTGCTCCTCCGCCAGAACAGACACCGCAGCCACGCACCCACCCTGCGCCTTCCGGCCCGGGGGCCCTCCCTTCACAGGTTCTCATCCAGCCACTTGATGTAGCTGTTCCTGGTCTGCACGCCGGCCGAGAAATCCGTGGGCCACACGGTGAAGATCATGCAGCCGTGGAAGCAGTCGTGGAAGTGGTCGAGGGTGACGGGCACGCCGGCGCGCTCCAGGCGCGCGGCGTACATGGCGCCGTCATCGCGCAGCACGTCGTTCTCGCAGGTCAGCACGTAGGTGGGCGGCTGCCGCGCCAGCGTCGCGTCGTCCGCCAGCAGCGGCACCGCCCGCACGTCCAGCAGCGCCGGCAGCCGCTCCACGATGGCCGCCGTGCCCGTGGTCTGCACCACGGGCTTGTAGTTCTTCTTGAAGGAGGGAGGCAGCAGGGACGTCCAGTTGAGGCGCGCGCGGAAGGACAGGGCCTGGCCCACGTTGAGCGCGGTGTGGTTGTTGATGAGCAGCTCGTGGGCCAGGTCGTAGTTGCCGTTGATGTAATCGATCCAGTAGTTGATCATGACGTAGCGAGGAAGCACGGGCATGTTCATGTTCTGCTGGTAGGAAGGCGTGTTGAAGTCAAAGGCCTGGAGGACTGGATAAATCAAGGCCTGCAGTTTCGGTCTGACAGGCAAATCCTCATCTTTGCTAAGCTGTGCGAAAAACACAGGACACAATTAAGAATTACACAGAAAATAAACACGTATCAATGTGGAACTTTAGGAAAGCAAACATTCATTTGACAGTTTTAGAGTGAATTCTGCTCTTATTCAGGTAATGTGGCTGGTTTGTCTGAAGTATTAGCAGCCTGATCTTTTTCTCCTCTCTAAGGTGGCCATTCAGGCAGATCCAGCATCCCATTCCCAAAAGAAACCAGTGATATCAGTTTATTGAAGGGAATAAGAAGAAAAAAAATGTGTAAAGTGGCATTTCTCTAACACAGTGCCCAGCTGAACAAGTGGCAACAGCAGGATTTCCTGAATCAAAGGAGCTACTCTTGCTTTTAAGAGCTTTCCATGGATTTTTCTTCCATGAATTGACCTAATTGGTTTTTTTCAGCCAATGCAGATTGCTGGCATCCACAGTTTCTTCTAGCAAAGACGCACCTGGTGCAGAAGCACCTCTCTGTGTCTAACCTGACCTGCATTTGATTTAAGTCTACCAATTACAAATTTGGTGCCCCCTGATTGCCTTACTGGGGGCATATGCTGACAATAGTCAGCAAACTCTTTGTTTCATCTCCTGCACAAGATTCCCAGTGCCCTATCGTGTCTCATCTGGTTTAAAAAGAATTATGCATCAGGAAATCAAATTAGGAATGCTCTTTCCAAAACGTGGCACTATCATGTTGATCAGTCCTCAATATTGAAGCTTTTATTGTAATTGTTTCTTATTAATTTTTCCACCCTAATTCAATATTGCAAGGTTGTCATGATAATTAGTTGTCTGGACATGGTATCTGCTTTCTTATCAGTAATGGTTATGGAAATAAGAAAAAGTTTGTAATAATAATATTTCATTCAACCGTGAAAAATATTACTTGCCTCGGGTCTCCTTTAAAGTCTTTACTAGATCAAATTCAGATTACATTTAAACTGCAGATACACAAAAGAAATTTCCTTAAAAGTGCAAAATGCTGCAGGAAGACAATTTAACAGAAGAATTAAGCTCCATTTACTGTATATTTTGTCCTTCATTTGTATTTGAAAGAAATAAAAGCATATTTCCAGAGACAATTATCTAAAAATAGGCAACCATATCAAGAAATTATGCCTACTTGGAAAAACAAGGAGTTCACCAGCAAAATAGGTAAAAAAAAGTCATTTAGCTACTTGCTCTTAAACTCTGGTCCATAACAACTTGTGAGTGTAACAGCACATCACAACCTATGTGATTCATATAGTGTCTGAGTCACTGTAGAGAAGGAAAATGAGCAAATTCTGTCTTTCTACCATTCTGTTTTCAAGTGTGGCACATCACCATGTGATGGTGCAGCACAAAGTCCCTGCCAGCCTCCCAGTAGTGCAATACAGGGATGTTAGTGCAATACTCAGTGGATGTTACCTGCTGGCACACAGCAGCTGCCAAATTCCCTCCTGCACTGTCCCCAGAGATTGCAATTCGACTGGGGTCCACTGAATACTCAGCTAAGACATCAGGCTGCAGGAAATGCTTTGTTGCACGAAGAGCATCGTGGTACTGCTCGGGGAAGCACACCTCAGGCACCAGCCTGTATCTGCAAAAGGAAAGGGATGACAAACAATTCTTATCTCTACTTGATTGTACTGGTGTTATTGTACCTCTCCTTTAGGATTTACAGATGATATCAGATAACCCTTACTGGAAATAAGTATTTCATTAGGATAAATAGTACAGGAGAAGTAGGAGGTGTGTAATACGTATGTAAGACTTAATCTTATAATTAATGTTCTAATTTGGAAAGATTAAAATGAACTTATTAGACATGAATAATACCAAGATAGCATAAAATTGTTCAGCACTTTCCTGAAATTTACAGTGGAGGATTTCATCATGCAGTATAAAAATTCAATAGTTAAGACACCCTTGGCAAGGGAGTCGTTACACCCTGCCTGGTGTTGATCCAAATTCCCACCTTAACAAGCATGAGGGTGAGTAAATCATACACACCCAACATGCTCCTCTTTGGCTGAGCCAAACACCTAAGCACTTCTGCTTCCCAAATTTTTACTGATGTCAGGAGAGAATAAACCTTGCTATCCAATGAACAATAGCCAAGAAATGAAGCAAAGCCAATTTTCTCCAATGCAACAGATACAGTAATTCCTTTCCTGTATCAAGGAGAGGAGCAGGAATACCCCCATTGGGCAGGTGGGAAATGGAGGCACAGAGGGCAAACAGCCTGCCAGGAAGAGCCAGCAGCTGAATCCCTTGCATGAGGCTTCCTCAGCTTCTAAATAACAGTGCAGGAGAAATCTGCTTGTATTTACTGGCTAATTTGACATCCAAGAGTTGTTACTGGGCATTATGGTACAAAGCAAAGTTTCCAGCTTTTCAAACAACAGATTTTACACTTTCTCAGTAGAGCCTAGCCAACCAAAATTCAGTTCTGTGACTCAAAACATCTTTAGATTGTAAGCTAAAGACGTTTCATACTCAGAATAACTTTTAAACTTAAGATTACAACTTTCAAAACTCCAACTGTGACCTGCTGTCAGAAAGCAATCTGTATCTTGGATATACAGGAATCTGAGAGTGTCCTTTGGGAGCTCCTTGCAAAACAGCGTAACAGTAAACTGTGCATAGATTGTGAAAGTGAGATGTGCAATTAGACCAATGAGGAATCCAATTAGACTTGGCTAATTGAATACACACCCCTTGATTGAATGATGTAATGATTAAGGAAAAGAGGTGATAGTAATTCAAAGCAACAGACAGAGTGATACCAGCATAAATCAGAGAAGGAATAATAAGGAACTTTTCAATATTGTGATTGCTGCTTGTCTGGAATAACCAACAGCTGCTTTTGTAGTTTTTCTTGTTTCTAATAATAAAAAAACCAAAACAGTAAGAAAAAATAAACATACCCCCCCAACCCTTTAAAGTACACTATAATAAGCATTAAATGAGTAACATCAACTCCATATAATTAAGTTGCAATTAGATCCCAAAGCTTGGTATGTAATGAACTGCAGGTGGGAAACTTGAGTAATTTTATCAAGTGGTTTGGTTTAAAAAAGAAAATATTGAAGTTGACAATAAAGATAGGAACAGTACCAATCAAGTTGGAGTTGTCTAGGTAATGTATTTAGCTAATCAAGAGGTTTGTTTGCCTTGGAATTGTTCAACATGTTAAAAAAGCAGCCCTGCTTCTCTGCTGTCTGGCAGTCTTCTGCTCTTGAGGGAAGTACAAGGCTTAAAAGAGAGGACTGGAACAGTGGGAGATTGCAAGAGCAGCAGGAAACTGCCAGACCTCACAGTGTATTCTGAAATAATTAGAAAACCGAATGAATTTCTGGTACCACTCCAATTTGTTTTTTTTTTAAAAGGATAAAGGTATCAGGCTGGTACAGAAAATTACTGTCCAAGTTACAGCCTTAGAGAGAAGCCACTACTGAAGGAGAAGCTAAAAGAACTATGTTACACATTTCTAATACCTTAAAATTACTTGATCAGTTTTAGATTACTCACTCAACAGAGACAACAACAGCGTTCAGAGATTCAGCCATGATTCTGCAGAGATTGTTGTAAAGGCTTGTTCCTGGAAGGGAAGGACATGGTGTTAGGGACACGTGAGTCAATAGTCACAAAGCTGTCATTAAGCTTTCTCAGAAAACATACAGCTATCACACAGATAGAACCCATCAGATTTTACTACCAAAGTAAATGATAAATAAGATCAATCCACAACTCCTCAAGTGCCAAATCCATACCACAGCAGAAGGAACATACAGAATCCTGCAGTCTAATGCCTCTTTCCTCATCTGTTTTTTGGTGACTTCAGATATGTCATTTCACCCACCTATCACAATTTTCTCAGTTGGCCAAAATCTAAGGCACCCCATGGTTTGGGGGCATTTACTTCCAGAGAGGGTTACTGCTGTATGAGTCACTGCCTGTGGTTCATTTTATCATTTTATTATAGCATACATTGCTTTAATTCAAGTGAGTTGCCCTATTAATGTCAGCTGAGCTACTGAGGATTTTCTGTGGAAATTTAAGGGAGGATTAATCACAGCTATCCTATTTATCAGAGGACTGATTATCTTTAATTTTGTTCCTTTCCAGTTACTTAATTGTTGGTTCCCAGTACTATAAAATAGATTAGGACATGAAACGTTTTCCAATGTATCCAGTCTTAGAAGTTAATATTTAGGTGTAGCAATTGTGTCATTAACTTCTGCACCTTGGACTCAGGGACACATCTGACAAAGCCAAGCTATAATCATCCTGACAAAGTGCAGCAATTTAATATAAATGTTTGCACAACAAGAGTCATATGCAAACTATTACAGAACAAATGATGCAGGCAGCAGGTTAACAAATATCCTTTAGGCAGATCTAAAAAAACCCATCTCAAAACACAATTCCTCTGTAGGAAGAGGAGTAAAATGTTTAACTGCTACAGGACAAAGAGACTGGAATTTCCAAAGGCATGTGAACGCCACATTTTAAAGTTATTTAGGAACCTGAATCTCACTCAAATCATGGTCTAAATGACTTGCACATCCAGAGTCCAAATGCAATCAGTACAGTCTATGTTTCGTATCATTTTGTAAAAATCCACTGATGTTTTTTTTCTGTAGAGGAAGCTGTAGAATCAGGGCTTTATGGACTTCAGGATGTCATGGGAACAATGGGGAAGGAGAAGGGAGAAGACTCTTCTCAGATGTGGATCTCAGAGCAGCCACAGGAGCCACAAGCCCTTTGTCCCAAAGCTGTTTTCCTCCTGTATAACGTGGGAGGAATCAGTGGTTACCTCATCACTGCCTATAGCTGTACCTCACTTCCCCTGATTATGTTTGTGGTTTCCAAGTTAATGGAGTAAACAGCATTAAATTTCAAGGTAATTATGCTAGTGGTGGTTGTAGTCCCTAAGGAACAACCCAAGGAGGAACCAACCTCCACTTGTTTCCCTCACACTCCTCCTGTCTGCGCTCAGCAGTGTGTATTCCCAGGTAGGTGTTATTTAAGAACCAAACATTAGCAAGGCTATTGCATGCAGTGTAGATCAGCTCAGTGTTCTGCTAATTATTGTCTGAAAATGGGGCAAACCCACGTAATTTCCTTAAATGTAGCCACTGGAACCTGATCACCAAGAAATGACTTTTGCACGTTAACTCAGAAAGTGAGGGACTGGCCCAAGCAGCCTGCCCAGGCATCACAGAAATTTAATCAATAAGCTATTTTTTCCTCTCAGGATGTAACCAAATTAACCTTTTGGTCCTTTTACAGCTCACATGCAGATAAGATATGCACTTCTGCTGTGTGTTCGCAATATTTTTCTCCCTCTCTCCTTAGACGTGATCCATCAGAGTGGGGACCATCACTACTCAATTCAGGTACATGTTAGCAAAACTGCCTTTCCTGGCAGGAAAAAGAACTTTTGGCTTTTCCTGCTAGGAGAAAAGCAGACTGAAATCCTATTTAATTACTGTCAGACACCTACTTGCACTTGCCAAGGCCCAGCCCCCTCCGTGGATGTAAACAACGCTGCGCTTGAGGCTTTCATCTCCCTTGGCTGGAGGTTCAAACACTCTCACTTCCACGCCATCAAAAACAGCATCCGTGATTTTAATGTCTTCAGAGGAGACAGACTTCAGCTTGTCAAAGGTGCAAATCAAATAATTCAGAACTATCAAGTGATGGCTGAGTCTCAGATAGTGAATCAGGTGACACTAGTGGGGGGAAAAGAAGAAAAGAAATTTCTGTTACTTCAGAGCATATCATACTCTACCACATTGATGTGCAAATACAACTGCCTGCAAAGGGCAGGTCCTACATGATTCTTACAATATTTACTGGAAAATGAAATTTTATCAAGAACCTCTAATGTTTTTAAAGCTGTATTAAAACAAAACGCTGCCCATAGAAAATTTTCTGTGGAAAAATAAAATTAAACTGTGAGCGCTTTGTAGATCACAGCTGTGAACAAACACTCAGATCCTCTGAAAGACACCTTGGAAGGGAACAATCCTCATGTTCCACTAGGGGACCTGTGAAGCTCCTCAGACTGGTGCCAGCAGAGGGCAATACTACACAGGTGATGTTTTTTGGTGGAAAAGTATCAAAAATGCAGATTATTTCTCTTGTTCCACTGCAAAGCATAGGTCTTTCTACTTCCAAATTAAGAAATGTTCCCAAGGACTGCAAAGAAATTTGGAAACAGGAGCAGTCTTAAAGGAATATAATGGTGTTTTTTGGCTTGTCCTGTGTTCACCTGCAGAACTGGGAAGGATCTGAAACACTAGTCAAGAACAACAGTAGGTTAATGACATTTTTTTCCAACCCCAGAGACTCAAGTGTGTTACTTTTTTATGTGATTAAAACACCAAGAAATTGAAGAATGATCTGATCCTTCTGTCTCCTTATGGTAGAAGAAGCCAGATTTTATCCCCTTTAGCCATCCAGGATTTTTATTTTTGTATTTATTTTTAAAATTTTGCTCTTGCCTTGACTAGAAACCTGTTTCTTGCAGTAAACACTACTGGGATTCAAGACACTCCTCCACTTTGAAATGGTCATGCCTGCTCCCCACACATGACCTGGTCACTATTTGTAGTGCATACCTGTTCTCATGCCCTGGATGGTGCACCAGGGGTGGCAAAAGGGCAGCCAAAGGACCACACACTGCAGTGCCCAGAGTGACCATTTAAAAGGAAAAGTAGTGGAGGTCTTTCCCCTTTGAGCTCAGACACTGGATAACCAGCAAGGCCTTTTGTACAACTTTCTCAGGCAAGGCAATGGAGTCAGGAAGTAAAATTAACAGATATATTTAACATGTACCCGTAGGAACCCTACCACTAGGAAAACTATCAGCTGGGACCTTTTATTTTATGTTCAAGTAGCAAATATTTGGAACAAGAAGAGGTGTCCTGTTGTATAGGGCTTTTCTACACACACACCCACTTTGCAGTGTGAATTCTGCCAGTCCCACTAGTGCAGTGTAACCTGCTACAAAGAATTCAAGATGCTGACACACAGTGAGCAGGGTCACCCAGGTACTGGTCTAACCACATTCACCTGCTGAAGAACAGAGAGCTGCCAGTTTAATCTGTACAAAATCTGCACACACTCCCTTCCAGAAGAAATGCAAGCTTTGAAGCACTCAGCATCCTCTCCTCCAAAGAAGATCTTACAGCCACAATCTCTTACATGTATTTTTTTGTTTCTCTGTCCTAATTAGTTTGAATGTCAAAAAATTGAAGTATTTGCTTTTATCCAGGTTCTGTACAGGAAAGGCCCTGCACAGTTCCCACTGCAGACTGCTGCAGAAGAAAAGACAAGTTTGATATTTAAACCCCCCCCCCCCCTCCAAATTTACACCAAACACAGTGGGCTGTTATGTGACCTGGGAATGGAATCCATTTCCAAAACAAGAATTTAAAAAAAAAATACTTTATTTTCTTGCTTTAACTTGTACTAACATTACCCTGCTGAGACGCCTTGGTAGGAATCCACATTTTAAAATGTTTGCTGCTTTTTGGATGGGACATCATTTCTTCACACTGCAAGTTTTTTCTCTGGGAGAAGAAACACAAAATATCTGCCTGACAGGAAGAAATGCTGAATTCACAAGGCTATCTGCATGGTTTTCTCCCACCATTACTTAAAATTCCCACAGGAAAGCTCAGGACTAGTTTTGAAATCTGAAGAGCAATACATCTATTAATAATCTGGCACACAAATTGTTTGGCTGCCACTGATGTAACCACATAAAGGTCTGATCCTCTCTGTGCCCTATGGAAGTTCCCAGGGGAGGTAACCACTGTGAAGCAGTCTTAGAAATTACTGCTCAAGAAAAGAATGTTTTTGTAGATTTTATTTAGCCTGACTGTGCTGCAATAGACATCTCGTTTTTATTTTCTTCCACTTTAGTTTGTATTCTCTGTAGAGAAAATTACCACATGTTCTCTGGAGTCAGGAATGTTTTGTTTTCAAGGCTAGTTAGTGGTGTTTACCAAGAAGTGTTTTGCCCTGTTCTTTTAACCACAGAGCACCCTGGCCCTCTACAGCCTACCATGCTCTTTCATGCCTATTTCTCCTAGAATAAACCACTCTTTCCAAGAATCCAGAAACCTGGAAGGGATGCTTTCCACATCAGCACACAAAGGCAACAGTCCTAATTATTTATCAGGCATGGGCAGTTTTTTTGCCAAGCATTTATCAGATAGATTCTTTGTTAGTCAATTTGTCTAATCAGCCTATTGGCTTGTAATTTACAAGGCATCAGGATTGCACTTTTTGCTGGCAAAGTGCCAGTCTTGTCCAAAGTTCTCACAAATAAATGTCTTCTTTTCCTCTAAATATTAAAATAAATACCTATCATATCTTAGCAGTCTGTACTAATACTCCTGGCAGAAGATGTGGTTGGCCAACTCTCCTCTAGGAATACCTGCCACTCAAAGGACAGCCCTGCCCATCCTGATGCCTGTTCTTCCCTGGCACCTTTCTTGTGGTGCCCCTGGAAGCCTCAGAGCATGATCTTGCTGCACCAGTTAAATAAAACCCAGCAGAGCCAGAGAAACATTAAACTTCAGTCGTGTCACCACCTTACTGATACCCCAAGGCAGGAAAGAGGAGCAGGAGCAAGGATGGCACCAGCCCTCTTGGCAGCAGCTGGATCACCTTGAATCTGGGATAAAACTGGGACTGCTCATCTCATGTGAGCAATACTGGGTTTGATCTTTGCTGGTAGCTGTGGTTTCTACCACCCTTCCAGTTACAACCTGCAGGGCTGCTGCAGGTTATCAAATGCAACACTTCAATATATTTGGGGATGATGGATGTGGAGGGAAGGGAAGGGAAGGGAAGGGAAGGGAAGGGAAGGGAAGGGAAGGGAAGGGAAGGGAAGGGAAGGGAAGGGAAGGGAAGGGAAGGGAAGGGAAGGGAAGGGAAGGGAAGGGAAGGGAAGGGAAGGGAAGGGAAGGGAAGGGAAGGGAAGGGAAGGGAAGGGAAGGGAAGGGAAGGGAAGGGAAGGGAAGGGAAGGGTTGAGTTCTCTGGTGAAAAGGGAGAGCAGACAGTGCTGTAATACTAAGAGCTAGTGGAGAGGAAGAGAAAGCATAAGGAAAAGGGGGAAGTAAAGAGACTACAGGAAAGAAAGGGGAGATAGTATAAAAATGAAAAGCCTGTGGGCAACTGGCCCAGAACTGCTGTGCCAGCTACAGGCACAGCACATTGCTCGCTCTGGGTCACAGCTGCAAGTTTTTCCACTACAGCAAAATCTCCTTTTCTTTTGCCAGGACTTTCCCATGACTGAGATTTTAAGGTAAGGACTATGCAGGCACTCCCAAGGGACTGAATTGTTCAAGACTGACACTTTCCTTCCGGTAAACTCTTTGATATGGGGTGCCAGGTACTGAAAGATTTAACTGATGTAGGAGAAATTTTTCAGTAAATGAAGAAAGGAGGGCAGAATGAACAGCAGTGAGGCACCATTACTTCACCTTTAACCACCAATATCTGTCCCTAAATTATATGAATTCTTCTACTGGATCCTCAGCTGATAATTTCATGAAGAAACTCACATCCCTCAAGGACTTGAATTCCATTCTCATCATGTGTTCTCTATTGCAAAAAAGTAACCCAAAAGTTTTTGTTGCAAATGTCCAGTAACCTCTAACTCCACTCAGCACATTGGGACTCTCTGTCCTCAGACGACTTCCTGGGCTAACCCTGGCTCTGCCCTTTAGCCACGGAATTATTGCAACAGGTCAGGTCGCGCTTGCAGGGCACAGAGACACCTCCCTCCAGAGCCATCAGCTGCTGCCTCCAGTGCCCTCCCAGCCGGGCAGAGCCAAGGCCTTGCACCAACCTTTCAGGATTTGGGGGCATCAGGGACTGGGCAAACAGCTAAGGCTCTTTGTACATCCAGCACTACTTGGGACCCAGCCAAATCTCTCACTCATGACTCAACTGAGTAATGATGCTGGAACTGCAAGGCTGAACTGTCTAAAGCTCAACTTCCTACCTTAAAAGACACAGACACTATAGTCAGTTCTGGCATTGCTTTGAAAAAGATACTTCTATAACATTACAGGCCAAAATGCCAACACAATATCTGCAGTCAGTAACAGATTAGTGAAAAATAAACACGATCATTTCCACATTTAGCTGTGTGTGGAACAGATTGTTTTGTGTGCATCTTGGGCAATTCACCCTGTTTAAGGGTGATTTTACAAAAAGATTTCTCAATGCAAGTGTCTTGTTGCCCAGCAAAGAATATGTCTTTTTAATACTATTAGATAATACATTTTTCAAAGACAAGCGCTCTTAGTTTTATGAATTTCCTTTAGAACTAAAAAGAAACCAGGAAGACTGTTTTTTCAGTTTACTAATTAGAAACAAAATCTAATTATGTTTTAATGTAAGATTTTGCTCACGTACCTATTCAACTACGATGATCTGCTTTTACAGCAACCTAAGTTACCTGATCCTGCAAGCAGGACTTACAGTGTGGTTCAGTTTCTGCTTGGGTGCCAGTGCTGTGAGACCTACCTTCCGTAACTAAAACCCTGTTTTACTGTAAATCAATTCTAAGACTGTTCTTGCACCCAGAACCATCAACAACTTACTGCACTGCCTACAACTATGACTTACATCTGTCCAGAAGTCACACACTCTGAAATATGTGGGTAGAGAGAAATTAAAATGTTAGAAAGAAATACAACTGTTTCCTCTACTCTTGAATGTTGATATCCCATGGCTGATTTTATTCCAACAGTGAGTGGAGAAGAAGCACAAAGGAAACACTTGGCTGATGAGAAGTTTTCTGCCCTGTACAGCTGCCTGCTTTCTTCCATATACATCTATCTGATGGCCTCTATGCCAATCCATTTATTCTTCCAAACCTTTGCTAGCAGTTGTCCCAATTCCAAAAAAAATTCCTCTTTCCTTGCCATGCACCAGAATAGCAAGTGTCTTGACAGTAGTGTTCAGAAATAACTTATTTCAAAGGACTTGAGTAAACATGTGCTGCTCTCTTTCCTCTTCTAAGGAACAGTGGTTAGAGGAAGAAGTCAAAATGCTGTTACAGCAGAATTATGAATTGTTCCTCTAGACACTTGTAAATAGACACCAACTGCAAAAATGACTATGTTTAAATCTATGGCTCAATTCTGTAATTAACTTTCTGTGGCTTCCCAAATTTCAGTGAAGCTGATGTACCTGTGCATATATGTATGTATGTAAGTTTTTAATTCTTAATTGTGTTATATCAGTTTCTTGTAAAAAATGTTACCATGCCCCATTTTGAGACAGGTAATGGGCAAATTGCCTTTTCTTAGGTAAGCATTTTCACAAAAATTATTTAATATCATTGAAGTCTCAGTTTCTTTGTCTTCTTTCCAGAGCAGCACAGGGCATTAGAGAGGGCACAGAACAAGAGATGGCTCTGGAAAGTCATCTCAGTTTTCACCACCTTCACAGGAATTTTTGTGACCTCAGATAATCACTCCAGCTCTTCCTACCTCTGTTTCCCCCAGTTTAAGACTTGAACTGACACTTTAGCAGTATCAGTTCCCTTCTTTAGTACATTTTGAAACCTATTTAGAAACTGCCCTATAAACATTACACACGTTTTAAACCACCTGATTCTACTTGAATGTTTGTAGGATTCTCACACTGTGCCAGGACACTGACTCAGTCCCAAGCTTGTAAAGAAATTTATAGCTGCCTGGGGCAAAACTCTACATGCAAATGTAAAAACCTTATCATTAGTACACTGGAAGCCAGTGACAGGCCTATTGTGTTTTATTCACAGTGATTATTAATGCTCTGAGTAAACAAACACATTATCCCTAACAAGAAATGGTCACACTTAATCATCAGAGTCTTGACAAATCCATTTCAAAATAAGCAAAAGACAATTAATTTATTTGAAGCACATGAAGTTTGTGGGGAAAAAATACATTTCAGAGACTTTAAAATTAGAAAGGTATTTCTGTCAGCTATCAGACCTATAAAGCAAAGTAATAAACAGCAAGCTGAAATACTTTCACAAGTGGGTGAAAGTTCACCAGTCCCACTGAGAGACATTTGGCCTTGAAATAGCTGATAGAGAAAGAAAGAGGAAGCTGACCTCTAGAAAAGGACATACACTTTATTTTATATATATATAGAAAAGCTGCCTAACAAAGTAAATACACAAGCTTAACTTTTACAATCCTACCTTTGGTTCTCAAGAGTTCCTTCCTAATGACAGTCATTTATTCCCAACTGTGCTGCCTCAGTGTCAGAAAGACTTCTGAACCCTTGGAAAGCACCTTCTCTTTCTCTCCAGAAACCAATGGCCCACGGCTCACCTGTAGTGTGACTGGGGCACCTCTACCAACTCACCTCCTTCATGCTTCTGGGTAAAACTGACCTGTCTCTTTGTTTTGCAAGTGATGTTACAGGCACTGTTACTTGGTTAGTAGTTTTTCTCACTATTGAAGTTTTTGTTTCTAAGGCCAGAGATGTAAACAGCTAAGAAATTACCACCTTCCCCTTACAAAGTCTTCCCTGCCCAGAGAGTGGGGCAGATGTGGGCACCTCAGTCCTGTCACCAGCCTGCTCCAGCTGGCACCCACCAGGCTTTGTCCTGCCAGCTCTTCCTGGGATTATGACCTCTAGAATATGCCAGAAAGAGATACTCCTCAGCCTCCAAGCTAGAAGCACCAGAATGCACCTACAACCCAACACACCACATGAACAAACTGAAAGTGTAGCTGAGGCAGCAGCAATAGACATATAAATAGCCACAGTCACACCGTTTTCTAAAGTTAGGTCTCCTTGAGCCAGAGGTTCTGGCCTTGATTCAGGTGCTCCCGGACAAACCATGACACCGTGTTCTGCAGGCAGCATGCTGTGCAGGCACCATGGCCCTTCTGTCCCTACTCACCAATGAATTTGGGCAAGCTGAGCACCTGCAGCTCAGTCACTTGAGTTAAAAACATGGAGTGAAGCCATAGATTTTACTGCAGAATTTAAGCTATTGTATTGCATCATTTTCCCATCACACAGGATGATTTACAAGTGATCAGGTTTTATCTGCACAGCAAACAGATTTTATCATTTCAACCTAGAGGCGTGCTTTGATTCAGCTACATAATCAGACCAAAAGATGTCCCAGGGAATCAGATGAATGATCCATTTAGTCCCAGCCTCTGCCTCCAAAGGTGACAACCAGAGAAACTATTCAGGCAGAATATATAAGTTTGGACACGGTGTGATCCACTGTCTTCATGCCTCCCACTACCCATTACTGCATTAAGAATGTAGCAGGTACATTCCCACCTAGTCCATTTATGAGCCCTCATTAACTCATTTAATCCCATTTTGAAGGGCTCATCATCTGCTCAAAATACAATCTTGTGCACATTTCAAAACAGTCCAGTAAACTGAAATTTAAGTCACAACAACTTTCAATTTTCCCATACACCCTGCCTTACATCAGTCTTGTCTATGACTGATGAGTCCTTATGAAAGACTGGATAACATTGGAAGAAAACAAACTTCACAGCTGAAGTCATTATCAGAAATTTTGCCATCTCTGTTCTGTTTCATGTCAGCATAAAAACACTGGCAAGAAAATAAGGGAGAAATCATTAAGTGACAACTGCTCTGTGACAAAAAGCAAGCATTCAGAGACTTTTCTTTAGAAATAAGACTCCAAATCAAGACAGTTTAATATTTGAAAGAGCTGCATATGTCCTCTTTCCCTAAGGCACAGGGATCAGATTAAAACCCACTAATTCTTTTTTCCTGACCAGGAGCCGGCAATTCGCACAGCGGACGGAGCCGCCCGCGGTGAGGCTGTGCCGGGAGCCCCGGCAGCGCTCGCCGGACGGACGGACGGATAGATGGACGGACGGACGGACGGACAGGGGCGACACCCGGGGCTGTCCCGCGCGGCGCTGCCGCTGTCGCCAGCGCGTTACACAGGGACACGAACCCGCTTCTCCTCCTGCACCGGGACCGGCCGCAGCTCCGGCCCGGCGATGTCACCGAGCCGGGCACTCCCCGCTCGGCTCCAGCCACACGGCAGCAGCGCCGGGGGCCCGGCCGGGAGGGCTGTGCGGGGGCCGCTCCCGCTGCGCGGATGCTCCGGGCCGGCACCGTTACCGCGCTTCCGAGCGCCTCCGCTCCCGCTGCGGGGATGTCCGCCCGCCTCCCCGGAGCCGGGCTGCCGGGGCCGCCTTACCGTCTGCTGCACCGCCCGGAAGGTGGCATCCAGCAGCATCAGCTTCCAGGGGTCGGACACGGCGCCGGGCAGCGGCAGGTACACGTAGTAGGCGGACAGGGCGGCCAGCGCCGGCAGCAGCACCCAGGCGGCCCGCATCGCCTCCTCCGCGCCGTGTGCGGCCGCCTCGCCGCGCTCCCCGCGGGGCGCGCACCGCCCCCGGGCCGGCCTCCCCCGGAGGAAGTGCCGCCGCTTCCTCCCGGGCCGCCGGCCGTGTGCCCGGCCCGGGCCCAGCCCAGAGCCCGCCCGGCGCCGCCCCGCCCGGGCCCGCCCGCCCCGCGGCCGGGCAGGCTCGGCCACCGCCGCCCCGGGGCATCGCACCCGCCCGAGGCTGCCCGGGCCGGGCGCGGGGCCCGCGGGAAGGGGCTGTGCGGACACACGAGGCGTGGGATGACCGAGATCCTCCATAGCCAACAAAGGCATCCACACCTGCAGTGCTGCCTCCTGGCACCCCGTACCCACTGCTGACTCCCCGTACCCACTGCTGACACCCTGTACCCGCTGCTGACTCGCCATACCCACTGCTGACACCCCATACCCACTACTGGAACCCCATACCCACTCTTGACTCCCTATACCCACTCCTGGCACCCCGTACCCACTGCTGACACCCCATACCCACTGCTGACTCCCCATACCTACTGCTGACAGTCCATGCCTACATCTGACCGCTGTACCCACACCCAAAGGCTTCGCCCACCTCAGGCTGAGTGGTCCTGTGGGGGCTGACCTGGCACAGCCAGCCCGACCCACAAGCAAACTCCACCAGTTTCACAGAATTGCCAAATGGTTTGGGTTGCAAGGGACCTTAAAAACCATCTCATTGCAAACTCCCTGTCATGGACAGGGACAACTTCCACTAGACCAAGCTGCTCCAAGCCCTGCCAGAGCTGGCCTTGATTTTCATATTTAGGGTTGTAGCAGCAGATGTTCATGGTGGCAGCTCTTTGCCAGCAGAGAACAGGAATATCGGTGTTCAGGTAGGGCATGCCCTTCCCCACTGAGCCCAGAGGCTGAGGAGGTGAGATGAAGGCTGCAGCATGGATCAATGCAAGTCAATTTGACAGGACCTCAGACTCAAGGCTTTTCCATAAACTCAGGGACACCCTTACTTTACCTGAAGAAACCATACTGTTTCCCATTTAACACATCACAAATTTATTCCAGAAAGATTATTTAAGGTACATTTATTTTGTAATTTTGTTTTGGACTGGGAGTTGTTGGGGTTTTAATTTCCTTACCATGGGTTAGTAACAAATTTTGGTTTAACACAGGAATATTTCTTATACATAAGACAGGAAAAAAAAATTAAATAGTTTTTTTTTCCATCCCAAACACTAAAGAGTTCAGCCTTTACACAAGTCCTTACTTAGTCACAGTCCTATCGTCAGCAAATTAAAATATTTATTTAAATAGCTAGATGCACGTACATTATGAATCCAGTGCAGAAGAAAAAAGGAGTGAGCACCAAACTTAACACTGACAATAATTAAAAATGAATTCATAATACTAAAAAGTCATATAGGAATATAAATAGAGTCCTGGAAAACACAAGTTTCTGTAAAAATTTACGACATGAAAACGTAATATAAGAAAAATATGTTTCTAAGAACGAAAAGGTCAGCTTTTAGTTTAGCTTTCCTGGAACTGAAGTACCACATCGCTGATTCTAAAGGTTGCAGAAGAATGTTTCTGGAATGAGCGAGAAAGTCAGGCCCTCAAGCATCTTTAACCTTTTTTAATAACAACAGCAGATGGTTTTTCTGTGGTTTTCACAGTCCATTTGGGTAGACTACAGAAGGGAAGAAACAAGCTTTGCCAAGAAGCAGCACAGGGTAAGTCCCCAAAGTCTCCCTCTCTATAGATTTCTATACAAAATTGTGCATTTCTGTATTATTTTGTGCTCGCGCCTTCTCCTTCACCTTGTGCCCTGCTCCCCTGCCTCCCTTGCTCTGCATACCCTGTTCCTTTGCTTTCCCAAGCTCCTGCCCATAAAACCCACACCCGGCATCCTGAGTGTAACAATTGGTACCCATCTCTTCCAACAAAACTCATTGCTCCCAAACCTCTGGCAAAACTGAGCCCCACTCCTCTCTCAGCTGCTCATCTCCTCAAAGCAGGGATAAAAAAGGTTGGATGGGATTTTTCTGAGGTTTCTCATGCTCCCACTGACCCCCCACATACATCTGGTGCTTGATCTCTCCCCTTCCTCATGTTTTGAAAACTGCTGCTCTGGCTAAACTGAATCAGTGGCTCTTTGAGGAATCTGTTGTTTTCCAGCTGCTTAAAAAGAAATCAGTTGATTGAAAAAAAAAAAACAAACCCAAACCAACAACAAACTACTGTGGTTTGGGAAAGATCCCTTTGTTTAAAAAAATGTGAAAGAGATAAATGAAACCCCAGGATGATTGCAAGACATCTCAGGGCTGGCAGTTTACCTATGTAAACTCACACCCTGAAGCCAAGAAAGAGGTGCTGGACCCCAAATTCGTGGGACAACACAGGGCACCAAGGTCTCCTTGGGCCTCCTGGGGTTCCATCAGCTTTTCCAGTGGCCTCCTTGTCTTTTTGCCACAGGTATGAGATCCCTGCTCTCACACAGGCATCGAGTCAGGATTTATTTAATGATTTAATCTCCTGAAGCTTTCTCCCCGTGGGTGTCACTGCTTGAAGAAGGTGTTTAACTATAAAAGAAATGTTGTGCTCCTGGGTTACTGATGCCTACTTAACTGGAAGGAAGGGCAGGTTTCAGCTGCATGTTACATTTTACAGAACACAAAATAATGGGTGTTTCTATTTCAGAGCCTTTTATAAGAAAAGCACTTTGATGTTTAAATGTCAGACATATAAAGAACAGTAATTATTTTGTCATCAGTCCTGTCCTAATCTTTAGTGAGGATAAGTGCACTTCTTTAAAAAGAACCCAACAACTTAGCCATGTTTTTAAGTGATTAACACCTAAAATTTGTCTATATTCTGTTCCTGGGACTCCAGGCTCACCAGAATAACCAAACTGCTTTATCAGTTTGTAATTCTGGATTTTCAAGTACATTGTAAAAATGGCTAATACAAGTCACTCCCAAATGCACAGGGACACTCTACTTATATACTGAACATTTGGATATTGATTATATTATTTTTTAAACCTTTATCTGAGAAGTGATGCATCTTATTACCTCTTAATCCCCTGTCCAAATAAACACAGTTCTCCTGTCTTTGCAAGCACAACATTTTATACAGACTTTATTATTTTTTTAAGATCGTAACATTAATTGAAAATTAAAGTGCAATCACCAATATCTTTTCCAGAAACAAGTACTGCTCACTCCTGTACTGCAGAACTTGTCGCAAACCTAGGAGAAACTGGCCCCTGGTTCCAGGAGTGGGGGAAACCTGGCTGAAAAGGACTTTTTTTAAGAGTGTTCAGTGGAAAATCCAGTGAAAGCTGGCCTGGCACTGCAAAGTGATGGCCCAAGTGGGTACTTGAAGGTGACAAAAGGACCTCAGGTAAGGGTGGATTTTGACTGTAAGTTATCATGGAAATTAGTCAATGTGAAATAAATTGTAGGGCTTGTGTAATTGTGTAACAACTGGACACAAGTGTCAACATTGAAGTGACCTCCTTGTTTTCCAGACTGTTATTCTGAAATCATTTCCTCAGGAAAATAGTCCTAATTTCTGTGTACCTCATCAGCAAATCTATACCCATATAAACAACACCCATTACAATTTTCTGATGCTTTTTCCTATTTTGTTTTTCTTCCAAATCATAAAAAGTCAATGGGCTTTTACAGCTGCTGGATCAGTCATGAAAAAGCCTGAACTGAAAAAAAAAAATTGTTGCATAAAAAAAAAAAATAAATTGGACTGATCTAAGAATTTAATTTGGCAGATAACAGAACAGTCTAGAAATAGAAAATATATCTCTCATTGTATTTACGTTTGCAGTGAAACATTGTGCTAAATCAGGTTCCAGGATGCTGAGCCCCTAGGACAGGATTCCTTTCTGTACCAGTAAGCTTTAATATTAGGGAAAATGAAAAATAAAAGAATGGTTTAAGCATTTGGCATAATTAATTTATTTTGGGGCTGCAGCAGTGGAGCCAGCTGGCTGATTTTCACCTTGACCAGTTGTATTTTTCCGGCAGCTCGTTTCCTACGAACTGATTATTCTGAAACGCACTACATGCGATATTCTTTTACTTTTTAACAGCATTAATGTTTTTGCGGTGACCACAGCGGCTTTCTCCTGGCGCCCTGGGTTGGTGTGGGGGGCGATGAGAGGGAGATGAGGGGCCATGAGGGGAGATCAGGAGCCGTGAGGGGCCATGAGGGGGAGATGAGGAGGCATGAGGGGAGATCAGCAGCCATGAGGGGGAGATGAGGAGGCAGGAGGGGAGAAAAGGAGCCATAAGGAGCCATAAGGAGCCATGAGGGGAGATGAGGGGCCATGAGGGGAGCGTCCGTCCCGCCCCGCCCGCTCCATCCGGGTCTCTGGGCGCGGCCGTTGCGAGCGTTCAAACCCCGCGGCAGCCAATCAGCTCAGAGCGTGCCTCTCCTTGTAGCCAATCAGCGCAGAGTTCGTCCACCCCGCCCACTCAGCAACCTGCGCTCCGTACCGCAACAAGCGCTGAGCGTCTGCCCAGGAAACATCTCACAGCCAATGGGAGCGCGCTCCTCCTGAGTGGCAGGTGCAGCGACCAATCGGAAAGGGACAAGGGCTCAGGGCTGCCGAAAAGGAAGGGCGAGTGGGCGGGGTACCTCGCGGCCGTGGCGAATGAGGGGGCGGCTTACAGAGGGGCGGTGGGGCCGGCAGCCAATGGGCGGCGGCGCGAGTGCGGCGGCTCGCTTTTTGAATTGGCGGCGGCCGCTGATGGCGGATGGCGGCGGGCGGCGCCGGCGGTGAGGGGGCACCGCGGGCACCGGGGCCGGGGGGTGCGGGCGGCCCGGAGCGGGGCCGGTGTGGCGGGCAGCCGTGGTGCCTCCGGGGCTCCTGCGGGGCTCCTCAGGCCGTGCTCCTTGGGCGGGGCGGTGCCCCGGGCCCGGCGGCACCTGCTGGCTCGTGAGGCGGCGGCGGTCCCTCGTCCTGTCCTGTCCTGTCCTGTCCTGTCCTGTCCCCGGCCACCTCCTGCCCAGGGCTCGGGAGCCTTCCTGGGTGGCTCCTCGGGAGGGACCTGGGAAGCGTGGGAGGTGTTCGTGTCCTTTCCTTGCTGTAGCAAACCCATTTTGGTTTGTGGGCGGTTTGTGTCCTTCAGGCTTTCCACAGGTTATTGGGAGGTCGTTTCTGAGTGTGATGCTGTGGGGGTGTTAGCTCTGCCTGGAGCGAGGGTGTTCTGTCTTTTGCTCTTTTTGTGAGGGAAAACTGTTGTGTTCGTGTCCGTGTGTGCTGTTTGTTTTCCTCTGTATCCTGGCACTATCAGTCCGTGAGTTTAGTGACAAATATTGCTATTATTAAAACAAGGAATACTTTTAAACACACCCAGGATGGAAACACAGAAATAAATAAATTGGAAAAAATCCATAAAGAAAGTCAATGCCCAGACTAAAGTCTGAGCTTCTTCAAAATGAAGTTCTCTGCAAGTTCATTTACATTTTACTTGGTATGATAATAACAGTACTGATGTCTCAGACTTCTAGGAAATAATCTCTAGGATTTTAGTTGTGCCTCTAACTGGAGGGTTTGTTTTCCTCTGAGTTTACATTGTAATTGTTCTTGTGGCAATCATTATTAACAATATGCTTTGACTCTGCCAAGATTCTACTTCCCTCCACCACTGCAAAAAAAATAAAAAATTGGTAACTGTGTTACAGTTCCTGGTGGTGACACTGTAACATTCTGGCCAGGGGATTCCCCACAGACTCTTTGTGGCTGAGGTTACTCTCTCTCCTCTTGCTCTGGGAAAAATCAGGTGGGTGGCTGGGACACAGGTCTAGGAAACTCCACTGCATGGATGTGCACAGCTCTGTGCGAGCTGGAAATGGAAACTAAGGTGGCAAGTCTGGTAGCTGAATATGTCTAGAATAATGATAGATTTGTGGTGTTGATTGCTGCTCATCACTGTATTAGGAACTCGTGTATTATGAAGATTTGAGTCCCAGATGTGATCTCTGGAAGATCAAGTCTTTTCTGTATTGCTGGTATGCCAAAGTGCCCCCTGCTTTTTGTCTTCTGACTTTCTTTGCTGTGTAATGGGATGGTCATTACACAATTTGAAAAGTGGTATGTGCTGTTCTCCAGGTTTACTGCCTCCAGAGTCCTCTCCAGACAATGCTCTAGTGCATTATTTGAGTAGCTGCTGCTTTCAAAGGGCACACAGAGTCACAAGAACAATTTCAGTTCAAGTGCTACCAAGGGTTATTATCCAGCAGCAGTTCAGCTGCAGCTCTGGGTAACTCCTGACCTCACTGTGCAAACAGTGAAACCTGGGCGTGTGATGAATCACAGGAGCTGCACCCTGCCTGCCTCGTGTGTGACAGAGTGGGCTGTGATGGGCACATGATGAGCAATCTTTGTGCTGCAGGAAGCTCCCAGGAAAGGAGAGGGTTAAGGGTTCTGCCTTTCCCGCAGGTGACAAGGCTGATGGGCAGGGAGAGCCCAGATCCATTGTGTTTGAGAGGAGAGCAGGCCTCTTTATCTGATGATGAAAGGCTACTTTTACTCCATTATAGTTAATGCATGACAGTAGGCCAGACCATACAGCTAGAATATCACCTTTGCAGAGACTCTCAAGCTTTTAAAATTTTTCTAAAAATAAATAGTCTTCTATTTATTTTCTCTTCTCTCTGGGTGCTCATTTCTAACCACAATATTTCTAGCCAGTTCACCTGAAAAGTCAGATTTTGGCAAGTTGTTATGCTTACCCTAATTCTTCTGCTAATGTTTCAAATCAACAATGCTAATTTTAGTCTCAGCTGTAGCTTATTATAGTTTGTCACTGAAAGAAACAAGTGCTTTTAGTTTGCTGCTTTGTGGTTAAGCTTTTTAAAATGAGCACTTGAGTTTGTGCTTGCCTGTGCTCAGAGTGAAGTTCCCTCTGTGCAGATGAATTGCAGAACCATTTCTGTAACAGCTTTGTTGTCAATCTTTTCTGTCAGTTGTGCTACTCTTGATGCTCTATCAGTGTGAGTGGGAGTTCAGTAAGTGTAAATGTTTTGTTTGCTGAAGTCCCTTCTGACAGCCTTGGTCACAGGACTCTTATGAATGAGCTTTTTGCACCTGTAACTGAGCTTGGCCTCTCCACCTTCTTCCAGCTGTTGAAGAAAGAATCAAAGCATAATCATGGCTGACAGCAGTACTCTGGTGTCTGAAACTGGGAGGAGCCTCTTGGCTGATTCTTCTGTTCTTGATTCAAAAATTATAGAAACCTCCAAAGAGAATGTATTCCATGCAGCTGTTCTGGATGCTGAAGGTAATGGGGAAGTTTATTTTGATACTGCTTGGTTTTTACACTGACTGATTACTTTGTTGCTATTTAGTAGTTTTGAAAAAACAAAAATACTTTGAGCTCCAGCATGTACATAGAGTAGGGAAAAGGGTGTTGATCTGGAATCCTTTCTTTAAGAAAATTTGGTGTTACAGCCCAAATTGAATGCATTTTCTGGCTCTTGAACAGAAAGCTGTCAGCTCCACAGAAGTTGCCTCTTCTATGGAATAAATCACTCCAGGTGACATTTTGACACCAGTATTTGGGAACTACAGCTGCGCTGTTGTGGACAAATTAATAGGTGTAAGGTAGAGAGGTGGAGAGATTAATAGTCTTGAGCCCAAAATGAATTCAAGAACAAATCCTGAAATTAAAAAACAACCACCAATGTTTTCCTCCAAGGTAGTAGCCAAAATCTGCTGGTGGTCTGTTGATGTAAATGACGTGGAGGCAATGCTTGTTCTTCCTCCTAATATTTGGAAGGTTTATTAATACATGGGAAAAAAGAACAAGGCATCTAGTTTCAGTTCTGATATTGCTGGTAACTGCTCAATTACCAAGAAAGTAATGAACCTTGTCAGCCAGGAACACAGAAACTAGAACCTATACCAGCTGTCTATTTTCCAATAGATCTTGATATCTAATTCTGCTGGAAGCATTAAGCCTGTAATTTTTTTGGGTTTTCATTTGCTTGTTGTCTTTCTTCCTACCTATCCCTTGATTTACGTTTTTGCTTTGACTGGTCATGAATTGCAGATTCTTGCTTCACCTCTTACTAGAAAGTTTGGGCTCTAAGTCAATTTGATATGCCTTAATTAAAGGACACTCTTATTAAAGTAACATTTATTTTCAGGATTGCTCCTGATAAGGAATCTTGAAAGGCTACTGTCTGCCTGTATTCTTCTATACATTATTGCTTGATTTAGACATCACACAGATTTTTCTGCTAAAATACAAATATTATCCTTGCTTCTCTCTGAGCAGAAGAAATGCCTCAAATAGAAACAAGAGTGGTTTTGGTTCAGGAAGCAGGGAAACGTGAGGAGCTTCTGAAAGCCTTGGAGGTATGTGGGCCTGAGGTAAAACAGTCTCTGGAAGGGCATGTTATGCCTTCAGACTTGTAGTAACCAATTTGCTTCTGTACTAAAGTTCTCCTCTTCCACAGACCATTAAGATAATGGAAGTACCTGTTATAAAGATAAAGGAAAGTAGTCCTGATAAATCAGAAGAAAAACTAATAAAAAGTATTATTCATATGGTATGTCATGCAATTCAGCACATGTAATTGCATGCAGCATGTTACACTTCACTGGGACTGAAATGTGCACATGCTTTAATTTGGATTAATTGGGCATAATGGTCATAATATGTGCTAATGGTTCTGATGGTGTCACAGCTCATCAAAATCAGCACTTTTTTAAAATATGGAGTAATACTTGTAGCTCTTATCTAGTGGTGTTTGCTAACAGGGGCATCAAAATATCCATGGGGACAACCAACTGCATGCTGGTGTTCAGTCACACGAGTCTGTGCTATGAACTGGCTTTGTAATTGTTAATGGACTTCTTTCAATTGAAAGCTGCATTCAAGCTGAAGTGCAAGAAATGCTTTTCCATTTGTTGATGTGAAAGGCATAAGAGAGAAAGTTTGAACTAATGTTTGAAATTGGAATGGACCAAAATTTTTAACCCCTTAAAAATATCAAGCAATGAACAAAATCTGTTTCCATTCTGTAGATGCTCTGCAGTGTGGAGCTTGCTGTTGCAAACTGGATACTACTTTTTAGTAGCATCCCAAAGTACCCTAAGCTGTTCTGACCGTCTGAAATTTCATTTATCTATTGAGCTTAGGGTGTTTTTTCTATCTAGCTCCTTCCAGTGCTACATTATCAGTGTGAACTGATACATAAACTGCTTAAGCAACCAGAATTCTGCTTCTTCAAAAGCAGGAATTACTTTGACATTCAGTCTTCAAGCATGCAGCTCATAGCATTCTTGTGCTAGAGAACAGTGCATTGCATTCAGCTTTCACAAATTCTAACTCCATCTCTGAAACATGAATCACACATTTTTCTAATGGTCCAAAATAAACATCAGCTGAATTTAAACTTGTGCAAGTATGTTACCTGAGTAATGCTTTCCCTTTCACCCCTGTGCATCAAGGAAATTAAAATGCCCTACATAAAGACAGACACAATAGAAGAACTTGGAGATTCTGACTCCCCAGAATTCGAGACAATCTTCGTTGTGTCAGACTTCCAAGCTCCCATCTTTAGCAACCTCTGCAGGGCAGACTGCAGAGTCATCGGGCCGCCGGTGGTGCTGCACTGCGCGCAGAAAGGAGAGGTGTGTGCTCCTGCTGGAATCAGATGAGTAGCTCTCCTCTGCACTGACTTCTAAGAGTTCACAGTAAAATCTCTCTCACTCTTCCAATCAGTTATAAACATCCCTAAGATGGGGAAGTTTCTGATGCTGCATTAGAATCTCGCACATAGTGAGAGTGTGCAGGCAGACAGGGTAAGGCTACAACTGCTGCTGTAGTTGTGGGAGTTGTTGATCACCAGTTGGGACTGTGCCATTGGGAAAGCCAGCATACAAATGACTCTCCAGTAATCACTTTATATTTCCAAAGTTGTACTGTAGAGAAAATGGATTGGGGAGGAAATAAAAAGGATGGAGTGCTACCTGTAGAACTTGGGGATGCTCTAGTATCAGCAGGCCTGGAGCTAAGGTATAACTGAATACACAGACTGGACTAGTGTCTGATGCATGTTTGATAGTAGAAATAACAGTAATGTATTAAAGGTAATGTGTAAACTTTAATGGCTGCAGTATGCTGTTGACTCATGAGCTTTCCTCTTGTTTTCAGCCTTTACCTTTCTCCTGCCGTCCACTGTATTGTGCAAGTATGTTGAACTTGGTACTGTGCTTTACAGGATTCAGAAAGAAAGATGAATTAGTAAGTAATGTATTCTTCTTTGGATTGGTAAAACCATGTTAAGTATATTTTCAAGATACTCTTCTGTTCCATCACCCATAGGGTTTAACCACAGCTCATGCTTGTATGGGGAGAATAAATTGTTCTTTTGTTTTTTTTTTGCAAGACCAGAGGCAGAGATATTTGAGGATGGGAACAAAACTTTGTTCAAGTAATTTTTTCTGTGACATTCTTGGTCACTTTTTTGTTGAGTGACATTAAACTTCTCTAATTCAATAGGCCTTAAAGGTTTGTAAGTTGAGGCGTCAGATAAGATGATGTTTGCCCAGTAGTGTCCTTCTTTTTGTACAGGTAGTAGAATAAGCAAGTAAATCTTTGTAGCTCTGTTCAGAGCATTTGCAGACATGTTACCTTGTCCTGATATTCTGCTATCAGGACTTTACTTTTTGTTTGATACCCTAGCACTTTGCTTTTCCATTTCAGTAGGCAGTTACCATCTAATTTCCCTACTGGACACCTGAAAATCAACAAATGGCTCCACATCTTCATCTGAAAAAAACCAAACCCAAACCAAAAGCCTTTGCATGGTGTTGGGGTTAGTTAGGTTTGATCTAGAATTGACTAAATCAGCCAGGAAAAGGTCAAATCTGACACGTGTGAAAAGGTGAAGGTATTATGTATGATGATCCTGAGAGTACTGGTGGCTTGGATACAAGCATGCAGTCTTCAGGCTACACAGCAAGGCTGTATTAAATGTTGAAATAAAAATAAATCTTAATAGCTCTTTTGATCTATAAGCTATATCTTCTGTCGATGTGAAGAAGTTGTTTTAAGAACAGATCAGAGTATTTCTATTTCTAGGCATATAATGTAACCTTCTGTAACTTGCTTTGTAAACCACTTTTGTACTGAACTTGCTTTTCAAAAGATACTGAAAACTTTTCA
This sequence comes from Passer domesticus, assembly GCF_036417665.1. Classification (NCBI taxonomy): domain Eukaryota; kingdom Metazoa; phylum Chordata; class Aves; order Passeriformes; family Passeridae; genus Passer; species Passer domesticus. Next base: position 4,717,826 of record NC_087484.1, read on the forward strand.
TCTTCATTTTTCAGGTTAAGCTTGTGACCTTGGTTCATCACATGGGTGGAATTATTAGAAGGGACTTCAGCTCAAAAGTTACTCATCTGGTGGCAAACTCAACACATGGAGACAAATTCAGAGTATGTAAGCTTGAGTTGGTGTTTCATAGAGACCTTTGGAATTTGGCTTTTGTAGACTGTTCATTATACCTCAGCTCAGAAGCTGCTGTTTTTTCCTGTACTAACAGCAATAACTTGTAATGGTGAATTCATCTGTCTGGTATTCAGCTTTGGCATGTTTTTGTCTCTCTGGGAGATCTAAATAAGATAAATTTGAAACAGACAAGTATGGTGAATAACAAGATTCAAAATGGTTAAGTATTGATGCTACCAGTAGTAAAGGCCGTGATGAACAAATGCCTGTTTTTGTCTGTCCAAACAAAAAATTTTGAGGTAACTTTTAAAGAACTTAATTGGTGTATGTCTTCTAAAAATTATTTTTAACTTGCCATAGCAAGTGAGGATTCAAATATTCCTTTATGCATAAATAGACATGAGTGTGCTTTTTCTTTTCTGATTCTAAAAGGGGATAATTTGGGACATTTGTGTTCAGTTTAGAAGTAAATAACAGATGATAGGTTTTTGTACAGTTTAATGTGATGTAGCAATGTCTATACCTCTTTCCCTGATTTGAATTTTTGGTAGGATATTCCTTTTTTTTCCTTGTTTGTCTTTATAATCTTGCAGATGGAAGAGAAGTCCTACTTTCTGTTCAAACATTCCTTTTTGCCAACTCAAAGGAGAAAATGTAGGAAAACTGTACAATCTCTCAAGCAGTCATGGCAGTTACCTTTCAAATAGTCACTTTCTCTTTGATAAAAGCAGGATAGGGTATTTCTCTTCATACAAAGTATCAAAAGCAGAAAAAAGATCCCATATTACACTGGAACAGAGATTTGATTTTGTGTTTTTGTGAGTGATGAAGGATATCAGACTAACAAAATGGTGCACTTTTGAGGAAATGTCAAAATAGCTATTGATCTGATTTCCTAGTCCCTGAATTCATACCTTCTAACTCTGGGTAGCTGCAGTTGGATATGACTTTTGAAGGAATATGTGCACGTTTTACTTTTCAAGACAGATACTGCAAAAGGAAGGTTACAATTTTTTCTTGATATGGGAAAGATTTAAATGGAAATATTTGGTACAACTTATGCTTTTCCTATTTTGTAGATTGCTGTAAGTCTTGGTGTCCCTATTGTGAAAGCTGAGTGGATTTATAAGGCGTGGGAGAAAAGGAATGAAATGTAGGTGTTTATTTTCCTTCAGCCTTCACTTTGCATCCTGTTCACCTGAAATGTGAACTTCTGCTTACATATTGACATAAGTCACTTAAGTGATTTTTTGGGCATCTTCTTTCTTTCAGTGATTTCTGTGCAGCTGATGATGACTTTAGAAACCAGTTCAAGGTTCCTCCCTTTCAGGATTGCATGTTAAGTTTCCTGGGATTCTCTGATGATGAGAAAGCTAACATGGAAGAAATGACAGAAATGCAAGGTGATTGTTTATGAAAACCTGTGGGAAGAATGGGGTGCAGTTCATAATGATAGGTGCCCCAGAACTGTTAAGTGAGATACCAATTTCCTACAAGGATATTCTTTCCTGATTATTTGCCTCTTTTTTTTTTTATCTAGGAGGACATTATTTACCAGTTGGTGATGAAAGGTGTACACACTTGGTTGTTGAAGAAAGTACAGTAAAAGATCTTCCATTTGAACCTTTAAAAAAACTTTATGTTGTAAAGCAAGAGGTTAGTGCTGAAAATTCTTTAGGGAATGCTGCTATGTAGAACTGTGTCTTATTCTTAAAAAAAATCTTCCATGCTAACTGTGTAACTATTATAGATGGTTTTGACTATTTTTAACTTTGGGTGAATCTTTAATGTGTTTATAAAGTTTTTCTTTTTTCCTTTAGTGGTTTTGGGGAAGCATTCAAATGGATGCCAGAGCTGGAGAGTCCATGTATTTATTTGAGAAGGTATGTTGAACACTCACACAATGCACAGCATATTTTGGTGGTAGAATTAGCATGCAACATAGTGTGTGTGGTGCCAGAGATCAGATGTTTTAAAAGCAGCATTTAAGTTCTGGGTAATCCATTATAAATTTTACAGAGTACTAATTTGGAATAGAAACCTTTTTCTGCTTCCCAAAGGTTTTACTTTTTGTCAAACAAAACGCCGCTGTGGTTTTTATTTTAGAAAGGGGAAAAAAAACTTCACCCATTTTCCCTTGGCTTCCCTAAGAGGTTTCCTTCTGTGTTGTGTGTTGATTTCTGCACTGAGTTGAACTGGACACAGAGGATAAAGCCCTGAATGAAGTTTTCTCTCCCTGCAGTCAGAGAGTCCTGACTTCAAGAAGTCGGTGTCGCTGCTTTCGCTGAGCACGCCCAACAGCAACCGCAAACGGCGCCGCTTGAAAGAGACGCTGGCCCAGCTGACCAGGGAGACAGACATGTCCCCCTTCCCTCCTCGGAAACGGCCCTCAGCTGAACATTCCCTCTCCATTGGCTCCTTGCTGGATATTTCCAACACTCCAGAGTCAAGCACTGCCAATGGAGGTAGAGCTAAAGCCTTCCATTCAGCCATACTCAGTGTTTAACAGCTCGTGGAAGTGGTGGTGGTAGGGAAGTCTTACAGGTTCTGCTACGTATTTGCAGTGTAATTCCAGGCTTTTCCCTTTTCAAAGTGTGGAGGAAAAAGTTGGAGTGAGGAGTTCAGACACAGGCCAAGCTGTCTCTTGTCATCATGTAAGCGTGTTCATATCTGAAGGAATAGATATAGAGGTGATAAATAGGGAGTACAGTTGAGTGTTACTCCAAAATGCTTCAAATACTCTGCTGGAAGTCTGTAGCAAATTAGCAGCATAGTCAACAGTAAATCATCTAAAATGCTCTCCATAGGATACTTGGAGGAAAGAGGACAAAGATTCTTTTCTAGAGGAGTTAAAGGCAGAATTCCTGCAGGACCTACTCCTAGGTCTTTGAAATGTTCTATTGAGGCAACCCTGTTTGTGCCAGCCAACTGTTATGTCTAAAACTTCACAAGAATCTAAATCAACAATTTGTTTTGAGTGAATGGACAGAGTTTTAAATATCTCTGCATATGGTTCTTGTGAAGAGAGGAACTGCAAAATTTTGGGCTAGTTAAAAGCTGATACCCCAAGTGTTTTTTAAAATGTCTGGTTCCATCGTAGAGGAGGTATCTGGAGCCTGCTACTGCTTTAAAAGGCAAACTCAGATCATATAAGAGCTCCCAACGAGGCACAACAATTCTTATGTAAGTTATAATTCAGAAGGAATTCAGGGAAGATCAGCCTGCTTAGGTGATGCTAATGCTCTTGTTACCCCTGGTAGGGAATTTTATTCTAATCCAACAGCAGCAGTCAGTCTCAAAACTTGCTATTTTGGAAACAACAGGTACTTATTTCATTGATAACTATGGCAAAAATGAGCTTTGATATCAAAAAAGACAGTATAGGTCTCTGAGATCCAATACATGAGCAAATATTTAAAACTCATGAACTGTTCCAGGTCCACCTTGGCTTCAGCTTTAAGAGAAATGACTTTCTTGAGCCTTTCCCCTTCCCCCTGTAGGATGAAATGTAAGGGTTTTGTGCAAGAGCTGATTTTAGTAAATGGTTTTGAGCTACACACTTAATGCAAGCACGGCAGGCAGCTGAGAGATAATTGTTTACATGGCAAAGTGGAAGTAGAAAAGCACTTTTGTACTAGTGTATAAATAAGTAATGTTCAGCACCTAATCCTTGCTTCCTGCTAAATAAGGAACTAATAACAGGGTCAAGTCATTGACCTGCCCATAAATGGCTTATTAGTTTTGGTCTAATTTTGAGGAATAATGTATTACTGTTGTTCTATAAGTAGGCTGTAATAAAGAGAGCTATTTTCTTGAAAGAGCCCTGATAACTCTAGAATATAGCCTTTAAAAAAAACCCCAAACTTATCTTCACTTAAAAATTCTGTAGTTTTTTTTTTGTCTTTGAGGGTGAGCTTTTTTTAGGGACTCTATTATAATAAAACTCAATTTTCTTTTGGTACTATCTCTTCATCAGAAACACCAAAATCCTGTGCAAGACCTTCCAAAAACTCCACTCCTCTTCCTCTCAAGCAGTCTGCAAGATGGCAAGTTGCAAAGGAATTGTATCAGACAGAAAGTAACTATGTTGATATTCTGACAACAATTATTCAGGTAAGATGGTTTTAAAGCCAGTCCAGGTCAAATGTAATAAGATATCCAATGTTTACATTAAGTAATATTTTCAATCTGTGATCTGCAATCTTTTGAGGGCTTGGGTGCATCCAAGCTGCATAGGAAGATGACAATATAAACAGGCTCATGTAATTTTACTGACATATAAAAATACTCAGTTTCAGGCTGGAAAATACAATTTCTAATCTGGGATCTGCAGTGGTGTTGCAATATATATGGAAATTGGAAGTGTCAGGAAAATAGGAACTTCTTGGCTAATGTTTTAGATATTAGTAAATAAAGAGAGATGGCAGTGGGGAAAAATATTTTAAAAAAAATATTCCAAGAAGAGCAGAATAGCAAACAACTTACAGGAAGAGCTTAATTTCTTGAAAGTTTATTTCTATTGCAGCTGATTATCTACTTAAAGAATGAGCCAAGATGTGTGAGTAGAGAGATGAGAGGGGGTTATGCTGTAGAGATGCATCAAACTAAGTGTTTGTATCTTCAAACCACTCTCCAAAACCCACTCTTGCTGAATGGAGACATCTCAAGATTGTGACTGCAGGAAGTGATGATCTAGAAGGAAAACACTCTTGCTTTCATAGCTATTTCTAACACAATGTTGGCAGCTGGGAGGGCATTAACTTTTTTTTCCTCTTAATTCATCAGCTGTTTCAAGTTCCATTGGAGAAGGAAGGACAACTTGGGGGACCAATCCTTGCACAGGAAGAGATCAAGACCATATTTGGCAGCATTCCAGATATTCTTGATGTGCACACTAAAATCAAGGCAAGCTGCACTTTCTCCCCTGCAGGGGAAGCTTTCATAGAGACTTTGAATCTTTTTTGCATGTTTTCAGTTGTGTCTGCTGTATAGGTATAAACTCTTCTGGTGCTGATACATACTCTTTCAAATGGTGGCATCTGCCTATTTGTGGCAGCATTTCTCTGCAGGCTTTTAAATAGAGACTTGCAGGCTACCTGCAACTTGGTGATTTGTTTGTTGGTGTTTTTCCAACCAGTGGGGTCTACTCTGGTTAATCACACCAGCTATTGATGTGTGCCCACTGAGACATAGATGAAAGTAGAGCTGTGTGTCCGTGGGTCAAATTGGAGTCCCCTGCAGCAGAGAGTTGTTTTGATGTAGTTGTTGTGTTTTCCTTCATATTTGGTGTTATAAAGATATGAGCAGTGGCAGCAACAAACCAATATTAGTGATAAATCCTTTTCACTGAAGGTGACTCCTGAACCTTCAGCTGTGCCCTCCTGTCCCTCTTATTATCTGATGGTGATTGAGCTTGATCCTTATCAAGCTCATATAGGCTTAACAGGTTTGGTCTCACTTTCCTTGACACTGGTGTAGCAAGTAAGTGGAATCTATCCTAGTTCTATTTCAATCCTGTCTTATAGACTTAAGTCCTAGATAAGTTGTTCAGTCTTAATTAGAATTGGTTCAACCGTCTTCTGTGTATCCTTTCTCAGTATTCCTTTGGGATGTGTTGTGTATTGTGCTGGATGCAGCAGTGTCATCTTGCTGCAGAGCTGGCTAGTCCTGACATGCTGCCAAGATGTACTTGCACTGATTTACAGCTATATATACATATTCAGTAAGCCAGAGATCTCTTGTTTTCAGCCTTCAGTAGACTGGAGGGGCTGAATGTGAATTTGTACAGCTTTTAGGATTGCCTGTTTTGTCAGCACAAAAACACACCTAATGATGTGTTTGGCAAAACAGTGATCCCATTTAATGGCTTTATGCACTTTATGCTCAGCTTGTTTTCTCCCCCCATCCCTGCATGTATTCTAGGAAGACCTGGAAGATCTTATGATAAATTGGACTGAAAACAAAAGTATTGGTGATGTCATTCTCAAATATGTAAGTTCCTGTTTCTTTCTTTATGCTTACAACTATTATCTTGCCTTATGAACAATCCACTTCTAGGAGCTGGCAAACAGAAGCAAAGCACTGCTGAGAAAGAGCTCCAACTTGTATCATTGTCTTTTTTATTTAGACTTTTCAGTTGGGTTAGGTGATAAAATCCATGTCAAGTTTTAGTGTGGATGTCTGTTCACAGGTATGAAGGATTATAACTACAAATACCTACAGTTTGAGAACTGTAATTTGCAATGCTACTGACACGCTTTTTACTCACACATTAAAAAGCACTTCCCAGGCCCTTAGCCATCTGCTGTCTCTGATCAATAGTAAAGAACTAAGACAATAACTTATGATCTTTCTTCAAGTCTTGAAACCTGTAAGTGAAGGAGTCCTGTGTAGAACAGGGAGGCTACGTCTGGGACTGCAAAGTATTTTAACATAAATAGGCTGCTAGGTATCTCGTGATTATTTTGCTGGTCTGATGATTTTTGAGACAAATAGTGCTTGTCATTCAAAAGTTTTCATTGCTTCTGGTGGTTTAAAAGGTGATCACAGTAACTGGTGAAAGTACCTGTCTGAAATTTCCAAAATTCTCACCAAAAGCTAGGTGACAACTTGCCTCCCACTTGAGCTGCTCAGCAGCTTCTGACATTGTCATGTTTGCTTGATGCTGGTGAGAGCAGCCTGCGTTTAATCAGCAGCATCAATCTGGGGCATCTGGCATGCAAAAATGTCTTAACTTGTTCTGAGAACACGTATGGGTTTACAACACATTTTTCATTATTCTTTATTGCAATGTGCCTTTGAGCAGCTTTGTATGGCTCAGGGCATATGAACATATGTACAAGGATACATAATATGTAAAGCAGAGCCCTAACAGTTGTTTCTTTCAGTCAAAAGATTTGTTGAAAACATACCCTCCATTTGTGAATTTCTTTGAAATGAGCAAGGAGACGATTACAAGATGTGAAAAGCAGAAACCAAGGTTTCATGCCTTCCTAAAGGTGAGTGTCTGCAGAACTAACTCTATGAGTAGAACATGGGGGCTGTTACCATATTCTGCTGAATGCAATAGATGGAGGAATGTGAAACTTTGAAAGCTTGAAGAAATGCAAACACCTCTTGGTGAGACAGAAATAGGAAGTATTTGAACTTCAATCCCTCAAGCTCCTCATAAGACCCTTTCAGAAAAAGTCTGAGTTCCTTCTCTGTTAAACAGCTTTCAAGGTGGTTTGATTATATGCATTTGTTGCTGGAAAAAAGTCCTCCCAAATACATGTCTTCTCTTTTCTATAAAGATAACTGGAGCTGCTGCTTTGACTGGTCCCCTCCCTGTGAGACTTGTATTTCTGAAACAGCTTTTAACTTTCCTTGGGCAGCTGTGAAGCTCCAGGGAGGTAGAATTTCTCAGCATTCTTGTGACTAATGAATAGGAGCCTAACAGTGGAGATCTAACAGGAAGGTGATCTTCAAAGAAAGTTATCTGAAGATGAGCCTTACAACTCTTGATCTCTTCAGATATGTGTGTACTGTTAATAGTGCAGTGTAGCTTTAACTCATATATCTAAATAGTCAAGTGTCAAACACTGACAGTTTCTGCTCCTGTTTTCTGAGGGACTAGGAATTACATCCAAGTATTGTATCTAAAAGATGGGGAACAAATAAGAGAACAGGCCATCCCCAGTCCCACTCCACATTAGCAGCTGGAACAAAAGCTGAAGGGTTGATATGGACCTTTTAAAACTAGACATTCTGAGATTATAAATCACTGTGTACTTTGGAATAGAATGTGGTTTTTAACATGCTCTGTTAATGACTGTGATAAACAATTCTCACACTTGTATAGCAATGCTAATTTCAAGGCATGGTGTTTTTCTCTGATCTTGTGCTTTTCTTGTGTATGTGTGTTGGAAATAATGTTTACCTTTTTTTTTCCTCAGATAAATCAAGCTAAACCTGAATGTGGCCGCCAAAGCCTTGCTGAGCTCCTTATCCGTCCTGTTCAAAGGCTGCCCAGTGTTGCCCTGCTACTAAATGGTAACCTAGTAATATGTAATTTTGTTAGTTTTTCTGTGAAGGTGTTAAAACCACAAGATGATGTCTGTCTTTTGTCATTATTAGAAATAGCTTTTCTTATCTAAAATAAGCCTTATTATGCGAGTTAACCATGATTCCTGGCAGTCAGTAAGGCCCACTAGACAGAATTTAGGCTTTCTTCAGTAAATTCCACTTGTTCATACATTTGTATGCAGGATACAGATAAAGGAACAGTTTGCACTGACAATTCTGTCTCTTCAAACAAGAATATAATTAAGATTCAAATGAAACTAACATAAACTAGAGAGCAATTCATATTGACAAGGCTCACAGTTTCATGTGTTCCACCTGGTATCAACCACTTGCTGTAAAAATGCTTTTGTTAATAAAGATAATAAAAAACCCACATCACCCTTTGCTTCAGGTGGAAAAAGACTTCTGTGCTTGTCTCTGCACTTCAATTTAATTTTTTTTAATAGTTTGAGGGTTTGGTTTCTGTATTGTATGTGGGTTTTTTTTCTTAATGAGATGTCTGGACAACTTCTGTTCAGCCTAGTTCCCCATTTAATCAGTGCTACTTGGACTCCAGGGTAGATCTGATGTATTCAGTCAGCTTATCTTAACTCAGTCTAAATTTGAGTTTATGTTTCTTTTCAGGCACTTGTAATATGTATGGAGTTTTTATTTATTTTTTTTAATTGTAGATATTAAGAAGCATACAGCAGAAGAGAACCCTGATAAAATAACTCTAGAGAGAGCTATTGAATCATTAAAGGAGGTGATGACGTAAGTCATGTTGATTCTATGGAACATACTGTTAACCATACTGCAGTTAGATCCCTCTGTTCCTCCTGAATTATCAATGTTATTTTGCCACAAGGAACAGTAAGTAAACATAACTGTAGGTGTTCTTCAGCCTCCTTTTGGCTGCTATTGTCACTTTGGTGTTCTGTGCCAGAGCTCTGAAGGAGTCTGTGACGTTCCCCGGCACTTGTACCTGAACCTCTGCTGACCCCCTGCCTCAGCAGGGGTTGTCCCCAGTCCTCTGCTCTGTTCCAGCTCTTATTTCTATCTTTTCCTCTGGAATGGAAGAGCTGGGTTTTTGTCTTTAAATCTTACTTCTATGCATTATATCTACTGAAAGGACAGACTTTTGGTGGGAGACTAGTTTTTCTTCTGGTCCTGTATTAGCTCTTCTTGGCACTCTTCCATGAGTTAATTAGCTGAAAGCTGAAGTTGTTTAGATTGTAAGTCTCACCTCTTTTGAAGTGTAGCGTATGTCTCCAGCAACAAGAACTTCTGCATTAATTGGGCAAATGTTTGTCCAGTTTTAACAACAATTTTTAAATTGTAATTATTCTTGGATCTGCTGTTTGAGCTGCAGTCCTGATTTGGGTGAGACAAAATGCAGGCTGTAAAGAACTGAGTTGTCTCTGGTTCAAAATGTTACAGGGTAGGGGAGGGGAATTCTGTTTTAACTGGTGTGTCAAGTGCTGGTAATATGACAAGAATAGTGTTCTAGAGCTGAAATTTCCTATGTGATTTCATGTGGTATTTGGTTATTTCTTCTGGCAAATGTGGCAAGTGCTGCTGTGTAAATTCTATGCCTGAATGTTTAGCTTTATTATTTTTGTATGTCTTAAATGCAATGCATCCATGTACTGCTGCTTGGTATTGAAGGTTAATATAATATGCTTTTCTTAGACACATTAATGAAGACAAAAGAAAAACAGAGGCACAAAGGCAGTTCTTTGACGTCGTCTATGAAGTGGATGGATGTCCAGTAAGTAATTTCTCCAAAGCTGCAGATCTCTTAAATGACTGCAGTACTTTGTTCCCTTTGCAAAAACGTGTGAGGCTGCAATGCAACGGTGCTGGTTTAAACAGATTGCCAGTGTTAAGCTGTAAGCAAGCAGTAATCCAGCCCTTGAACTAAATGCTTAATGAGCTTTTTGCTTTTGTCATTTAGGCCAATCTCCTGTCCTCCCACCGCAGCTTGGTGCAGCGTCTGGAAACTGTAGCACTTGGGGATGACCTCTGTGACAGGGGAGAGCAGGTCACGCTCTTTCTGTTCAATGATTGCCTGGAGGTAAGGTGACTATACCAACACATCTCATGAACTGAATTGTAAAAGGCTTGACACTACACATGAATATAAATAAGTAGAATTTAAGACCTTTTGAGGCAGAATTCGAAGTCACAGATTGCTGATAGGTCAACACATGCTGATGTTTCTTTTCCATTAACTATTGTATAAGCCTCTCATGGCTGAGAGGTGTTAATGTAGCCTTTTATGACTTGCAGCCAGAGTAAAAACATAAAAGCAGCTTAATATGTTAAAAAATATTTATCTGAATAGCACTTTGAGTAGCATCAATGGATGAAAAAGCACTGAAGTCTTTGGTTCATCAGGTTGTTTGTCCTTTTAAAGTTTAGTTGTATGTGATGGGAGTGAATAGTGGGCCTTGGTACATCTGTCTGTTCTTAGGCTACCAAAAAAACAAAATCATAATAAATACCTTTAACTCAAATTATGTTAGGAAGAACTAGAGGGGAAGAATAATCTAACAGGGTTTTGGAGACTAATGTGGAAAAACTGAAATGATAAAGGACACTTTCATAAAGTACTTGTTGCTGTCTGCAGCAGTGAAGAACACTGTCTGCATAGAAGACCACCTCTAAAATAATTCAAAATTAGTGCTGTCCTAAGCAGCACTTAGAGACAAAATCCTGTTCTTGTGACTAGTGATGAACTCTCCCTGCTGAGTTGACTCAGTTTCATCACTCCTCATAAAGGAAGGAAAGGAAAATAAAACCACTTTTAATAAAGCTTCTTGGCTTGTCTCTTGGACAAGAGACAAACAACAAGATGCATTACTTTAACACACAAGTGCCTTACATGTTTTTATGCAAAGCCTGCTCAATGGCTGCATGCATAAGCAACAGCAAGTGATATTTCTAGGACATAACACACCACACCTTATGCTGGTTCATGCATATAGATGTTGTCTTTTCTGTTTAAATCTAGACTACCTTGTGGTAGTTTTCAAAGGACCCTTGTTTGTTATGCAGGGTAGAATTGAGGTCTGTAATGCAAAATACTTCCTCTCTAGGTATTTTTTAAAAAATTATTGTGTTTTTCAGCTGAGTGTTTTGATGCCAAGTAACAAATATTGCTTGCTGGGCCACTTGGGCTGTAGGCAGTGAATAGTGAGGTAAATCTTAAAGGTATTCAGTTATGTGGTAGAGTAGCAAGATTTTCTGTGCCTTCCTGGACAGTAAAAAGTAAAAAAAAAAATATAGAAAGGAAAGGAAACAATGGCAAGAGCTCTTCCAACTGACCCTTTCTATTCTATTTAACTGCAGATTGCGAGGAAACGGCATAAAGTTATTGGAGCTTTCAAGAGTCCCCATGGCCACACGAGGCCCCCTGCATCTCTCAAGCATGTTGTTCTCATGCCTCTCTCCCAGATCAAGAAAGTCTTGGACATCAGGGAGACAGAAGGTCTGTGTGTTATGAAAGTGCTTTGGTAGCTAATTAAATTGTGTTTCAGGGTGTGAAGGAGAAAGCTCTGCTGTTGTGGGATGGAATGCTAAGGTGTATTTATTGTATGGCATGTTAGGTATGTGATTTTACTAAAAGCTTCTGTTTGAATCTGTGTATGAGCTTGAGAATTCCTTGTACTGATGCCCTTTTGGCTTTTTGAGAATTGCTGCAGGATGCTGAATTTGGCAGAACTGATGGCATTAGATGGCATTAGCATAAGCCAACCAGTTGGCAGTGTGAAATAAACAGAGTTAAACACTTGACAGTTCTGGATTTACAAAATAAAAACCAAACCTCAAACTTCAGCCCAGAGCATTAGACTGGCCAGAGAAAAGTGCTGTTGGTGTGAAACCAAATTTTCTTCTAACTGGTGATGATAATGCTCAGGAGAGCTTGGCATCTTAAAAGATGACTTAATTTCCCTGTCTGCTTTGTCACACTGCTCCAGCCTTGCTAGTGACCTATAAAGAATCTAGTCACACCAGTTTCTAGATTTCTATACTGGCAGGATTTGGTGTTTCACTTTAAGTGGTGATATGCACATCATGTGTTCTGCTTTATACACTCTGAAGCACCTGAACATAGGAACCCAATTAAGAAGAGAAATGGCAAAGAGGGTGGGTGAGGCTGACTGCTCAGCAGATTATTTGGTTGTCCAGCTATTGCCTGAACAGCTGATTGTAGCCTCTTGATGATGGCTGTGGACAGAACTCTGCTCTTGCAAGTGATACAAGAGCTAGTGTGTAAATAAAGATAAAATCACACCCAAATCATGTTGTCTGTAGCTCCAGCTCCTGGCAGACAGAGGGTTGACCCTTCTGAAGTTTCCCCCCTGAATTATATGAAAAAAATTATTCTTTTTATGAACTCCTTGCTCTCTTTTTTTTTAACAAAATGTAGATTGCCAAAAAGCTTTTGCGTTAGTTGTGAGGCCACCAACAGAACTCAACAACAAGCTGCTCAGTTTCCAGATGACAACTGAAGACCCTTGCAAGGAGGACTGGCTGAAGATGCTGTGTAGGCATGTGGCCAACACTATTTGTAAAGCAGATGCAGTAAGTAGTCTGGAACCATGCTGCTGATTGAGACATTTCCCTCTTTTTGACTTCAAACACCTGAAGTGAAAGAAGTTAATAGTGGACATGCCTGAGGTAAAGTAGAGCAGAAAACACTTGTGCTGACATGCCTGCAAGTGAGTGTTAAAAGGTAGAAAAGGAAACAGCCTGGAAGTTAGTTTGTGCAGAAGCTAAGTAGTGCTTAAAAATCAAAAATTATTTATAATTAATTTGTGATGGTGAAAGGGTGTAATTCAACTCTGCACTGTAGTTCTAACAAGAACTGTATTCAGCTTGCTTCTTTCATGTCTATCTTTGAATTTACAATCCCAGTGTTGCTGATCATTTATGTTGGATTAACTGTGTGTTAAAGTTCTTTGCTCTACACCTATGAGGCCAGAGACATGAAGCATCTTCCTCCCATAGACAGAAATCTACAACATTAAAACAAAGAAAAAAGAAAAACAGTGAAGTAAAGGAGGCACTGGCCGTGTCACATTTCTAGAAATTCAGCATGTGGGCTTTCTACAGTCAGAAAACTGCTTTGAGGAGTAGATCCTCTCCAATTACAGCAAGAGGCTTTCAGCTGATGTTTTAATTATGTAAAAGTCTATGCATATCAGTCATCTCAATTTGCTGAAAATACGTGCAATACATATAGCTGAAGCTACTTGGTGTAAACCAGACATGCTTTATGTTCTGCAGTGTATTCTTACAGAACAATATTTGGTTGTGATTTTTAAAGGCATGCTTGTTACAGGAGAGGTAATTAAGTAAAGAAAACAGCATCTTAGTTTTATTTTCTGTGTCTTGTGGTCTAGGGACTTAGGAATAAGAGACTTGGACTTTGTGGTTTCCCTTCCCTTCTAGTACCGAGTATGAAAAGTGCTGATGTGGAAGTGTTAATTTTCTTCAGTCTGTGTGTTGCCTCTCTTCAGTATTTAGTGTAACATACAGCTTGGATTTTTAATAGAAATTAAACCTTTGTGTAATAAATGTACAGTTCCTTCTTGCCCCAGACACTCAATCATATGCTGACAAATTGTAACCTACCTTGCTGAATCCCATTAGTTATAATTTCTGTACCAACTATATAATACTTCTTTCTTGCTTATTTAAATGTCAAATTGAGCTTCAATTTAAGCACTTTTGCCTGGTTTTAGACTTCTAGAGCATCATGTGAATGGAGATAACACTGACTTTGCCACCTGGTGGCAGCAAAGGCTTTGGCTACTCTTCCTTAGGCCCTAGAAAGGGACATAAAGCTACTGACTGGGGTCTTCTGAGATGTTTTTTTTAAGTGTGTAAAATGTCTTTTCTCAAAATGCAGAAAACAAACAGCAAAAAAAATAATCCCTGCAACTTCCCATTTCCATGTGTGCCCCCTCTGACACCCAGATTTTGTATGTAGGTAGCCAGAGATTGCTTTGCACATGCTGGAGTTTAAGAAAGAGGCACGAAAAAACCCCAAAACTGGTGGCTGTTCTGCAACATGCATTGCACTTCATCTGAAAGTCTTTAGTCTTAATGTTTGAGAGCTGGAGCTCTCAAGATTTCACTTTAGAAATGTGCTAGATGTGTCAGTAGAAAAAAGCAATGTTTGCCTTGGAAACTCCCTGGAGATGCTTCAGAACTACTGCCTTTAATTTGGTCAGCCCTGGACTTGAAACTGAATCAGACAAACTGAATGTGAAACTCCCGATGAAGTGGTTTCACAGACTGATTGCACCAGCTGTTGATCTAATGAAATGCCCTGAAAACAAATAGCTGCTGGACTGTATAAAGAGTTAAATATGGAATATGGCTATTAAACCCTCTAAATCTGACCTATGGACTACAAAACTATATTTTGGCAAGTGCTCATATTTGACCATTATTAAGACTATTTTTGTCTACAGGAGAATCTCATTTATGTTGCTGATCCTGATTCAGTTGAAGTAAATACTAAAGATATGGACAGTACTTTAAGCAGAGCATCCAGGGCAATAAAGAAAACATCAAAAAAGGTAAGATAGTGCTTTTTTATCCAGAGAATTGTGCTGGGATTCCTCTTTCAGGTGGTTTGTAGTATTTACAGTAGTGACAGGAAAAACTTAATCTGAACTAAAACTCTTAAATATAATCTCCTTAAAGAAAGAAGGTGAGGGCTGTTTAAGGTTTTGGAAAATCTGTATATATGGATTTAATTATTACAGTCATAAGTATTATGTAGTCATTTTTCAGTCTGTTATGGAACTTATGCTGTTTAATACTTTGAGTCTTTTAAATATAATGCAAAATTGAGAAGCAACTTAAAGGAGGGGGGGGCTGACTGCAGGCCTGAGGGATGGAGGAAGCCTTGGTGACCAACCTTGCTTTGAATTCTTCCTGAATCTCTGCCCTCCTGTCTCCCTCCTGTGTTGTCCTGATATTTGGACAGAATGAGAAGAGCAAGGATGATGAGAAGCCTGCAAAAGTCAGATCACTTTAGATGTGGGCGTTTGGCTGCTTGTGATCCAACCACCAACACTTGATACACATCCTAGAGATTTTCAGAATGGTAGCTTGTATAATAGTAGTTATTACAGCCTGTTTTTAGCCAGTGTTTAACCACTTGTCAACCTCCTCAGGTCACAAGAGCCTTTTCTTTCTCCAAAACCCCCAAGCGAGCTCTGCGCCGGGCTCTGATGTCTCAGAGCGCCACGGAAGGGCGGAGCCCCAGCTCCAGCGAGAGTTTCCTCGGCAGCCGCCTGAGCAGCACCTCCTCCCTGGCGGTGAGTGAGCCGGGCAGCCGGGGAGGCACCTCCTCACCTGCAAACTCCTGTCGTGGCTGCTGCTGCTCCCACTTTAGCAATTCCAACATCCACAGCGGGGAGAAAATATTTTAATTGCATTCATAGGGATGTTATTTTCATGAGCTGTTTCATGAGAAGCCTTGCTTCCTGAAAATGCAGGAAAATCTTGATGCACTAGAAACTGGGGGTTGCCTTACACATTTAAGGTGCAAAACCCCACCAGTCTTTTTTGCTCGGGATGGAATATATTTCCTTTTCTGAGAGAGTGAGAAAGTTTCAACCCAAGTCTTATATTTGTTCATGCTTTTGATTTTGAACACTAAGTAGAAATGTGGTGTACAACCCTGAATAGTATTCAGTCAAAGTAGTGAGATGACAGACATCCTGTGAAACAAACTGGGAAGGAAGGGTAGAGAAGCATAGATGCTGCAGCCTGCAAGTTTGTAAACAACAAGGGAATTATCTCCTTGTAAATGTTTAAGAAATCTTGGTAAAATAAAATATTGTTCTACATATTGCAACTCTTCTGCTGTGCCTGGCTGCCTGTTACAGCTTTCTCCTGCTACATTAGGCCAAACTCAATTTTCTAATATAGTCTAGTAAAGCAGACTAGATTTGGAGGAATCATTTTTGCTTTTTATTATAGTGTTTGTGTAAATTTGAGTAAACACCTACTATCTAATCTGTAGTATGTGGGACAGAAGGCCAAGAAAAGGGAATCCTTCTCATCTTTCTATTACTGACTGATGTGTCACTACTTCAATATTGAGGTAATTCAGTATGTTGGAGTGGCCATTAAATTGTACAACATAAAGATATAGTCCTGCTCTCCCACATGAGAAAATATGAAGCAGTAAGGGAGGAAGTATCACAGCAGACTCCCTTGCTTTAGAGAAAATAAACATCATCTACCAATGATGTTTATAGACTATAGCCTAGTTTTCTGTAGTCTTTATTCCTTCTATTGTGATTATGGCAATTGTTTTTTGCATTCTAATTGTCTTCATTTTGAGACAGCACTGTATCTCATTTCTCTTGAACTTGCAAGTCATGTACTTCTCTTTTTGTGCATATCTACCCCAGACAAAAATACTTCTTTTCCACAAAATCTTAGAAACTTGCAAAACCATGTTCCTGTTTCAGATTCTTCCCAGACCTCTTGCACCTGTGTTAATAAGCTGCAGCTTGGCAGCAGATGATGTGTTGTGATTTTTTTTAACCAATGCCACACACCACTGAACTTGCATAAAGCCTTTTTGGTTCAATTATAAGGTTGAGGGGAAAAGAGGTTTGGATTCCAGCCCCTCAATTTGGAATACCAGTGCAGTTGTTTATAAGAAACTAAAACTGCAGGAAACCTGAGTCCATTAAGAGTCAAAGCTGTTATTCAGACATACTGTTTTATTTAAATTAAATCTTGGCCTATGCTTATGTAGGAATTTTTTGGTGCAGGAAAAAAAACAGAGTAAAAATATCTTATCAAGCTTAGATGCTTGGTTTTTCCTTGTTTGAACTAACTCTTAAATCCCTCCTAATTGTAGATTGCTCGTTCCTCTTCCACGTGCAGCCTAAATGGATCTGCCAAATGTGCTGTTCATGTCCATCGCTCCAGTTCTGTTGACTGGAGCTCTCAAAGTTCCAAGCCTCGACCTGTGCTGTGTCCTGGCTCTCCAAATCCTCATCTTCCAAATGCTGTAGAAGCAAAAGCCTCTTCCAACTTGGAAAGTTTAAATGGTCATGCTTTGGACAGACCACGTGCTTTCCCTGTTGTCACTGCCACTTGTGCTGATGCTGGAGGTGATAACCAGTGTGGTGCTGGGAAATTCTGTGCATCAGATCCTGAGTGAAGTGAGCAAGAAATCCTGAGTGCTGTAAACTAAGAGAGCATGGTGCCACTCTAATGCACAAAGGGCTTCAAGTGGTGTTGGGTTCTTCTTTAATGTCCTCTAATGCACAGGGTTCAAGTCAGCACTCACATGTGGTTCTGGTTTTGGGTACAAACTTATTTTTTTACAAATTTTTAAATGAAATTTTTTGGATTTTTTTTTTTTAGATTGATACACAGTTGAATTCCTCCCTGTTTCAGTTCAGTTGTCCAAATGGCCATGTAGATCACTGGCCAGAGTTCTGAGAACTTTAATAACTTGGTTGCAAGGAAGTCTTGAGCAGCTCATTTTACCTGTGGTTTTAGTTTTTTATTCTCCATCTGTAAATTAAAAGAAAATATCTGGTATAAAATACTCAAGCCTAATAAGAGCTGCTCTATAAAGAGGAGTTTAGGGTTAAATTTTCAGATATTGCCAATGACTGCAAATGGAGGACATGCCATAAACAGGCATAGGGCTTGTTCATAGTGAAATGTGTATTGCCTTACTTGCCCAAAATATCCCTGTTTAAAAGATTCTTGAAGCATGCAGGTGCACAAGCTGCCCAACTACCGTGACCTGTTGATGTGCTGAGAAGCTTGGCTGGCTGTTTAAGAGCAACAGAGGATTGCTTGTGAAAGTATCTTGAGGTCTAATGTGAAAAGAATATAAAATCTCAGCTAATCCAAAGAGGTTTACTTTTAGTGCTACATATTGATGTGTTGGTTTCACAGTAATTAAGTCTCAGAAGCAGCTTATTCTCCAAGCATCAGAAAAGTCAGCTTCTTGCCTAGTGTGTGCCCATCCAGGCACAGCTAAAGCAAGCTCTGACAAATCATTGGGATGGCTGTTGCCTCCTGCAGTCAGGGAGACATGTGTTCAGCATCTCATTTGGGGCTCAGAGCTGATGATAATACAGAAACTTGTAGGATTGCAGGGGGAGCTCTGTTTCTCTAAGAGATTATCATAGTGTATCTTGCCTTCATTTTGGAAGGAGATTATTACTACAAAAAGTGATGCAAGATGTATACTAATACTTGTTAACATCTACTCTTCAAAAACATGTTCTTGCATTCCAAATCTCTCAAGGCTGGTAACAAAGGAAAGAAAAAAAAATCTTTCTTCTGCAGTTTTTACAATATGTTAAGTTTCCTGTTCAAACTCTAGAAATGCTGAGTCATTAATTTCAAAAGCTGCCAATCTTCGAGATCTTCTGCACTCACACATTCCTTGTATGATATGTAAAGGTTGAGAAATGTCTGCTGCACTATTGAGATTGACTCAAATGATCAATAACTTTTTTTCTTTTTTGTCCAACAGGCTGTTCCTTCTCCTTCCTTGGTCAGCCTTCCCTCGATCTTTGAAAGGAGGAGTCACACATTGAGCCGATCCACAACCCACCTGATATGAGGCAGGTGGGGCAGACTCTGCTCTGTGGAGTGACTGACAGGCAGGTGGCTGGGCTGTGACCTGTCACTGACATTAATGGTACCTTAGTCATTAGCACTTAGCAATGATTAGCAAAATCTTAGATGACACTAAGTTAATCACAAGGGGGGTTTAGTTGTGTTGAAGCAGACCAGCCAATCAGTGGAACAAGTAACTTGGCCTTCATTTAAGCACAGTATTCCCTTGTACAGATTTATTTCCTTACCAGCATAACTGAAATGTTTTCTTCTATGGAAATTGTCCCCTCCAGGCGATAAACTAGTTTGTCAGATCTTGAAATGAAGATGATGATCACATAATTTACTGCTAGTTTGGATGACACTTATGCTTGCCTAACTTCATCTACTGGCAGAGCACTCTAATGTTTGAATTGTGGATTTCTTAAATGGAATACATTATGAAGTACCTGACCTTTCAAGTATGACAGTTAACCTGTTGTACAGCTGCTTATTCCAGATATTTTATAAAATGTAGTTGTTTATAATTAAATAGAATTGAGCTTTGTGATTATGATCTCCTGCAGCCTCACTGTAAACAGATGTGGTATGAGGAGCTTTGACCACCAAAAATGATCAGTTGAGTTCTTTGTCTTGCTTTGAAGTGGAAGTCTGAGGAAATTAATTACAATCCTGTTTAGTAGGGTTGCTAAAAAACCAAACCCCCACACATTCCCCATACTTGGTTAACAAATCATTATTTAATGCATGGGATTATTGGTGTGACATTGGAACTTCAGGGTCCAATTTTGGCGTGTCAAATTTCAGTGTACAGCTCCTAAGGCTTTTAGGCTTTCTCATGTATTTATGTCTTCCTTTAAAACTATGTTCACTTCTGTCATCTCTGAACAGTTTGTACCTTGCAATGCACTCTCACAAACTATCTGAATATGTAAATTTCTGCATTTCATTAACAGTTCAACTGTTGGTATTAGCAGGAGTTCACAACTTCTGGTTTCTTTTTAACCACCTGTGTTTTGTCTTGTATCTATCTGTAACTAGTGATGCTTTTGAATGTGTCAGACTGCACTGTTTTTTATATCTCCTTTTGTCAATCTGAGCAATGTAAATAAACTGTTTAAAATAACACTGCTTCTGGCTTTACTAAACAAGCTTTTGTGAAAGTTAACTCTTTTATATGGGGGGGGGGGGGAACCATTGTTGGGCTCCAGCCTACAACTGTACTCTGATTATCTATGCAGTTATTCATAATAAAGTATACCACTTGATAGGCCTGAATTTTTTTTTGTTTTTTGTTAATATATTCATGAATCTCCCCTGGATCTGTGTGTCCAGTCCATGGTTTGGATTTTTTTTTTTTTTTCTGGTCCTTGTCCATTCAGACTAAGTATCTGAGCTAAATGTGCACTGACTCTTCTATCATAAAGTGGCTCTAGAAAATAAACTATTCAATAAATTCTATGCTAAAAATCTAACAACAGTTGTCAGTTTCTGTTTCTTTTGTTATTTTTGGAAGGCCATCTTCAGCCTGGGAACTTCTGTGCAAACTCACAGCACTATCAGCCTGTCACTCACAGTGCTGAGTCCTTCTGCTCTTCAGCTGTTGCACATTGTAATGGAAGAACCAGTTCTGCCCAGACTTGCTAACTCCTGGAGAAGGAGGAAGGCTATACAAGTTTTTGGTGTGACTTTATCCACTCCTGCATTGTGGATGCATTATCTTCACCTGTTATGTCAAGTTTCAGCAGGAGCTGCTTCTACTTTTATCAAAAAAATAAGTGTACTGTTAACAGATGTTAGGGTCTGCTCAGTATTTCTCTTGATGGGAGAGTGTTTTACAGCTGAACCACAGCAGCAAAATCTTGAGTAAGATGACAGAACAGGCTGGGAGGTGGAAATGAACTTGCTGAGTTAAAAAGCTGACCCAGAGTAACAGAAACAAACCAAAACTGGAATTCCAAAAATTCCAAAAGGAGTTTTTACAAATGAGAAGTTTGCCCCGCCTTTTCCATTTCCAATGTTAGATGTACTTGTAGCATTTGAATAATTACATAATTTTGGAGGGTATTTTGGCTGGTGTTCTTTGAAATCTGAAGTGAGACTGCTTCCCCAAACCAGAATTTTAAACAATACTACTTTTACTGTCTCACCCCATGGGATGTGACTTACTGAGTAGCAATTCTGTTAAAACACCTAGCTTCAGTCATGATACAGACAATTCACATCTCTGAATAATTTTTTAAACCTCAAATTTGGACAGTTTAGTAGAATTCAGTATAATTTCCCAAGTCTTTTTTTTTTTTTTTGTGATTTAAGAGCTGTTCTGCAACTCTTAAGGGGAAAAAACTGGGATAAAAGGACATTCCTTTATAACATCTCTGTGCTACAGCATCAGCCAACACATGTTCAATGTACAGAATTCTGTCGTTCAGAAAAACTGGAATTCTGAAGAGAAGGTCAAAAGATGGTGTTTGTTTAAAGCACAGCCTTTTCTTGTGGGCTTTACAAAAACACTTTAATGAGCTGCTCTCAATGCTACAAGAATCCTCTTAACCATTGCTCTAAATTGGTAATTGAAGGACAGCTGCCAAAGAAAAAGGTCTTTTGGGTGAGTGGTGGTGTGATGTTTAAGGAAGCAAGAGCTTGTTTTCTTGCTTAAAAAAATTAGAAGAGCCCCAAGAAGAGACTGGAGGAAATCTGGAATAGAGGTTGGACCCTAGAATTAATATACACTCACAAACTATTAAAGCATTAATGGCCTATGGTAAATCTTTCATAGGTTCTTGTTCAAAGGGAAAAGGTGGAGATCTCACAGCTGCTGAGAGCACCTGTTGGCAAATTTGTGTAAATTCAACAGGACAGCTTGACCTGTGCTTTGCAGAGTAGCTGCTTTTTCAACACAGGAGCTGCAAACTCCTTTGCGAGGTGGATGTTTGGAGCCCCTGAAAGCCAGCCCTCAGAGACAAAGAGGGGCAGCTAGAATGTACTTTAAAAACACAAAAGCTTTTGAAAGCTGAAGGTGCTGGCTGAGGGTGAAGGCAAACTGGTGCCACGTTCTGTGCCCTGGGTCTGGTTTTAAGTGCAGAGCCAGAAACTGCCTGCTCCCAGCAGTGAGGATAGCTGAAATGGAAACAGGAACACCATGAAAACAAACTAATTAAACATGTAGTGAAATAGATGTCACTCTGTCAGATGTTAGGCAAACAACAGCAATTTTTTGTTAAGAACATTGCCACTACTGAGGGCAGAATTTTCAGCTGGCACAGAGTATCCTGTCAGCCTCTATACAAGTGCAACCAGGCCTTTGTATACTTAATTTAGGCAGTTAGAAGTGCAATTACCACCCTACCTGCAAACTGTAATTAGTTTAAGCTGTGTTGATGCCTTTATCAGCTGATCCATACACTGACACTGACTTCAAGATCAGAGCCCGACTATTGTGGGAGCTACCCTCTGTTTTTGAAGTAAGTTGTTATCTATAAATACATATATGTTTATGTACTTAGATAAACAAAAGGTTCTTACACAGATATATGAAGCAGCCTTTTATTTTTACCCCCTGTAGGCAGGCCTAGTGCATGTAGTTTATATAAATGAAATGAAGGAATTAAAGTTCTGATATTTATACTAAGATGGGTAAAAAGAGGAGAACCTCTACACCTCATTCCGCCTCTTCCACCAGCTCCTCAATTGCTTTAAGGGCTGAAGAAGAAGAGGCTCTTGGCCTAATGCTGGAGAGCCCAGTTTTGCTGCTCAGTCTCAGGAGTGCTGTAGAGCCCATCCTGGCTTAGAGGAAATAATATCTTGCACCTGCCAAAGCCCAGGAGCAGGTTGTGTTGTCTCTCTGGCAGCTCTGAAGATCAGGTAAAAGAGGATTTTTACACTTCTCTCACCTCCTTCTCCATCCAAAATGCAACAATCTGGTAAGTCCACTATCAATTTATTAATGGATTTTTTAAAATGGAGTTGAGTGGAATATAGACAGTACTGCCTGAGCTCTTGGAGATTTTGAGTTTGTACAGTTAACAAAGGTAATGCTTATTAATGTTTATTTGTCAGTGTCTGGATATGCCAACTGCCTCTTGTAAATACTCAGCTTGTGTCTTCACCCAAACCATCAGTGATGCAGTGGTTGTGTTGGATTGTGAACTCCTACACACTTTGTGCTGCTCTCTGATGGCATTTCAGTGGTTTCTCCAATGTTTCAGCCTGGAGGGAATGTAAATATAAGCATAAATGGTTTTGAAAGTGTGCCTTTTTTTCTGTGTTTCAATGGCTCATGCATTAGAGTTGGTATGGCTGACAAATCAGCACTGATTGCTAATTAAAAAGTGGAATATATTAAGGAATTTCACACTTCCACTTCTGCCTCCAATTGAAACCCTGGCTGTATGAGTGTGTGCTAGGGAAGCTCTAATGGATACAGTCTAATTACTTGCCATTTTTGCTTTGACTTAACAGTTCATGAATTACAGTAACTCTGACTAACAGATCACTGCTGATTACTAATTAAATGGCAGAATTTGGTTTAATGCACCTCCAGCTATTACCCCCACAAAAAGTGACATTCCACATCTTAACAAAAAAAGCTTTTTCTCTGCTTGTTTGTTGATGTGTAAAAGCTGATGTTATCCTCCCTTTGGAAAAGAAAAGTTCTTTGGGCACATTTAACAATAGCAGTTGATAAATACATTTCAAAAGTAAAGTTGTTGCTACGCTGCTATAAAGGAGGCTTTGGGGAGAAAGTGTTTCAAGGCAGCTGTGCTGGTTTTGGCTGGGGTTAATTCTTTTCACAGTAGCTGATGTGTGGCTGTGCTTTGGATTTGTGCTGGGAGCACTGTGGATAACTCAGGGATGTTTTGGTTATGGCTGAGCAGGGCTTACAGAGCCACGGCCTTTTCTGCTCCTCACCTCAACCCCACCAGCGAGGGGGATGCACAAGGATTTGGGAGCCAGGCCAGCTGACCCCAGTGACCCAAGGGATATTCCAGACTGTCTGATGTCGTGCTCAGCATAAAACTGAGGAAGAGGAAAGTGGGAATGTTCAGAGTGATGGCTTTTTTCTTCCCAAGTCACAGTTGTGTGTGATGGGAAGTCACCGTTACGGCTTTCCTGGGCATGGCTGAGCACCTGCCTGCCCATGGGAAATGGGGATTGAATTCCTTGTTTGGCTTTGCTTGTGTGCATGGCTTTTCCTTCCCTTACTAAACTGTCTTCATCTCAGCCCACAAGTTTTCTCACTTTTGCTCTTCTGATTCTCTCTCCCTCCCACCTGGGAGAGCGAGCGGCTGCGTGGGGCTGAGTTCAACCACGACTGCAGCACAAGGACTCCGTGGTTCCTGCCACTCCCATTCCCTTATGGATCAGCTCAGCCCTCTCTAAATGAGCCCACAGAACAGAGAATTTTAATCCTTCATCTGCAGGGGGGGACAATTCATTCCCTGCCGCAGGGACTCCCCAGCTCACCCAGACAGTTGAACAAATGGATTGACTTCCTTTTTCTTTATTTGCCTTTTCTATTTAACATACCCAGAATTTAATCTGATTCCTGACAAGATCAGTACTCTCCTAATTTGTGATATGTTTTAATTTGTGATAGTGATCTGTAGAGATCAGCTGTTGAGGTTGGCAGTTCTTCTCATGGTGGTGACTGTCTGCTGCTGAATGGCAGTGGGTAGAGTAATGGAGAGCCTGTGAATGGCATAACTGCTATAACTCTTTCTGAATGCCCAGAAATATTCAGTTTTATCCCAGACATAGAATTAGAACTCATTAAGATTGCCACCAGTCTTTTCAAAATTGCCACCAATCTTTTCAAATCAAAGTCATGGCAGCCTGATAAACTTTTCTTTCACCTTTTACAGAAACACAGCAAAACTTTTATCCTAAAAAAAAAAAAGACTGCTCTTCTGAAAAGAAATTATGCTTCTCTTATTATATCTTTCAGTTTGTGAGCAGGCCCCTAAGCATGTGAATATTTCAATATGCAGTTTATAAAAATCCATCAGAGATAGTGCTCAAGAGCAAGGGTCAAAAGAAATGGTATGATACTTGAGATCCCATATATCAAAAAGCACAGTGTAAAAATCCTTGGCATATAGGTGATCTTAATGGTCCCTTCTGGACTTAAAATGTATTACAGAGAGAAACTATCAAGTCATTTTTATAATTTAAAGCTTTATCTTTTCCTTGTTAGTAATTCTTCCTGTCTGAATATCATTGTTCACCTTAAGCAAAATAGAGAATATATTATTAGTGGAAGGTAATAAAAAGGACTCTGTGTTATTGCGGTCACTACCCGTAATAAATGTAAAATTTGGTGTTCCAAAGGGTGTCAAAAAAGTCCTTTTCTCTTTGTTTCCATCTAAAGTATTTCATAGCATTGCTAGCAATAGTAACTCAGAGTAACACATTTCTACAAAGACAAGAATATGGCAAAAAACAAAAAAAAGAAAAAACGAACTGTGTCTGAAAAAACAAACTATCCCAGGTCATCATAAACGAACCACTGGTGTGTTGGTTAGAAAGACTTCACGAGCAAAAGGAGCCCATGTGAAATTGTGAAATTAGGACTTTTGACTGCAAGGCTTCAGAAGACAGTGTTTGAAACTTATCTATAACTCTGTGTTGTTCATAATGGTTTTATCTTTCAAAACAAGATATTGGGAGATTTTAAAATGTGTAGATATCCAGAGAAATGGGGCAGGTGCTTTCAACAGGGATTTTCACTGAGACCTACTGTGCCTCATGTTCTCCATGTGCCTGAACATGTGAGCTCTGCTTGTCCTCATAGTCTTGGCGAGTACTGAGATGAAGTTTTCTGCAGCTGACAGCCCACAGGATGTAAAAATTCCAGCACTTGCTCTCTTTGAGTAGGAAATCACTGGAATGACTCAGCTCGAGTAGTTAGCGTAGCAATAGGGTGACCTTTGGAAGAAGGCTGTCATATGGAGCTGCTCTGCCACTACTCTCCCCAGTTTTCCTTTACTCAAGAATGGCCAGCCTCAGAGAAAAGGTTCACCACTTTAATTGAATATTCTCCATATTGAGAGGAGTAAAAATAAACATTCTTCTCGGTTTATTCCCGCATACGCTGGAATCATCCGAGTGTGATGTCTGAGAGGAGCTACATGATTATGATCTGAAAGGAGAACAAAGTCCATCCTGAGTGAATTCTTGTTTCTTCCCTGCAGACTTTGAAAGAGGAAAGAGATTGCAGAATCCTAATACCCATTGAAGCTCAAGAAAGCCAAGGCTGTGAGCTCCAGCATTAACCTTTTTAGCATTCTGCTGGCTAATTGTCTGTCCCTTTCACCTTTTCATCCCAGGTTAATGGGGTGGTTAACAGGGGAGGACAGGAACAGTTGGCCAATCACACCACAAAGCAAACTGAAAAGGTCAAAGCCATGTGCTGTATTATTCATGGACTATGCCTTGCCGAGGTATCTCAGATCTCTCGTCTTCTCATGATGAATTACAACGAGAACAAGAAACGGCCCCACGTGAAATTGGCTCTTGTGACAATAATTGGAGTTCAAATGGAGAAATGTAAAACTGGGGCCTGCTGCTGTTCTGGTTTTTGAGATTGAGGGGTTGTGATCACATCTAGACACGGAGTGAGCAGCAGGTTACATTCGTATGGCCTCTCAGCTGGGCTGTAAGTTTAATACCATGTGTCCTGATTCTTCTCATTTCAGCCATGGACTTTGTTTTAGAAGTACTGTGTGATGCCTGATATTCCTCTTGTATCTTCTGTGTCTATAACTCATGACTAGCTAATAGATATCTTAATATCAGACTCTTTTTCTGTTATGTGGTATTTTGTTTTGAAGTATTAGTGTGTTAACTCCCAGGAGGCCCTGAGGAGTGGACCATTAGCCAGTCCTTATTCTCTTGAATTTGCCATCTGTAGAGTCAAATTTGAAGGAAAACTTGATGTAACCATTATATTTTCCTTCATCTTCAATGTGAAATAGAAGGAGATACTTGCACTGTGTCTGAGGTGCCTCAAATTGAGTGCAGTCCCTCTCAGTGACCCCACAGAGCTCAGCCACAAACAGATCACTGCTTTAATCCCTGCCAGTGGATCTCATTACTGCTTGTCCTTGTTTAGTCCCTACAATTGGATGTCATGAGTTCACCTCATCTTGTTCCTCTGGTGATGTGTTTCATCAATACTTTAGGTGTATACCCACTTGGACTATAATCTTCTATTTTTCAAGTGTTTTTACCACACCCCTTTGACAGGAGAGACTTCCCAAATAGTGTAATATCTTTTTAAAGAGCAACTACTGCCTGGTCTACCTTCTCCAAGTCATAATTAGTGTTGTAACCCAAGAATAGACCATACCTAGCACCTGGAGGAGTTGACTTTGCTTGTGTCTCTTGCAGGGAAGAGTTACAAGGCAGTCTTAGAGGAAAGGACTGCTTATACCTTTTCTTTTCCTTCCCTTTCTTAAAACTGGTAATAGTGTTCTTTGCTTTTCATTGAGTGGTTTCAACTGCTATCAGTTGCCTGGGGGCAGTGAACCTGGCTGTCAACAGATAAATCATTTCTGTGACAAAAAAATTTCTGTGATGGAGGGAAACAAGCCCCCATCATTCATGTGGGAATAGGTCTTTGAAAGAGAAGTGACCTGAAAGTGGAGCTCGTGGGGAGTGGTCCTTGTGTCCTTGTGCATGGGACTAAAATAGACACAGAAACCATGGGCCAGGCTTTTAATGTGCCCTTAGCAAAAAAATGAGGAAATTGCCATAGAAATTGCCAGCTAAGTGGCCAGAGAATTGTTATAACCCAGTCCGCAGTTTATTAAAAAGGAAGTTTATCTACTTCCCCCTCCTTCAACTTCCTCACTGTCCAGCCAAAATATACTATATCCATGGAATAAATAATTGCCTTTTTTTCTTCACAACTTGAATAGTCCTGAGCGAAATGCTGTGCACCTTAGGGCCTGGGGATCTGTGCATTACAGATGGGTATTTTTGGAAAACAGCACTGCCCTTCTCCATGACAAGAGGCTTCTTTCATGTTTGCTTTGTGCTGTTTCCTGGCTGACCTCATCTCCTGACAACTGCTCTCGTCTGAGGCTCTCTGGGGGCTGAAGGGCAGGGTAGCCAGGTGTCGGCCTCGATGTTTCTGACACCTGGCAGATTGATTTGGGCTGTGGCCTCTCTCTCCCTCTCTAAGTGATGTATTGATCTGCTGTGTAAGACAGGCTTTCCGCCCTACTTGATATCCGAGAAGTGAAATGTCACATCTTGCCTCGGATCTGGGTCCCTCACAAAGCTCTGCCATGAGACTGGAACGTTTCCCTCAGTGTGCTCATCTCCACTGGGTCACGTTGCACACACAACTGTTTTTCCTTGGCAATGCTGCTTTTTTCTTCCCAAGGATCACCTGCTTTCAGTGCACTTTGGTTTTGTTATTTTTTTTTTTTCAACATTCCAGGTAAAAATACCCGATTTTCATTAAATATTCCAGAATTCTAAGCCAGCTTGAAACACATTAAGAGTATTTATTTAAGAGCCTCATGATTTACCAAAGTGTGTGCTGTGACTCGGTGATCCGTGGAGAGCAGTCTCTCTGATTTAGTGCATGTCTGCTCATCAAAGATGGATGATTGCCACTATGTGTCATAAAACTTCATCTGACAAAACCAACTTCATGGCAAAATAATGCTGTCTCCAAAGGGCAATAACTCTTCGTTTCTCTGTCCTACATATTTAAGGAGCTCTGATTTTTCTCAAAAAGATTTCTTTATTCTGTTAACAATGAACAAAGGACCATCAAAGCTTTTGCCCGTGTTTCTTATTTTTCAGAAGTCTTTTTTGAGAGCCTTGGGAAGGTGGTCTCTAGCAGCTAAAAACTTGTAGACCTTAGACTGCTGTCTCTGATAAAGATAATGGGAATTAAATGGCTAAATACCTTTTGATGTCGTGGACTTTTAATTAAATTTTAGGGCTGGGGGTTGGATTTTTTCTTTCTTTCTATGCTTTTGTTTTAAAATCACCCTTGAATAAGAAAAAGCAGTGAACTGAATGCTGGTTTTATAAAGGTGAGGCTATTTTCTTGTAAACAGAGTGCACTGCCAGCCTTAGCAGAGCCTGTGAACTTCAGCTGGGCAAGCATCACCTGCTCAGGTGGCCTCTGCTGTGTTGCTGGCTGAGGATCCCTGTTTTCCATGCTGCTTGGCTGAGAAGCAAGCAGGGGTTTATAGTTTGGATGCAGAATATTCCAACAGCAGGAAATTTTTGCCTGGGTGTTACTTACAATTTAAAATGCAATACAATTGAATGCAATTGAAATTTAATAAAAATTAATGCAATTTAAATTTTAAAGTTAATTCAGTTTAAAATAAGACTTTCACAGACAGCTCAGACTAATGAACTACAGGATAAAGTCTTGCTAAAGATAATCTATAGAAAGAGGAAGGATCATTAAGTAGAAAGATGACTTTTGTTGGCCTATCTACCCAATACCTATAAAATCTGTAAATCTTCTCTTTGGCTCCGTGGCTGAGTGTTAGAGTCAGAAATGGACAGGTTTGCAGTCAAATTCATGTTTTCCATCTCAGCTGCTCCCATCCTTTTGTTCCTTAAGAAATTATCTTCTGCTGTGTTTAAGTAGTTTTCAATTAGTCCAATATGTAATTACAAAGAAGTTGTGTCAGAAGAATGCCCCTTTCTCTCTATAAAAAATCTTAAAAACTTTTGTGATCACTTTATTTCAAAACTAATTGTCATTAAAAAGTAAAACACATAAGGGTGCCTCTCATACACTTGGCTGCTGTAGCAGTATGCAACTTCATAATTTTATTTTTTTCTCTCTTTCTATTTGGATTCAATAACTTTACTGCTGTGGAATAGATTCTTTCATTGAAATCTGTTCATTGAAACCAGGAATTTATCACAACTCTGTCTTTAAATGGCATTGAAAAACAGCCACTTTAAAAGGAAGGGATGATGAGGAAATTAATCTCAGGCAAGTTTTTCTTGATAAGGAAAGAGAACAGAGGCTTCTGGCATTTATATGCCAAAAATCAACACATGGAGAAAAATGAGTATTCCACATTGCTGTGGCAAGAACCATTTTTCTATTAAATCAAAATGAAGTTCTGAATAAATATGTTTTCCCATGAATCTAATACACTAGAGAATACAGTAAAAGAATAATGACCTCAGTATTCCCCCCAAATAAAACAGTAATTAACCTAATAAAGAGCATATTCAGGTATTCATCTTCCTTGCAGGAAGAAAAAAAAAAAAAGAGGAATAATAGTGCTGTGTACAGATATTCTGTAAATACCAAGCATTCATAATTTTCTGTCTCTCTCTGTCTCTCTCCCCCTCCCTTACCTTTATTCACTCAATTTTCCAGCTTTGGCAACACGCAGTATTTCTGGAAGGAGAAGATGAGAATCATCTCCCTTCACACTGAGTTATACTCTAGACCCAGACCCTATATAATGTGAGGATCTAAATAATCAATCTTCCAATTGCATTTTAAGCTGAAATAATCTTGGAGGGGAAAAGAAAAAGTCTGAATGGATCATCCTGACAGACGTCCAGTGGAGCGTTGTTTCTTTAGGCACAACCCAGAGCAGCTGAGTGGGAATTAATCTGAGCACGGTTTCCCATTGTGGTTATTCATGTGTTGAGCTGTTACCAAAGGGCTCCTCAGCCTGAGCTCGGAGCTGTGCCTGTGCTCTGGCCGTGCTTGGTGCTGGTGAGGGCTGTGAGTGTGTGAGAGAGGGGTCAAGGTGAGCAGGAATGTTCATGGACCTGCCCCTGGGCTGCTGAGGGCACAGGGAATGGCTCTGGGAGAGGAGCTCTGCCTGCTCCATGGAGCATTTCCAGGGGTCCACTGTGCTCAGCACCGAGCATGATGGTAAAGAGAAGAGCTTCTGTTGTGCAGGTGAACCTTGCTGGGCACTTGTGCCTGGGCTTCTGCTCCATTGTTGCCAACAGATCCATTGGAACAGGAGCACAGAGAGGCTGGGGCTCTCTGAGGAGCCTCAGGGGCTGGCTCTGCTGGGTGTGCTCACTGTATAATCGTGTGGAGGATTAGAGGAAGGAATCATTATGCCAGCCTCATTTTTAAGAAGCTGGAAATAAAAGCTTAGGAAATCACTGATCTGGCCAAAAGCACATGGGCAGCCTCAGAAAGACTAACCACTTAGTGCTGCAGTCCAGGGGCTTAGCCATATTATAAACAACCACTAAGCCCCCAAGGCTCCTCTCCAACAGACCAAATGAAAATATCTAACCTAACTTTCTTCTCCAGTTAAAAGTCACTGCTTCTATTTTGAGGGTAGTTTCTGTGTTTGGGTGAGCACAAAGAGTGAGAGGAAACAAAACAGGTTCTTACTGATGGATAAGATGTGGGCAATGGTGGCACCAGAACAGCAACAGGCTTCACAGCAGCTCCTTTAGGACCATCCATGAGCTCGGGCACTGCTGGTGATGTCACCAGAAATTCCCAGGGGAATTATGCTCCTACCTGGAGCTGTAGCTCGGCTGCTGTTGTGTTCTTTTCATATTGACAGAATACCTGTCAGCTCCAGCCCCCAAAATAAGTTCTAATATGGCATATCAGGGGTGGAAATAATAGTGGCTTACATAATTGCAATGTTACTGACACAGCTGATGAGCTGATGATGTTATTTGCACAGCAGTGATGACATTCAAACCCTTGCCGACTCACAATTACACGGTGCGCGCTGAGCCCGAGCAGGATTTAAATTACCAGGGGAGCACAATGAAAATACAGTCTCTTGACAAGATAAAGGGGGGGGAGCGGTGGAGAATGGCTTAAAAATCTCTTTTTGGTGGCTGCGGCGTTCACTAGTGCTAATTCATGGCTTTTTACCTTGCACATTTCATTTTAAGAAAGTAAATTGGAAGCATTATGTTCTGCCTTTTTGCCTTGATTTAAAACCTGCCCGTGCCCGCTCCTCTGCTGCCTGGCTGTGGTGAGGCACCTTTGGGGCTCTCCCTGGGAAATGCAAATTTCTTGAATCAATAGCTTCACTTTCTTCTTTTCTTTTCCTTTTTTTTTTTTTTCTTCCCCCCTTCCAGTAGAAGTTTAAATAAGAATGCATGTGGGTGGGAGTAGGTAGGACACCGTTTGTAGCCAGCCCAAACATGATGAGTGTTAGAACAACAGCTGAAGGAAAATGGATTTTGGAAAAGATTTATTCCTAAGTAGAGCAATAACTGGCTCCAGACTGAGACAGAATCCCAGGGATATATGGCTGAATCCTGCAGCTGCCTTCGGGCCAAAGCAGCTCTGAACCCCAGGTGAAGACTCTGCTGGGCTTGGCTCACAGCACAGCACTCACTGCTGGTGTTAGCAGTGATTCACATGAGGCTCATTTTGGGCATGATCCCAGCCCACACAGAGATCAATAACACCAGGTCAGTCCTTTGCACACTTTGGATTTG
Organism: Passer domesticus; assembly: GCF_036417665.1. NCBI lineage: Eukaryota > Metazoa > Chordata > Aves > Passeriformes > Passeridae > Passer > Passer domesticus. The sequence goes on from NC_087484.1 coordinate 4,750,082, forward strand.
GATTATGGTGCTCACCTGGCGTGCCCTGATCCCAGGAGTGCCCACGTGTGCCACAGGCAGGGCTGGGCAGGGGGCAGAGGCTCCACAGCTCATCTGCAGGGCTGTGCTCAGCTCCCTGTAGCTGAACTTGCTCCCTGACATCCTTACAGTGAAGTCCCTTCAATCCTGTCCTGAATGTACAAAATCACACTTTTCCCATCTGCTCTTCTGCTTTGTGGTCTTTCCCTCAAGTGCCTGGTGACCTGAGAACTTCTGAAGACAAACTGGGCTTCACCCATTTTTAATCCTCTGCTGCTACAGAGGATTAACATCTTGCTTTCAAGATATTCTGAGTATTCCCCCCACCCCAGTTACTCACAGCATTTCTGCTTTGGATCAGTGTCTGCAGCTGTGGTCCATCTGGAGGCTCCTCAGTGCACAACTGCTCCATCCACTCGAGTTCCTCACATTTCTTCCTCATTACCTCCTGATTTCACACTGCTCCTGACCCTATTCCTCTCACTGGATTTTTCTCTGTGTCTTTAGTCTGGCCTCTGTGATCAGCTGGAGGGAGCAGGAAAAAGGAAATGAACAGAATGAAGATCAAATGGAAAGAGGGAAGAAATAAAAAGAAAAGATGCCTTTTAAGCTAATTACATGCTGGGTCCACAGCACATCCTATAGGTGCTTTGGGATCAAGGCAAGAAGAGAAATGTTGGGTTTTAGGGACAGAAATCTGAAAATGAACCAGGTCCTCATGGTTTATTTTGTACTCTTCATGTTAATATTGTATTTATTTTACATTGCCCCCAGATTATTTGTGTTTCAAATTCTTGCACCAGTCATGTGTCATGGAAGATATCAACACTGGAAATTGTTGATTTGGGGAGAGGCAGAACAAAAAGCAAGGGAATTAAAAATTAAAGCACCTGGGCCTCTGCAAGAGCACGGATAGGTGGTGTTGGTGTTTTCAACTCTCTGCCTTCAGTTTACACCCATGAGTTATCTGGGGGCCTAAGGCTTTGGGAAATTAGGAGAGACAGATCTCAGGCTGGTGGCTGAGTGAAAACGTGAAACAAGACAAGAAAAGCCAACTTGTCTGGCCCACCTGAAGGAAATTACACTACTTTTTTATGCCAGAGGAAAGTGGGGAAGGACAAGGGCTCTGTGTGTGCCCTTGGAGCCAGAAGCTGCTGCAGCAGTGGCACAGCCATCAGCACAGACCTGCAGCACCGAAAAGTCATGTCTCAGAGGTGTTTCTGCTCTTTTATTCCTGGGGAAAATCAGCTGAATGAGCAGGGTTGTGTCTGCCTCTCCTCAGTGCCACACATCAAGGCGTTTCTATTCCGACATGGAGTGAGAAGGTGAAAAGCATAATTAGTGCACCACAAGTAGCTGGATGGACTGTAAGTCAATTAGTCTGCTCTGAATCTCAGTTCTGAGTTGCTGGGAGAAGAAAATGATCAGTGTTCTGTGTGAATACCCAGCTGATCAGCTCATTCTTTACCGAAATGGTTTTCCATTGGTCTCTAAGGCTGGGCACAATCTGTAAATACTGCTGGTTTTGGTAGATGTCTAAGGCAGTTTCTGTCTGCAGTGAAAACAGGGGCTCTTTGGGTAATACTGCAACAGGATTAGCTGGAGGGATGAACTGCAGAGGGCCTTATCAGCTGAGACAAAACGTGGTGTCCCTTTGCCTTAGGGTTTGATTTGAGCCTGCAGGAGTTCTTGAAAATGACATCCTATAGATTCACACACAGATAAGGATCACACAGGCCTTGTTTGGAGCATATAAAAATATTTCTGATCCTGCCCTTTTGTACCTGCTGGCCAGTGATGGATAAAGGGGAGTGCCTGGCTGCTGTGAGTGCTGAGCCCTGCTCTCTGGATGCCATCCTGATTGATTTGCTTGTGCCGTGCAGGGAGGTGGAAGCTGCACTTGCTGGCTGCAGCTGAATTACAATCATGGCATGATTTCGCTGTGAGGGACTCTGGAGGTCACCTGGAGCAGCCTCCTCTTCAAAGAAGGGCTTTGTGGGGACTTCATTCTCCATTTCTGAAAAAAACTTACTGCATTTCTGGTGATGCCCCTGTCTGAAATTTCCTGGGTGCTCGTGGTGTGCCCTGAAACACCCCATTGCCAGTATATCCTTGCTCTTCCTGGGCATTCCTTGGGATAAGACATCCCACAGATGGTTCCTAACCCTGTGACAGGCACTGACTGCAACAGGGGAATGCTGGGAGACCATCCATCATCCCACTGCTTTTGTCCAAGTCCTGATGGGCCACAGATGTCACAGAACTTGTCAACCTTTGCTGTGAGGGGCCCTTCCAACGAGCAGATGTCTGTGTTACTGACTGTCCAAAGGAAGATTTCATCCAAAAATGAGAGAGCTGTTCTCATCACAAGCTGGCTTGAAAGCACATACAACTTTTAACAGACCAACGTGAATTTATTTGAGTACAAATGCATAATATCAGTTATAGAGTCTGCTAAAGAGTTTGGAATAAAATGAGAAAGAGGCAGAATCCAATAAGGAAAAACTCCTCTAGGGAAATAACTTCGTTTAGAACAAAATTTACTTGGATAAGCAGCAAGCAGACCCTGTAAATTGTTATATCATTAAAGTGTGTCTCGCATGGCTGCGTGTGTGTGCATCCTCTGTGGCGTGGTGCCTAAACATCCAGACTTCCCAAATCCCAATACAACTCTGAGGAGCCATGCTCAAGGAAGAGACAGGTGTTTTTGGAGATGTCTGCAGGAGCTGTAAAAAACAGGTAATGGCGAAAAGGATCTTCTGGCATACAGACTCTATTTTTACTGCTTGGGAGCTTTAACTAATAGAAGGCAAATGAGCTGTCTCCAAACATGAAACACCCCTCAGTGTTTTCCTTTGTCTCCCATAGGTGCTTGCTAAAGCACTCCTTGGAGTGACTATAACCAAAGGAGCAGTACTTGGAGGGTCTGTGAGTAAGTAGGGATGGCTGTACAGGGTGTGTACAGCTTGAGAAAAGCTACTGATCTTTTAATAAAGATTAAATCCCAATCTATACCTCCCATTAAAGTCAATTAGAACAGAGGTTGCTAGGTACTGGGGGGGAAATAAACTCCTGGTTTTACTGTTTGTGTGCTAAGTGAAGGCAAGGGAGGAGTTCTGCCCAGGATCTGAGCTGCCCTGGGCAGGGCAAAGCCTCTTTCCCGTGCTTGTTTGAGCACCCAGCTGTCACTTGGACCTGCTGCTGGAAGTGCTGATAGCTGAGATGCAGATCCCAAAGATCTGCTGTCCCTCCTGCTCCATTCCTGTGCTTCCCCACGCCTGGTTTGCATGCACAGCCTTGCCCTAAAGAGGGAATTCTGACAGGCAGCTCCTGTGTGCAGGGATGAGCTCAGTGAAACATGGAAACCAGTGTTTGCCTGGAGGTCCTCAGCACAGCAGCAAAGCCCCAGCGCTAAAAGCAGATGGTGGGAAGAGTCTCTGTTGATGAGGAAAGGAAAAAAAGTAACAGTGATGCTGCTAATGAATTATGCTTAATAACTACCTTAGAACTCAGTCCTTTAGTACTTCACAAGCTCTCCTGAAACCCCTGTCCAGCAGAGTGTTTGCTATCAGTAGCCTGGTTGATTCACACCATTTCTCAGAGCAGCAGCAATTCCTGGTAACAAGTGTTTATAGGGCTGGAGACCTTCTGTGGTGGAGGGCAGCAGGTGAGCACGCTGCCCGTTCATAACTGACAGCACCATTAACAAGGGCTGGGGAAATGTTTACCTAAACCCTCAGTTGGGACTGGCAATGCCCAGAACTGCCTGTGATTTACCTGCCAGGCAGATACAAGCACCTACATTATTCCTATTTTAGGACACTTACTGCTTACTTGCCAGATTTGCTGCTATTTAAAATTATTCCGGTGACTTATCACACTTTATAGCTTGGTGGAATGGACCAAAGGCCTTCCCAGCACAAAACTCCTTCCTGACAGCATTAGCAGTGTTCTGTTGGAGCTATCATGGATATGGATGATATCTGTTATAGACTGATTGATTTAGCTGGGAAAAAACAGTGCTTTTGTGTACAGAAATTTCATTTCTTTCTGGTGTGGAGCAGAAAACTTAAAACTTGCCATGTCTCCTTCAGACCTGAATAAAACCTTGTTCCTGTTAGTAGCCACAGCTGCTGTTTTTACATGGCAGTGATGGTCTGTGTCTGACCACCCAACAGCTCAGCTTTATGGGACACTGGTGTCTGGAGGGTGGAAAATGGGTGGGATGCAATTCCTTCTTCCAGAGTAGCCAAGAGCCATGTAGGCATCTTGCTGGGGCCTCTTTTCTTCTCTTGCATGCAAAGCATAAAAAAGAGAGACTCACTGGGGCAGAAATTGACTTTGGGGAACAAGAGTATGGATAGCAGCTGAAATCCCACTGTCACCTCTCTCTTACTCCAAAAGTTCTGTGAATGCTGTTGTGCTTTAATTGTCCCTGTGCTGGGACTGAATTTATTAATGGGACTCTTGGATAGCCTGCAATTCTTTAATATCACTGAGCTTCTGTGGGGCAAACATAATTTTCTGTTCATGTACTATCCCCACTCCCTCTGCTTGATCTAAAAACTTCACAAAGCGTGAGGTTAGAACCTCTGCCACAGTGGTTTTTTTTTTTTCTCTCTCGAGGCTGTTGCTGATTCAGAGTTAATCCTTTCCAGAATGTCTCAATGTTTTCTGTAATCTTGATATGAAGCCGCTCTTCAGTCAACTCCAAGGAAAATTCTTGCATTTTTTACCTGGTTGCTCTGCTCTTGGTTTCCTTCACTCCTAGTCTGCCTGAACTGGTGCCACTAACATTGTTTTTCTTTTGCATTTGCACTTTTCTGACTACATTGCACGTTAGACTTCTACTCCTTTTCAAAAAATATCTTTTTCCTACCCTTTCCCACCCTTTGCTTTCCCTTTTCACAGTGAGTCCACACATTCATAAAAGACACATATTCCCTAAAAGGGAATAAACCAGGAGCTGGTTTCCTTCTCTAAATTTGGGAATGGCCAAGTTTGAGCCAAGAAAGTGCACTAGAACTCAGTGGCTTTTGAAGCCTGTGTGCAGCTCCCAGTGGCTGTGGCGTGGGCTTGGACGACTTTATCAGGTGTAACAAAGTCATATCCATCAAAAGCAGCTGGAGGAGCCAGCAAATGCTATTCAGCAGCATGTCCACTTCCCATCAACATGCCATGAATCTCCCTCCTTGCTCCTTTGGCTGACTGAGAGCCCAGCAAGTCTGTGGCCCTTTTCCATGGCTTGATTTTCAATTAAGAGATAATGTCAGTGGAAGAGCACAGTTCATCAGACATTGTTGTTGCAGAAGGCAGAGATGTGGTGAGCAGAGGTCAACTGCTCAAAATCTACACGCCTGGCTAAAATATTGTATAATATGTTGGCTAATTTTACTTCATTTTATATTCACATATATTAGTGCAGCTTTTGTTATATTCTTATCCTTATGTAAGTTACATCTGTTCTTTTATTCACTCATCCATGTTTGCTCTGCTTTCAGATTTATGAAACAGGCATTCCACTGAGCTCAGCAAATGATGGGCATAATAACTTATCTAAATTGCAAAGTATGTGATGCCCTTGAGGTAAACTCAGTTGTGAAGGTTTTATGAAGTGTCTCACATGTGGAAGTGGAGGAAAGTGTTTATTTGCCAACTCCTGTCTCTCCTTTGGCTGTTCAAATGATGTTAAGAGGATCCTGTGAAACTGCTACAAAAGCCTGGGGGCTAAATGGAGGGGAGAAGTAGAGCTGCATTATTATCTTGGTAGAGAAAGCAGAGCCATCCTGGCACTTCCACTTACACAGCTCTTCCCTCCTTGGATGTCAAAAGTTTCTGGTTGGCAGGCTCTGAAGTATCTATTTATTTAATGAAATGCCTCTCACTGTAACAATATTGTGAGGCTTTATTAATGAATTTATGGTTATGAGATAGGAAAGTAATCTCTTTTTTCTTTCTTTTTTTTTCTCTTACAACACTGCAGAGGGGCAAAGGCTCTGTAGAGGAAAGGGGTGCTCTTTTATTTATCTGAGATACTCTAACCCCCTCTGCCTCCCTGTGACTGCTGTAAAGTCCTTCACTGACTATGCAGGGTCCTGATTCCTTGAGTTATTCAGCTTTACTGTCAGTCCCAGCACTGATGTGCACGTCAGATGTCACCAAAGAAGCTCATCAATAACAGCCAGATCTGGCTGTTTGGGGAGTGTCCCCCTCTGCCTAAATCTCAGTGTCTGGAGTTTTGTGAGACAGAGCTGAGTTACCATCCTAATTTCCCTCAAAATCTCTTGGAGTTTCCTGTTCATTACTGCTGAGCCTTGTGCAGCAGAGATAATTGCTTAAACCAGTAGGCTAAATAATTATTGCTAAAATAATAAATTCAACTATAATTTGAATTAAAAAGAGAATTTACACTTTAAAATCCAGTAAGCAAAAATACATTTCTACCTGTCTACTGTGAAGACTTAAGCCCCTTTTAGAAAGAGATTTGATTCTCTTTTCCTTCATGTTTTCTATTGACAATTTTAGGTGGGATTCCCATGCATAAGAGGGATCTTCAGAGAGGTTCATTCTCATGCAATGCTGAAGTTGTGATATTTAAATTCCTTCAAGGCTCAATTTATAACACATTTTGGACAGAGCCAGTAACCAAAAAAGTAATCCTAAGCCTTAGTATGTTGCCTCAAATCCTCTGTGAGCCCAGTGGTCTGGCCACAAGCAAGTTGAGTTTGGGAATTTCTGGCAGCTATAAAAAGAAGGAAGTGGGTAAATTTATCTTAGGAGTGTCCATATTCCTGAAGTAGGCTGAGACTCAGTCCCTCCATTAATTGCTGGAAAGCTTTGAGGGTGCCTGTTTCCCTCAATTGCTGGCCAAATCTTATCCAGGGGACTGTGAGCAGAAATGTAAGTAAAATTCTGCAGAATAGGGACATTGGGAGACTGACCAGACCCATTTTCCCTGACTCTGAGACACTGCTCAGGACACCTAGGACATGGGTAAAGGCTCTGTGGGAGGATGTTTCTCACTCTCCCAAGGCAATTTGGCCTTTCCTGGTCAGTTCTCCTCGTGGCTGCAGGCACAGCCTGATAGTACTGAGAGAAGAACCTTCCATGCTCTGATGTTCTCTTTTTTCCAGCTAATTATGAAGTAATTTTTCATTTTCTGGTGTTTAAGCTCACAAAATAATTAGCCCATTTGATAAATTAGTTGGCTTAAAAATGTAAATCTGTCAGTGAATTGGATGAGCAGTGCAGCACCCAAACCACTTGAAGCTACAGATCTATTGCTCCTTTGTCAGTCCTGTAAATTCAAAATTGTTCAGATTAATTCCGAGCTAATTTCATAAACCCTCCACTATGACAAGAGAAAAAGTGTTTGGGTGTCAGGCTTTGTGCCCTTTGATGTCAGATTTCAGCCTGAATGAATTTTTTATGGCTGACTCTGGAATATAAAACCCTGAAAACAATGGTTTGTAATGGCAATTCTGACAGATCCTTTAACCATTTGGAAAATAGGCACTGCTATAACCCTGCTGCATTAGAGAAAACTGTTGAGTGCTTTCATTAGGTGCAACAGCTGTTTCTATTGCAAAAGCCAAACTTCACTGGTGGGAGCATAGCTGTCAGCTTTCCAGAGCTTTGCATTTATAGCTGATTGTATAAACTCCTTTATGTTCTGTTTTTTGCTTTCCAATATATGTAAATTCATTCAATAGCAAAAATACAAATAACTACCTTGAAACTAGATGTGTGTGAAGGTTCTTTGTAGGCTCCTGCAATCAGTGTCGTGTGATGAGGGAGCTGAGGAATCCTGAACTCTTGGAAATGGCTCTAGCTCAAGTGATGTGGTAATCCACACCACAGAAAATTTTAATCACCAGATTTAATCCTCCTCCTTGGTAATGTGTTAGAGACCTTTAACCTAATGTAAAATTCTTAATTAGAGCCGATTTAAAAAACAACAACCACAAACCAGCAAAAAATCCAACAAACCCCTCTCCCCCGACTCCCTGAGTGTTCTCCTGTCTCTTCTATTTAAACAGATTTTTTTTCCTAAGAACATGCTGAATATGCTGAAATGTATTTTTTTTTGGAAAAAAGTAAAGTTGATGATGCTTTTCATTTCTTTGTTCTGACATAATGCAGAAAAATATTTTAGTATTATGAAACAAACAGTGAGTTCTGCCTGGAACAAGATGCCTCAAATCAAATAGTTATGTGAGTTGTCAGAAATTAAATGCAAACATATGCTCAGAATGCAAACGAATTTTGAAGCACCAAATTTTGTAATGGCAGGGAGCAGGTTTTAATGCATTCAGTAAATTTCAATCCCAAATATTGAGTTATGCACAGACTTGTGTGGCATAATATGGGATACCAGTCCATTTGTAGATGTTAGCTTGATTTTTGTTAAAATTATACAGAAAAGTATCCAGAGATATATAAAGGATGTACATATGTACAGACAATACACCAAAGAAAATACTTTGTTTTACTGAATTTGCAGTGAGATATTAGTCACTCTGTTTTAAAAAATATAGGAATAAACAATTAAGGAACCTTTAATTCCTTAATTATCCTTCCAAATATTTAGTTATCTCTGTTCAATTCACTCCCAGAAGCCTCTGACCTGTGGTCTTTCAGAGTTGTGAAAATCAGGCTGGTTATTCAAACACCTGACTGTGGGTTAAAATGCTGACTTTTGGAAAAACTTTGGAAATCTGTCTTTGATATTTAAGTCTACTGTGTAAAATGGGAAGGTTGAGTATTAGAGAAGTACAGGGAATAGGCTATTTGTAGCTGTGTCATTTACACTCATCCAGAGAACAATGTTTATTATACAAGGCAGGAAAATATATGTAATTGTATAAGCATATATCATTTATATCATGTGCAGCATTCGTGTTGCAAAAGGTTCTCATGATCTGTAGGCAGGTGTGAGAAATTTAGAGACTATCCTGGTGCAATGTCAAAAAAATAGGAATATTTGTCCTTTGTTTTACCTCACAAGCTTTTGAAAGAGATGGAACCCAGTCTGTCTATAATTCGGGGCATTTAAGATTTGATTAGTTTCTGAAAACACTCTGTTCTTGGAAAACTTTATTAAAAGCCACTGATCTGACAGCTAACTGAGGCAATACACACCTACTCAGACTTTCTCTAAGGAGAGATAGATGCCTTCTCAAATTGTAATTGAAATAACTGAGGAATATAATGAATATAACCACGTTGAAAACACCTTGACCCTCCACCCCTGTGGTGTCTTTCAGACATCTCTGTCCCGTTGGCTTGTCCTGGGTACAGACTGTGCAGGCAGGGTCTGGGGTTTTCAGTGTCTCACCTGAGTGTCTGCAAACCCCAAGCCCCAAGGAAGGGCAATTCCAAGTCCTGCCAGTGCAGAAATCCAAACCCTCTGTTCCCCAGCCTGTCACTGCATCCACAGTGCAGAGTGAGAGTGCATCCCTCTGGGACCTGAGGGAGCTGCAAGAACCATTAATCACATTTTCCCTCTCTGGTGATGTGTTGCTGTCCTTTTCCTCACGAGGGGCTGAATGTCTGTGGTGCTGAATGCCCAGAGCTCTGATTTGCTCTGGTTTGAGAGACTTTGTGAAAATGTGAGACACTCCTCTTACACCCCAGCCCCACCTATTGCTCATTCTGCCAGGTCAGACTCATCTGTACTGAGAAGCAGCACAAGGCTCTCTGCGTTTCACAAATCCTTTCAGAATTAAATTGACCAGTTGCTGTGCACAGACTCCAGAGAAGCATTTACATGTCTTTTACCTCTCACATCACCAAAGCCTCATTTGAGCTCCACTAAGAGACCTAATTTGTTGGACTGAATTTCATTCCCTAACAACTCCCCCCCCACATCCAATTAGCACAGTACCACTTGTGACAAAGATAGAAGAGAATTCTAATTATCAGCCAGAAAGAAGCTATTCAGGTTGGGTTTTTTGTCTTTTTGTTTTCATGAGTTAGACAACCCCATGAGACTATTAGCATGGACAAAGTTCAGCCATAGGGGCTAAATCAAGCAATAAACATGTATTTGTGGCCAGTGCCTGAGCACTTACAGAGTTCAAGGGGTGCAGTCAGGTTTCAAATAGCACTTACATTTTTTTTAACCTTTCAAATAGATAGGACTCAGGTGGAATTTTACTCCCCAAGGAGCAATATACTCTCCTGCCCTTTGCTGCTGCTTTTTACCTTCTCAATTTTAGTCCACACATGTTCTTCACTTCTTCCTTCAAGGATGTCCATGGCATCAGCCATTAGTGACTGCAGCTGTGGTACCGAGATAAAAATTATCAGTGTGGAATTCACACAGAAATAACTTCTCTAAATACACAGATTAAAACCTAATTAAAAAATCATTTGTACGCTGATGATTTTATTACTCATCTTTCACACAATGAGCACTGCCACCTCATCTTTGCTTCAGCCATTACACTGTATTATTGGGGATATAAAATACTTCACAATGAGAAAAAATCCTCTAGAAAATTTGTACTTAAGCCTATACATTTTAATGCAGTAAATGTTTATATTTAGTAAAGGAAGGCTTAGGCTGTAAAGAATAAAGGCTCCATATTTTATTCTTTAGCTGTCTGAGATATTCTGTGTCATACATGAATGCTTTTTAGTATTTTCTCCCAAGGCTAATGTATCATCATTTAAAGCAGCATGTAAAACCTTACAAGAGGACAACAATAAAGCTGAGATGCTTTTACTGTAGCTGGAAGTATCTAGCTCATTTTCCTTGCTTTTACTATCCTTTTCCTTTGGCAAACCCTTCCTTCTCCCCATCATTCAGCATAACAGAGCATAAAACCAAGGCTGACAATTTCTAGTGTAAACCATAAAAAGAAGCTGAGGGAAAATACTTGGTAATCTGTCCTTAGTGCTAGAAGGGAGGCTAAAATTCCAGGCAGCTGCAGCACTGCCTCACTGTGTACCCTTCCAGGTGAGTCAGAGCATTGCCTCACCCTGCACCTTTCCCAAACACCTGGAAATGTTTCAGCAGCTCTTAGTTCAGTAAGAGACACAAGGCTCAGATCCTTGAGCAGACTCCTGTGAGCAGCCATCAGTATTTAGGGACAAACTGGGAGAAATTGGTATTTAATTCCTGTCACATTGCTGTGCACTAGTAGGTCTATTCCAAAGAGTTCAGTGCTTAAAGAGAATGCAAACCATTGGAATCTCTTCCCAAATCCATTACTCATTACAAGGAGTTGGACAATATAAGCATTAGAATTTATGGAGAAGTTGTATTTTCCCTCAAGAAATTGCCTCTTCCATCTGTACCTAGACAGGCAGCAGTCTAATATGAGAACATAGGTGGTAAAACCCAAAACATCAGCATTTAGGTTCCTCTTTACAAGAGAAAAAAAATGCTGCCCTGAGATTCAAGAAGCACATCTGCATTTCCTCAAGTTACCCTACACATTCAGGTATTTGAAGTTAAAATTATTTATCTGCATCCCAGCACTAGATAAAGAATACAGGAATCTTCTTTTGAATCTCTAAAGACATTTGTTATGCTCAATCCCAGCCTATTTTCCCTGTGCTTGTGCAGCCATTAAGTTGAATATTGTTGGTCCAAATATTTTATGAAATCTTTTGGGTATTTTTAAGTTGTGCATCAGCATTGATGGAAAAAAAACCCAAACCTATAAATTTCTGCCTCTGACTTCAAGAGTTAACCTATCAGAAATTTTCAATCGCCATAATTTTGTAACATATAATCTCCTTCTATGAATCCAGAATAGACAGAACCCAGAGATTAAGGGTATTAAGGGCAGAATGGGCAAAGCACAGATCCTGCATCAGACCAGGCAGCAGAGGAACTGCTCAGGAAAGGGAGGATGTTTCCAATGCTTTCCTTGGAGTAATTCTCCTGAAGAACTGGCTGGGCAGCACTCACTGGCAATGGGACCAGGACACTGGCCTGTCACCCCAAGGGGCTGCTCTGACAGCCCAACCAGGCTGCAAATTTCATTGCTTTGGAAAACAAGGGAAAATAGAAGTCTTTCCAATTAGTTTCACTGATATTGTTACATGCCAGTGAAAAGTGTCCATTGTGTGCTGTGGTTTTAATTTTTATCACCCAAAGTGTTTCACCAGCTCTACTGGCAGATAAAATGTGCAGCTATAAAATGGGCAGTTGGCAAACCATAGTAATTCTCCCAAAGCTGATCTTTTTTGGAAAATCCCCCCAAAGAGAAACGTGTCTTTAAAAAAAAAAGTCTTAATTTGATTTTAAATTAAAATAGATTCTTTTATTTTTTTAACAGCCTTTCATCTTGATTTATGATGCACAAATATGGTGACATTGAAATCATAAACCTTGGGAAGATTTTCTTCAGGGTTTTTTCTCCACTTATATTAATTGTTCAGGCTAACTGATATCACAGCATCTTTGTTTTCCCAGGGTCTGTGAAAAAATACTGACTTAAAAAGGCCTCAGTTGAGGTTTCCTGTGCCATATCTTAGGACTTTATTTATTTAGTTACAGGAAGACATTTACACCAAAGAGTTTATAACTGAAATGCCTTTGGGATCCTTGTGAGTTGTACTATTATAAATTCAGTGTCTTTTAAACTTTATACAAGTTATTCAGTATGTGATAATAAACATTTGGCATCTTTAGCCCTTTCTAACTCACACAATTTAACTGCCTTCCCTGGTCATAAAGTCTTATCTCAGTTTTTGCAGTGTAAAGTCAGAATGACCTCAGAGGAATTATTTTAAATTTTTATTAGTCCAATGCTCGATTAGAACTTGGCCAGCTCAGTTTCCTTCAAGGAAAAGAAACGAGATTTCTCTCAGAAATGTTGTTGAGGAGTGAGAACCACATGGGGCCAGCGTGGGTGCTGTGGCTCTGCCCCCAGGGACACGGGGCTGCCCCTGGAGTGGCCACTGGGAGATGCTGAATCACACCAGGGCAGCCCAGTCCTGCAGATGGTTCATCCTGTGTGGACCCCAGGGAGGTGAGCAGGGGACAGGAGGATGGGCAGGTGAGGATTTCTCTCTGCCCCTTCCCTGGATGACTCAGGAGTGCAGACCCAGCCATGGGCAGCGATGCTCTGAGCCCGCTGCAGCTGGGATGTGCTGGGGAACCAGTCCCTGCTGGCACAGGAGAAGCCTGTGCCATGTGGGCTGGCGTCACCAGGGAAGATAAAGCCCATTAATCACTCCCTGGTGAAGTTATTCTGCAAGTTCTTGCCTGCAGTCTTGTGCCTTCACACTGTGGTGCCTTAACTTTACTGAAATATTCCAGTTATAAGGCAAACGAGCCTCCATTTGCACAGACAGAATACAGATATATTTTACAGCTGGGTGGCAGAACAAAGAAAAATAAATGAATTCTGAATTAGTGCAGTGAGTGTAGCTGGTAGAAATTTTCTGTCTTTATGCTTGTAAAAAAGCACTTTTACCTTGTGCTCAGTAAACAAAAAATACGTGTTTCATTGAAAGATTTAAAGCTTGTCGCTTAAATGCCCCAGCATGGACCTTTGTCCTGCCCAGTCCTACCCTTAAGAGACTGAAAACCTGTCTTGGGTGGCCTAAAGCCTCTCCAAAAAGCTTTCCAGGGAGGTCAGGTTTATGATTACTACATGACAAGATACAGACAAGAGAGTGAGAGCCTGTGCCCAACGTGCAGTGTACTGAAAATATTGTGCCCTGGAGAAAAACCTATCACTGAAATATGTACCAATAACTCAAGACCCTTTAGTCTGCCTTGAAATGTGGGCCTGCTGAAGTTTAATACCAGAGAACTTGAATCAAAAGGAGAATGTCTTTTAATAACACAGTTTCTTTGCAGTGTCGTTTCCCCTTATCTCGAGCCCAGACTTCAAAGTCTGGCAACCACCTCCTGCAGTTGCAGGCTGCTGCTTCTCTTCCCTAAAGCAAGCTGCTGTGAAGCTTTAATTCTGCAGAGCTTAGGAGCTTTGCGGGACTGCAAACAAATGGCAAGGGACTGGCTTTGGGAAAACCAAGAGTTTTTAGTTGGATCATCAAAATTGGACTGTATTTAAATGCAAGAGCTGTGGAGGGACTTTTTCTTCTTTTTTTCCCCTAGAATGAAATGCTTAGAATTTGCATGTACCTGAGCTCCCTGTTTCCCCCTTCATAAAACCTGACAGCCTCGAGGAAGAATAATCATGTGGTACTTTCTGATTGCAGCTTATTGATGTGCTAGCAGGCCTTTAATGACTCCAGTCCCAGCCCTGCTGGCATCACTGCCCTCCTCTCACAAAGGGAAAACAAAGCATGGCAGGCACACAGGATTATTCAGAGACAAGGAGCAAGCCATGGATGGAAGCAGGAAGGAAACCTTTCCTTCCCTCCTCTGCCCAGCTGTAGCTGGATTGGGCCTGTTCTGCAGCAGGTGGCTTCTGAGGGTAGATAACTTAAAGTAGCACAATCTGAATAATTGCAATCATTTTCCCAGACTGATTTGGGGAGGTTTGGGGGAAAAGAAGAGGTTTTAAAAATATGCCCACAGATGAGTCATGCTGGTTCTATAAAAGTCATCCTTGCAGGTGATCAGCACCTCCTCTGATAAAGCACTGAAGGACGATTTAAAAACTACTTCAGGGCTGCAAAAATGAGTTACGGAGCACATTGCAGTGCAGAGCTCTGGCCCAGCCCTTCCTTCCCTGGCTCCCTTCTTCTAAAGGCCAAAATAGGTGTTGGAAATAAAACCTGATGAGTTCTGCACCCTCCCAAGTGGCTTCCTGCAGGCAGGGATGGTCACCAGCTCAGCCATCACTTGATTCATCACTTGGGGCTGTTCCTCCTCCCTCTGCCAGAGGCCAGGGAGGTTGGTGAAATGGAACCTCTCCATCACACTGGACACGAGCTGTGCTTGCCCTGTTTTCCCAGCAAAAGAAGGGAGGTTAGAGGACAGTCACAGGAAAAAAAATCTTGTCCTTTAAGCCCTGCACCTGGAGGCTCATCAGCCCCTATATTTGTGCTGGTAATGCTATAAGCAATATGCTAGAAGCAATATGATATCCAGCACCTTAAAGGCAATGCTGCTGACAATCTCTGAAGAGGGGAAAAAAGGATAGATTTTCTTGCCACACTCTCTCTAGTAGTAGTAGTAGTAGAAAAATAAAAATGCAGTCATAACATATGTGAAGGGGGGACAGCAGATAACAAACTTGAATGCAATTTTCTCATTTGGAAATGGCTTTTCCATAATCCCCTCTATTAAATATTACCTAACTTATATGGATTGCTTTAAAGTTTCAGTGAAGAGGTTGAGGAAAGCGTGCAGTGTGTCAGCTTACGGTTTGTTTGCAGACTAGGCAAATCCAGAGTTTTCAAATATATAACCTTGAGGGCCTAAAACCTGCAGAGGTGGTCTCTGATCCTCCAGGCAGCCAGGCACATGGTAAATTTTAAGTGTGTGAATACAGAAACTCAGCCAAGTGCTTGCATAAAATCTCAGCACCTGCTGAAGTGTTTGATGGATGGCAGCCTTGCCACCATATTTTCAGAAGTATTCTGATGCCAAAAATGCAAATAAGCACCCTACTGAGATTTTCAAAAGCAATTTGGCCTAGATTCCCGACGAGATGGAGCCATTGCATATCTGAATGCTCAGCCCTTCAGAGTGAAATTTCCATTCATCTAATCAGGGTTTTGAATGCACTTAAGTGCCTGAAATTCCAAGAATTGGCATCAATTTTCAAAACCACTTCCAGTATTTTTAGCAGACCTTTGTTCTGGCAGCTCCATATGGTGGCACCCTGATGCTGCCATTTCCATGCACTTCAGGTAGGTGATTCTAGGTCCAATCATGAATTGAACACAGTGAAAGGAAAGTTTGGAATGACATTTATTTTTTTCAACAAACTCTGCCCTGTTTTTAAATTGAACCTCTCTTCACAAAGAATCTTCATCATTTGATTTAGTCTTGATCTTGGTTTTGCAGAAATTTGCACTGGGCAACCATCAAGTGTGAACACTGTTCTTTTATCAAGGCTAAGAATTTAATAACAATTCTGATCTTGCTTTCTATACCTCTTACAGGAACAATAATGGAAAAAAAACTCCATTTTCTTTAACTTTAAAAAACCACAAATAATCCTGGTACAGTTAATTTTGCACCTTTTAATCTAATACCTAAGATAATTGTGAAACAGTGTGAAATAAAAGACTATGTGCTGGAGACCAGCAGGGTGATGGAGCTGTAATCTGGGAGCTCCAGATGTGAGAGCAACTGGAAAAGAAAGAGCTGAGGCAGTGGACTGGTGTTTCCATTAGCTGAAGGAGAGAATCAGGCAGTGCACAGGGAAAAGGAGCTCTGGTCAGCAGTTCTCTGGAGGACTGCAGATAGCTCCATCAGCTGTGTTTGGAGAGGTTAATTGAAACCCAAGCATCACAGAGCAGAGAAGCCAGCACGGTAGGAGATACCTCTTTTGAGAGAAGTGTGCTTTGATTAGTCTATTAATGAAAATGCCAAGAGCTTATTATTCTTCTCAATAAACATAATGCAGGGCTGAATTCCAAAGAGAGCAAACAACTGAAAATGAAAGGAGAGATAAAAGACAATGATAGCAAAAGGACCATTATGTAAAAATAGTACAAATAAGATAGTTAAGCTTGTGATAATTCAGGTGGAAGGTCTGTGGTGTGTTTCACTCAGAGCAGAAAAGACTAAGGTGGATTTTACTGAATGTGTCAGTGAGATATTTGGTGAAACAAAGGTGTACAAGAGCCAAAATAGGTGACTTGAGGATCCTGGAGAGTCCTTCCACACCCATCTTATGAACTGTTAACCCAACTCTAAGAGAGAAGACTGGCACAACCTCCTTACAAACTACATTTATCACTTGAAGAGTCCTTTTCTGAGGACCTGACCTAGTATTACTAGGAGATACCAGCAGGGAAAAAGTTTTCTGTGCTCTCTAATATGTGAAATTATAACTCTGACCCTATCTAGTTAACGTGGTGCTGAAGCAAGGGAGAAAATGGAGCTCAGTCTCCACCCAATCCTTGGTCTCTGAAAGCCCCAGGCAGAGCTGCGTGCATTAAAAGCAGGAGAAGCAATCAGTTAATGAGGAAGAAAGAGAGCTCTTATCAACACCAAATAGTCTCACGACATTTGAGATGCAGCAAATGGTTTTTCCCTGCTATTCTTGAAATCCGCCCAAACCCTTTTTGTGCAAGCACTAAGAAATGAGAGTGTTGAGTCATCAGCTCAGAAAGCAGGTAACAATCCTCTCTCATCATGCTGTGTCTGTTGGGGGCTTCTCCAGTGATTAAGAAAGTAAAGGCTAAAAGAAAACAATTTTTTCTCTGCTTGACTCTTCAGAAAAATATAAGGGCAGGCCACGTAGCTCCAGGAAACAAATTTGGCATCTGAGCCAGCACTCACTCTGCGGACACAGCAATGCTGTTTAAATTTAGAGTAGGTTGGAAATAAATAAATAAATTACTGACAAGTGGGGGTTTTTTTGTGTTTTTTTTTAAGGGATTAGAAGAGGTTGAACATTGTCAGAGGTGGTGTTTCGGTGACAATGAGAAATGCAGAAAGAGAAAGTAAATAACTGTGCTGGCAGGAAGAAAATTTCCACAGGGAGCTGATCCGCATGATGAGAATTACATGAACTGTAGCAGAATTCAAGGGGCTACTAAGCTGCAGTAAAAAACATAATAAAGTGACCTGGCAATCAGATGAAAGTGAAACCAGCCCAGATAGCCACAGTGAAGGTCAAGCAAGCAGCAAACTTAAATGGAGACTCAGTGGAAAAGAGGAATTGGGTAGCAAAGGAGCCCAAAACGCAGTACCTAGAGCAAGAGTTGTATTCTGGTTGCAGTACAGACTTCAGTAACAGAATTCAGTAACATATTCAGATAAGAAACAGGTAAATGATGATGCTGTTACTTTCTGGATGTATCTCACCCCTACTGACTAGTATTTCAAGGAGAATTTAAAATAAAGAAAAAATAAGCAATTGATGGATTTTCTCTTGAGGACTTAATTCATAATGGGCAGCCTCGCAGGAGGGAGCATTCCCTATAAAACTTTTTGCTGCACAAATTCCCTTTAAACTAAAACCAAAAAAGGTGTTTATTCCTGGAGGAATCTTTGAAGGCCTTCCTCTCTGGGAAGAAAGAAGAGAATGAGATCCTGCTGCCCAAGGATCATCCCTGTGACATCCTCCTTCCTCTGACCTTGGGATGAAAAAAGCACCCACACAAAGCAGATCAGCCTCTGCTGGATGGAGCTTACCTTGGCTCCTGCTAAACACCCAGCGCTAAGAGCCAGAACAAAGCTTTCCTTGCAGAAAGGAGCTGCAGAGCATGTGAGAGGAGTGAATCATGTGTCCTTTCATCTATTGAGAACTTCGGCGTGATACCCCCACCTTTTCCTTTTCTCTGCATGCAGGAAAGGAGTCATCCCTTCTGCCACTTCTATTTATAAATAAAGTTAAATTGCTGAGTGCTAAAAAAAAAAATTAAAAGGAAAGCAAAGTTTGGTCAGCCTGGATTTAAAGCGGGACGTGTCATACCCAACACTCAGGGCATGTTTGATTTTCAGCTTAAAGAGCACCACTTTGCAAAAGTCTGGAATGCCCCCCAGTAGCTCTTTTCTATTGTGAAGACCTTTCAACTGTTTTTGAGCTCAAAAATCTGAATGAAGTTATGCCTTGCAAGCAGCCCTGTGGTGCATTGCAATAACAAGCAGGAAAAAACCATCACAATGTTTCTTTAATGCCCCTGGTACCCTTCAGGAAGTGTGTGTGCTGAAAGCTGTCTGTAGCAAATACTTTCCCTCCACTTAAAAAATAGACAACAAAAGAGTGAGATCTGTAAATGCAGGCATCATGCTGTGAACCGTGTGGTAGGTTTTGCTCACCTTTATGGTATGGGGAGTCTAACAAACCCCTCTGGCCACTCTTTCTCCTCTTAAGTAGCATCATGTGGCATCAGCATGGGACTACAGCAAGAGAAAGGCAAACTTGGTGTGTATAAAGCAGCAGAAATTACCCCAGTGAAATCACTTAATAGAATAACTGCTTGTCAGTGCTGGCAGTCTTGGCTGGGGTGTGAGTGGCTGCAGGTCTGACCAGCAGACATCTTTTAAGGCAAATAAAATAACCCTTGTGCCAGGGTATTTCTGGGTAGATGAGGTTTATGGCATTTGCCCACCAGCTGCAGATGAGGGGCAGACTGTGACATTCTTTCTCAAATTGCTTCACAATACCCAAATCTCCCCTTGATTTACATGGAACTGACTGTTCTTTATGAGAAAGGTGGGGGAAGAGAAAATTCTCTGCTTTTTAAACCTCTAACTTCACATCATACCAACACTGGGGCTTGTGTATAAAGCACATAATTAACTCTAGGTTGGGTGGCTGCACAACTGAGGTGGCAGAATTGCCTTGAATATTAAGTGCTGCCATGGCTTAGTAAGATCTTCTTTAGCCCTGAAATGTTTTTGTCAAAATAATATCTGATCAGGACAAGAATTTGGATTGCACATTTGCATCTTCAGATGAAAAAGATGACAGAAAGGAATGTTGGTTCTATTAAAAAAACCAAAGATATTCTTTTATCTTCTTAAAGTAAGTTGTAAAGCCTAAGTCTGTAGCTGAAGTTCGTCTTGCAGAAGTTTTTAATTTAGTTTGTGAGTGACAGAAGTAAGATGGAGTCATATTTCTAGCTAAAAGAAAATTTTAAAATAGTTTTAAAGAAGCAAAATTGGCCCAGTCTGTCAGCACCAGAGAGATGGTATCCTCAGCAGCAGAGCAGCTCTGGCTCTGTGTCTGTGTAATTCCCTTTGTCTTCTGCTCTTTGGCTCTGCTTGAACCATGGAGTCCTGTTCCTCCGAATTAATTTACAGAGTAGGATAATTTTGCAAAATACAAAAGATACCCTATTTCAAAGTTTTTCTCTTCCTGATACTTTATAGAGATGTACAACTGTGACAGAACCTTACCTCTAAAAGCTCTGTGTCATACCCAAAGAGAGAATTGTGGACTCAATTATTCTTTTCAAATTGCAGTTTTACTGGGGCTTTTAGAAAGGCCAGGGGTTTATTCTGTAGCCAGCACCCAACCCACTGTCTGTTTGCACTTGTAGCTTCCTGAAGTGCACTGAAGTGCAGTGCCCACAGCAGTAACAGATATTTCACTTTCCCAAAAATGCCACTTCCACCAGCCCACACATCAATAACCCGGGCTTTTGGTCACCCAAAGCCAACAGCACAAGGCTCCAGGAGAGAACTGGAGAGAAGCAGCTGTGTTTCCTTGGGGATGTCTGACCCTTCTCCTGCCTCCCAGCCATGCAGACAATTTGTGAGCTCCCATTTTGGAAAAGCACTGAGCACCTTCACCTCCCACCAGCCCTGCGAGTTCAGGCACTTCGCGCTGTTCCAGCAGCTGCTCTCTGGAGCTGAAGGAGACAGAGCTTCCTCAAATATCCAGCTAATGTTTCTTCCTAGCTAGGGGTTGCTAAGTAGCAGTTTTTGTCAACCTCCTATCTAAGAATATAAATCCTGTGATTTGCTAAGACACTCCTGACGAGAAAATGGCTCCGATTCCCTGAGCTCAGAAAACTCCAACCCGGTTATTGCTGGGGAAAAAGCATTAACATTAGCATTCACAATCTGGGGAGGAGGAGAGGCTTCTTCCTCATATTTTCAGGAGAATAATTTAAGAATTGCATTAAAACAGTCTAGTCTACATGCAAATTTGATTTTTGACCTTTTGTGCTAATCAACAGCCATGCTGCTAAAAAGCTGTGTACATTATTGCAGCAAGTATGGAGTGGAATTAACTAATATACATTGAATGTGGCTGTAGCAGATTTGAAGGTTATTTCACATACTTCCCCACACAGGGATCAGGATCTAAATCATCAGGAATGCTTCAAGGATCAATTATTAACTCTTGATGGAGATCCTGGTGGAATGTGTAGTATATTATCAATATTAAATATAGTGGATAGTTTTGCGGCTATATGGACAAGGGATATGATACATTAGGCCATAAAAATTTGAGAAAATTGCATGTTAAATGATTTAAAATAAACTGGGTACTGTTAAATAATTAGGACTACTTAAAAAAAGTATCTAAAGCCCATTTGATCTCAGCTCCTGGTGCAGTTCACGGGGTGTTTCTGGACATGGGAGGAGCATATGTGCAGCATGAAGTAGCTGCCTAAAAGCACAACATCATTCCTACACAGAGGATTCTGCCACCACACATCACACATCAAAAAGAAGTTTTTATAGTGGTGCTTCCTATAAAATCCATGACAATATTTTTCCCCAGTTCTTTCCCCAAATTGCTTTATTTCTTCTTCCATGGTAGGACTGAAAGATGCTTTCTGATTTAGAAAATGAAATAAAAATACCATAGACTGTGGTTTTTTTTCATATTCATTTTCTGTAGCGGAAGGTCAGGGTGAGGATGAACTGGAGGAGTCAGGAGGATGGGGAGACTCTGGCCAAAGAGAAAAGAGCCCTGAGAAACTCCCCAGCCCTCCTCATCCAGCAAGGATTGTGGAGATTGATTATTCTTGAGCTATTCCAGCCTTTAAGCAAGTTGGTGCACCTGAAAATATTGGCAGTTTTCTAGTTACAGACCTTTCCAAGTTTTTTTGTTTCTGAAACCCACAGTCAGTGAGCACTGCTGGGCAGGCAGGCAGAGATTCAACCATGTCTGGCCATGTGTGAATTCTATGAGGATCTGGAATAGCAAAATGAAGATAATTTCCAGTGTCACATTTCAGCTGTAAGAGAAGCTACTTGGTTTTGGGGGAAAAAAAAGAAGGGACTGGAAAGGGTTCCAGAAATCTTGCCAGAACTAAAGAGACCAAACCAGCCCACCCAGCTCTAACAGAGTTTTGAAAATCCAGACTTTGCAACCTTTTGCATCAACAGCTTAAGTTTTGCTGATGCATAAGATAAAACATGTTCTTCCCATCAATGCACTTTTCAGTGCTGATCATCCAAAGCATTAAGAACTCAACCCTCCAGAACACATCATCCGGATCTTTTAGCTGCAGAAGGAGCTGTTTTGTTGTTCCCTGAATTTGTGAGGTTTAATTTCCTACAGATTTGTGCTTTTGCCATCAGCACCACCACCACAATCCCAGGTTTCCTGCATGTCCTGTGGGATCTGCCTAGCTGGCACGTGTCAGCTGTGTCCAGAGTGTGTGAGTGTGCTGTCACCCCTGTGTGTCACTGATGGGTCTGGCCCCAGCAAGGACAGATGCTCAGAGCACTTGCACAAAGCACCTTTGTGTAGGGAGCTGGACCAGCTCTACCCTCCCTTCCCTTCCCCTGCAGAAAATAAACCTAGATTGAATGTCAGTGTCACTTCTCACAAAGGAGTGCTCTGTTTGCAGGGAGCTCTGCTTTTAAGATGCCAGGCTGTGTGGTCACAGTGACAAATGGAGAACCCCACTCAGCGCTCTCCAGACTTACCCTGACATAAATCAAAGCAAGTGGACCTGATATTTCCCTTGCAGCATATTCTGCTGCTGATGGATTCCCATTTCGTGACAAACTGCATTGTACACTTGGATTTCGATGTGAATCTGCTCCTTTTCCTTGGCAATAGGAAAACTTTGAAACCAATTCAGACCTTACACTCCAGCAGAACTTGGACTAAAATTGGACAGATATTTGTTGCAGAATGGGAAGGGTATTTAAAATAACATGTTCGTGAGATGCTTGGTATTTCACACCCACTGATAGAATAGGATTTAACTCCTATTTTTAATTTCACCTATGAGAGATTCAGACCTGCAGTTTGAATGCTCAGTGGTACCACACTGACAAAGAATTAAACTTGTGGCTTGTGATGGTATTTTTTTTTGGTGGGCACTATGATTTTAGATTTTAGATTTTTATTAGATCTGAATAGATAAGTTGGGTAAACACTACAGACTTGGCTGACTTCACCTAAAACTGTTCTGAGTTATCTCAGCATCAAGTGAAGGAAAAGGAGCTGTATCTGCTCTGCCTGACAGGGTTCTCAGGACAGGCCTGATATGTTTACATATGTTTTTTTCTTTGCCTTTGGTACCATTTAAATCCCAGAAATTTCAGAACCTGCACTCCGAAAAAAAATAAAATGGAAGCAATTCTTTTAACTGATAGATTTTTGTAAAAAAAAAAAAAAATATT
The DNA here is from genome assembly GCF_036417665.1 of Passer domesticus. Lineage (NCBI taxonomy): Eukaryota > Metazoa > Chordata > Aves > Passeriformes > Passeridae > Passer > Passer domesticus. The sequence continues at coordinate 4,773,258 of NC_087484.1, forward strand.
TGAAAAAATATTAGAACTGGCTCTAGTCTGTCTGCTTTAGAATTGATTAAACCTCTATAGGACTGGGATCTTTTATCTCCCCTTTTTTTTACCTTCTTCCTTTTTGTTATTGCAAAAGGAGGAGTAAGAAAGTGACTGGTGACACTTTCAGAATCATTCAGTGATTTATGAACACAAACTGAGTTTCAGTGCAACACTTGCACACTTTTGCTGCTTATGTGCTCCTGAAAGTCTCACCCTTGCTGTAAATTGAGGGAGTTTTATTTTATGCTCCTTTTAATGCCAGTACTTTTGTCCCAGGAAATTCTCCACAGTCCCATCAGCAAGTAAATGGAAGACAGGGATTTTACAACTTTCATGATAGATAAATCCTCATTTTCTCTCTTTGAACAAGCCCAAAGGTCCTGTCAGAAATCCAGCACATGGGTGGCCTGCATCTTGCAAAACATGATCTAGATTTGTACTGGTTTTCAAAACAAGTTTTCACAGTTTTATGGTGAACACTAGGCTTCCTAATTAATATTTGTGTTTAAGAAGGAGATTTTATTTTATTGTTTTCTCCAAAGAATCAGGCTGTCTCCTTTTGGAAGCTGGGCAGGGTTAGTGCCATCTGACCTGGGGTTTGCAGCCCCTCAGCCTTTTGGATGATTGTGTTGGAGGTGGCAGTGAGAGGTCAGCTACACTCAGTTTGTCTGGCAAAGGTAGAGGCTTTCCACAATCCACGTGGAAAATGTACTTTTCCCTTCATGTTTCTCAATCACCAACTCAGAGCCAAGTGTTATCAGGGACAGCTATGTCCCAGGTCAGCATGTTAATGACAAGAAGAAATGTCTTTTATCCCCCTGCCAAAATGTCATGCCCATTCCTCTTGAAACAATGTCACGGTCACCAGAATTTGGGCATCTCTTTACCCCAGAAGAGGCTGTTGGAGCTCACTGTGCCAGGAGGTGACAAGATAAAGCCCTTGCTCACTCTGGATCCTCCTTGTCTTCAACAGGCTAAAGGAAGCCTGGCTTTCTGCTCCCATCCCTGCAGCTGAGGTGCTCTCAAAGGTGGTGGTCTGGCCAGCAGTGCTCTCAGAAGGGAAAGGTGAAGGGAAGGGAAAGGTGAAGGGAAGGGAAAGGTGAAGGGAAGGGAAAGGTGAAGGCCCTGCTGCAGGGGTGACCATCAGTGGTCACGGAAATCCATGGAGCTGGGAGTGAGCTTGGGTCTCCCTGCCACTACAGCACACTGCAAAGCTGCCTTTGAACAAAAGACTGGTTGCAATAATGAAATTCAATCACAGAAATGTGGCACTTCATGGGTAAAAAATGTATTTATGGGGACTTGTAGTGTGAAGTCTGTACTTTGCCTCAGAATTCATTTGATTACCTAAATCATGGACAATCACAGAGCAAATCTCAGATGACAGTTTTCTCCCCAGAAACGTAGAAATGTCTGAAGCTCAAGCTTCAGACTCTCTCAGCCTCCTTTTAAGACACAATCACAAACAAAGAGCACACAGTGCTCAAGACATCTGCTGTTACCTGTGAATATGTGCTGCATGTAATCAGGGTGCTCTTTAGCAAAGTTTTTATTTGCCTCCTTTATTTTGTCAGCCTTGTCTCCTTTCAGAAATGGTGTGTACATAACTGAAAAAGATACTTCTCTCTTGAAGGCTTCTTCAGCTGCAGCCTAAAAAAGGCAAAGAAATGATACATTTGGGTAATGGCTAGTTAAAAAAAAACAACACCAAAAACCCCCCTACATTTTCTGATGATATTTTCCCTTTAATAATTGCACAGTCATGCAAAGATAACATATTTTTGTCCTGAATATTAATTAGAGAGGAATTTAAATTAGTTCCAGAAAACACTGCCTATCTATACTCAGAAAATCAATTTAATGGGGAAAGAACATTTGTAAACAGTTTTCAGTGCAGCGAGCCTCTGTCTTCAATGAGGAGAAAAGTATTAGCTAAATTATCTCCTAGATGAAAAGAAAGAGTGATTCTGTGCTCTTTGAAGGTCACAGCTTTCATCTGATGGTTTTATTCAGTCCTTGGGAGCTGGTTAAAAAACACTAAGCATTCATATTACCCCTTGGGTTGGCATGAATCAGACACTGTGCCTATACGGAATATTAGTCTTAAAATATTGCATTTAAGCACCGTTTGCATTAAGAGCAAAATTCACTCCTGTGCAGAGGGCAACACGGAGCTTATGAACCTTTTCATCCCTTAGAAATGACTCAAATGATGCATTGTGCTCGCCTGGTGCAGAGAGGTGGATTTCACACTTGGTGGACCCCAGTGGTGCTGGAGCTGCCAGGAGGAGCTGCCAGCCTGGGAACTGCCTTGCTTGGCATTTTTATCCACCAGAGCAAGGGAGGCTGAGCTGCAGCTCCTCCTGGGCTGGGGTCTGGGTCAGACCACGTTCAGCTCTGCCTTGGCTGCATCTCCTGCTGTCTCAGGATGGAAATGGGGGTATGGATTCTATCCCATCTGTCAGAGCTGGGGCAGTCCTCTGCTGTTCATGGGGAAGTTTTTTCTTTATCTCTCCCACAGCCAATCCTCCCTCCAGGAGATCTCTGCTGTCCATGGCCAGAGAGTGTCCCTGCAGGGCTGATCAAATTCCAGCATCCCATGGGGAGATGCTCCGCCCAGGGGAGGAGCCAAGCATTCCTACCTGGATACAATCTGAGCCTGGAACAGCACAGCAGCCTTTGCCCACTGCATTCCCAGAGGAGCAGCTTTCTCCTGCCCTGCATTCCCAGAGGGAGAGCAGGCCCATCTCCAGCAGCCCTGGAGCTGCAGAGGAAAACTCCAGCCTGGTGCAGGATCCCTGCCCCAGCAGAAGCACAGCTGGCACTGCAGGAGGGCTGAGCCCCCATGGGATGGGACTGTGCCACCACCCTGACCCACAGGGCTCAGCTCCTAAACTGACTCTGGCAGTGTTGGTTTTTTTTTTTTTTTTGGTTTTTTGAATACTATTGCATTTATATTTTTAATTTTCCTAGTAAAGAACTGTTATTCCGATTCCCACATCTCAGCACTAACACAGAGTTAACAGGGATGGTCAGAAAGGCATGGGAGGAAAGGGTATCTGCATTTCAGCGGGGGGTGTGAATCTCCCAGGTCCCCTGAGGTGATTCACAGGGGGTGTCACTGTGGGACCAGCTCTGTGTGTTACTGTCAAGCCCTGATTTTTGCTCTCCAGTCTATCCCTGACCTGGGTGAAGTGATCCAAGGCACAGTGTGGCTCCGTGAGTCATCCCTTCAGCTGATGGCTGCTCCCACCACCCCAGGATGGGAGGCTGAGGGTGCCAATTAGTTAAGTGTCCATGTCCTTCTCTCTAATGGCTTTAGACAACAGGACTCTGATAAGGTTTTATGCCAGTTTATTTCCATCCTGTTGATTGATGTGGGGCGTGCAGAAGTACTGTTACAGTTGGTTTGAGTAGATTTTAGGATAGGCTGCCACACGTGCACCCTGAGTGCTCTTACACTGATTGCTCTGCCTGGATCTCGAGGGTATCACTGGGGATTTGTTTATATTTTGGATTTCTATATTTAGCCAGCACATTTTCCTGCATATCTTGGAATGGAAGCAGTCTGGAGTGGCCAGTTTAGCCCTGGAGCATTAACAAGCCTCGAATGTGTGTAATAGTATCATGGCCACCTGTGGCAATAATAACATTCCACCCAGGTGAGGAGAAGATCCAGCTTTCCATGGGCAGAACCATGTTATCCATGGTTAATGCCACAGATCTGGAGGTATCAGACCAGAAAATAACTGTGTCCTCTTGCCAAGAGCTTGGGGGACACACGAGGGGATCTGTGCCCATTCCTTCCTGTGGTGAATTTACCAGTCTGCACTGATTTACAGGAAAATGATTTTAGGTTTTCTTATTTCTGTGGCTTTAATTATCTTGTCGTTCAGGGCCTTTAGAAGATCGTGTAGCAATGCTACCAATCTAACTTTCTAAGATACATTATAACAAAAACTTTTCCAAGTTTTTCTGAATTTCACGTGTAAATATAGACATGGAATTAGGTCAGCCTGATTTTGTGTGAGATGTTGGGTATTCTGCTTATTCTCTGTAGGTTGTCAGCCCTTTCCTAATCCGGATTGATGTGAGCATGTGCGTGTGGGTTTGGGTGTATCCACACATTTCAGGTTTAAAATAGGTGGAGCGAGGGAGCGAGGTGAAAAAGCGAGTGGCTGGACCAGGCAAGCTCTGCAGTCTGCAAAGTTCACTTTTGGGTTTAGCATCCTCAAGAACACTTCAAAGTCACACTTTTGGGATCTCTGCCTGGTACCTGTGGCTACTCTGCAGAGCAAACAGTGAGTAGCTCTGAGGGCAATTATGGTGAAATGTCAGCCAATGAGGAGAAGAACAGATTAATAATTTCTGGTCAATACTGTTACTGAAGGTATTCTTATTATTACCCAAGAGCATTTTGTCCCCAGGCTACTGACTCTGGACATAGCCACTATTTGTTTTATTATCTTCTTGGATTTTTATAGGGTAAAGTCTTTAAAGATATAAAACTTCAGCCCATAAAAACTTTGGAGGAGAAAACTTTATATGAGGAAATCCCAGAGGATTTTTCTGCTCACGCCTTTATGTACTGAAATCTGTCACTGTGGATGAATATCTGGCAGCGTGTCCAGGAAGCAGAGATGCCTCCAGAACATTTGTTGTGCTGTGCACATGTCACTCAAGATACAGACACACCGAGGAGAGGATTGGAAGGGCTCAGTGGACTTCAGGAATTCCTTGCAGAGAGGGTTGGGCAGTTGGTTTTTCCCCATTTGCACGTGTTTTGATGTGCTTGCATCAGAACAGGCCTTTCTACAATGTCCTGTCAGGTGCAAGAAGGAGGATGTTGCTTTTCTGGCCTCACAGTGGAAGGAGTGTGAGGCTCTCGTGAGTGTGGGGGCAGCTGCTAAGCTGACAAAATGATAAAGAAAGATGATTTTTTTTTTTGCATATCTTGCAACTGAGCTCTGCAGCAAGTCTCATCACATGGAGCTACACTCCAGCCCTTAATTCCAGAAAAGTTAGAAAATATTAAGTCCTTGAGGTGATCTTAAAATATAAGAAAGAGCTCCTCTAGCAAGGTACAATAATGAATGTAAGGGCTGTGACTGACACGAGGCCACTGAATGTGGTTTAGTTCAGCACTGGACAGAATCTATTTCTCCAGCAAAGATGCAAAAACTTGCTTTAAAAGACTCTGCAGAGTAACCTGGTGATGTGGAAGATTTCTTTTTGTAGTTATGGGACTGACTCATGCTCTGCTGTGTCAGGAGGTTTATATCCCTGTTTTGGAAGTGTGGGGAATCAGAGAAATTCTGCAGAGAAACCATATGGAGACAAAGTGTCTCAAGGGGTATTTATATTGTCAGCACTTCTATTAAAATACCAATTAATTCCTTCACGAAGCACAAGCTTGAGGGATGCCTCAGTTACAGGTTTGAGGCATGTACTTTGCTGTAGTGAAAAATAAAAAGACAGAAGACATTCTTAAACAACAAACTTTGTTTTGATAGAGTTTTTAAACCCATATTTGACCCAGAACTGTCTCATACTCTTCTCTGAGCCTCTTGGCTATGCAATATCCAAGGTTTTCTTCCCTGTGAGGGTGGTGAGGTCCTGGCACAGGGTGCCCCATCTCTGGAATTGTCCAAGGCCAGGTTGGACAGGGCTTGGAGCCACCTGGGATAGTGGAAGGGGATGGAATGAGATTGGATTTAAGGTCTTTTCCAACCCAAACCAGTCTATAATTCTGTGATTCAACACTCACTAAAATTCAGTTAGGAACTCATAAAATGAATAGGTAGATGCACAAGAAAGGAACCTTCCCTATGCCAGCTTCTGATGGCAAATGATGTAACTGCTTCAATATTTTTATGAAGCTCTTGCCATTTTGCATTAGAGCAGACATAGAAGAAAAATGGCACTGTAGTGAAAAATCTTCATAACAGTGAGAGTAGCTTTCCCTGCCACAGTTTCTAACCTTAATCCTCTTTAACTACAGAAAGGTTTAATTTGGAAAATCCAATTATCTTGACATCTAGAATTAGCCAAAAATTTAGATATCTTTCTAGTGCCTTATCTTGCAGCTGCAGTGCACACTCAGTCCCTGTCTCATTTACAGTACAGCAGGAACTGATGCTTTTATTGATGATTTTTATTAATGCAATGGTATCAGACAGGGTAAAGCCATTAGCCTCTTCTATGAACTGCTTCCACTCCTAGGCTGGTAGTTAGAATTATGGGTGCACTGCAGTGCAACCTATGTGCTTTTCTCTATATCTTTCCAACCATAAAAAAGTCTCTGGCAGTCTTGCCACTAAGTCTGTGGCTGTTGTGATATGAATATCTTCTCACCAGCATGATCCTCTTACAGAACTTTTATTTTATATTTTTTTTTCTGTGGGGAAAAAATAAGTAGTCAGAATGCCAGAGCACATCCCTTTCTCAATATGTTTATGGTATGAATAAATCATGTATTGCACAATAGATGAGAACCTTCTGCTTATCTGCCTTGTAATGCCTCCCCATTAATGTAGGTCACATCAAATATCAGCTTATTTGGGGTTTTAAGTTATTAAGGTATTTAAGTCTCTGTGAGTTAGTTTGGATGCAGCGTGTTTTGAAAGGGGATTTGTGGAGCAGATCCGTGTCTTCCCAAAGGCAGAGGTGCTGCAGATGGGTTACCTAAGGCTTCAAGGCCTGCTTGATACTCTAATAAAGGATCTCTTTATGTTTGGGAAGAAAGAAAATCCATGTTTTATATCCTTTCAAAGAGATCATGAGTCATTAAAGAAAAATCCTGGAATGCTCAGCATATGGGAAGGCTGGAGGCTGCTCTGGAGACTCCTTGCCTGTGGTGTCTGTGAACAGGGCAATTATCTTCCACATGAAGCCAGTGTCCAAAATCAGAGCTTTTAACCACTTTTGTTAACGATGTCCCCTTTTAAAAGATATTTTTGTAGTGAGGAATACCCCAATTCCAGTGAGGCAATCCCTGTGGCTGCTCTGGGCTCCCCTCCAGTGCTGGGAGAAGCCTTTTGCCATCCCAAGTCCTCAGCAGGTGTTGGGACAGCTCTGCAGGGCTCCTGCTAGGGAGGTCACAGCTTAAGCAGCATGTTGTTTTTGTGGGAAAAAAAAATCAATTATAAACTGTGCTCAGCTGAGCAGCTTTGGCAGCCTGGGCTCAGATATCTGAACTCAGACAGGCAGAGCCAAAGGTTGAGCAGCACTGAGTGATTTAGGGAGATGTAGTCAGCATCCCCTGGCCAACATCTGGATGCTGCATCCATCAGGAGGTTCAGGCAAGTGCTTGAGAGACAGGGAGTGAGCCTGGCAAGAGAATACTCCTGGGAGAAAGATGGGATATTTGCTGTAAGGGGTTTTCAGGGCTTTTAGCCTGAGGAGGAGAAAAAAAGGGAGAAAAGAAGAAAAGGAAGCTAGAATACAGAAACTAACTGAAGGAGATGTCAATGCTTCCCAGCACGGAGCTCAATGTCTTTTGGGAACTTAAATGTGAAGAGATGAATCAGACAGCCTGAGATGGTGACTGATGTGGTTAGCCTGTCAAATGGACAGCGCTGCTCAGAGGGTCAGTGGAAAATCATGCCTGAGTCGTTGCAATAGCAAACTACTTCATGTGCCTGAATGGCTGTTAATTTAGTAGAAGCCGAGCTGACTGTATATAGAGATGTTTCTGAAAAGTGACTCTGTCTATTTTTGCATGGTGTGCTCTGCAGTTCTTCAAGAGCAGGTGTGCAGGCAGAGCCACATCACCAGTAATGATCCCAGGAGCAGCACACGTTCCTGCCTGCAGCTTCATTTCCCAAAGAAAGGGGCAGGTATACAAAGAAAGGGAAGAGGATAATGGATGTGCAACTTCTTAAGGACCTTTGCAATTCAAGGGAACAATGAGGGCCTGAGAACAGCACAAAATGGGTGGGGTTTTGCACTGGTTTTTCAGCTTTCCTTTGTAAATCTTAAAGCTCTGCTTTGCAACCAGTAAAAACCAGAATTAATGGGAAATTCTGCTTTTGAAATATGAACATTACTTTTGAGCTGCCCTGTGGGTTTTTTAAATGGTCTAGAGTTTTGCTGACCAGGTTGTTCCTGTTGAGAATCCTTAAGACATGATTTATAGGTCCCTGTTAACAGTTACAACCCTAATTGGGTTGATAATTTGTTTAATATTGGGATTTCAACAGCTAGCAACTACAGCAAGGTATGTGTTTCCTATTTCATTCAGCTAGTGTTAAATAAATCCATCTCTCCTCAAATCAGAGACAATTAATCCATCTGCTTTAATAGTTGTGACATTTAAACTAATATCTTCTCTTAGCATTATGATTCAAGCAGTATTTATTCTATCATTAATGATTTAGCACCAGAAAAATAGAAGTAGGGAGAAAATATGTGGAAGTAGATATTATTAAAGAAGAAAGGATGCAAGAAAATGGTTCAATTCCTTGGTTTTGTGCACATAGAATTGTTTCTGAAATGGAAATATCAGCAGTAACAGCAGCAGTGAAAATCTCCCAAATCAGTATCAATATGATAGAAACTCTGTTATGTTATTTTATTTGCCTTCTCAATCCAGTTTTCAATTACTCCATATTTTTACTACCGTACCTGAGAGCAGAATGATGCTGATTTTCTGCAGCTGAGAGTTATGTCTTACAAAGAGTGTGTTCCAAAGGCAGACTGGTCTGAATCCCTGAAATGGCACACAGGGGAAGGGGCCCATTCTGTCCTGACAGGATGTTATTAATTTTAATTTTAACAAGTTGCTTCAGTCATGATGCAAGGGGACATGGGAAATCCACAAACTGGTCAGAAGCTGCACTGAGATAATCTGGACACCAGTGTCTTAAGAACAAACTGATCTTCCTGCTTAAGGGACAAAATATTTTTGTTCTAATGACCATGATATGAATAGAATTATGTCCAAATTTTCCACCAGGACATTAAAAGCTCAGTGCATCAAGGCAAGGGTTGGCCTTCAATATGACCATGGATACAGAAGAGGGAGGATTACCTGTTGGTGTTTGTGAGGAGCTACAAAGGAAATGTTATCTCTTTTCTGGCATGAGAAGATTTAAAATGAATTCTTAAAGCAGCAACAAGCTTCACAGACCCCTGGGACAATACAGACCCAGGCACCAGACACCAACTTCTGCCAGTGCACCCAAGAGCCATTGACCTTACACAGATTTTCCCCCTGATTTGATTAAAGAAGGGACTTTCCTGCAGTGAAGTGTGGCACTGCATGAGCTGCTCAAATAGCTTCAAGAATTAATGAGAAATACGTTTTCTCAGTGATATGATGGCCAGGCTGCCCAGGGAGGCTGCCTGTCAGCTCCTATCAGTCACTCCATTAGGAGGATTGCAAAACATCCCTGCTGCTGCCAGCCTGGAAACCTCCTGCTCCACAGCAGGGCACGGGTCAAGTGTGAGCACACAGCACTGCTGACAGGCCTGGGCACCAGCTGGGACTGCACAGGAGACTTTGGCTACCAAGAGCTTTTCCCTCTTAACTTCCTTGCCTGGGATTTTCACCCCTGAAGGTGTGAGATGAGGCTGAGCTCTACAGGAGCTGACAGCGCTGGCGGTGCTCGGCCGCCTCGCAGGGCTGGGGTTTGTTTGCATTTTTTGGGTGAGGTGTATGCTGTCCTGTGCCTGCAGCAGCCCAGGCTTTTGGGGTAGGAAGCACCTGGTGTTCACAGCAGTGTCCAGAGTGCAAAGCAAAGGTCTGAAGGTACCCAGACCTCCACGTGCTGCTGGAAGCTTTCTCTGTGGCGCTGAGTTTAGCTGACAGAAATATTCAAGTTGCATTTTCTGCGTGCTAACAGCAGCTCTGTGGTGGCTGCAGTCTTGCCCAGAACACTGGGGTTGAACAGGAATTAAAGCTAAAAGCCCAGTTTACTCCAATGCAAATTAAAGGCCTCCGTTTGAGCTGCAGCAAATACTTGTTGGCTACATCCTGGAATTAAGTTTTTTAGTACAGATGGCTATGGAAGCGTGCAGATAGGAACACACAAGCTTTGAAATGCTTTCCTGGGGCTCTGTTAGTTTCTGAAACATATGCCTGGCTGGTGCAATGGCTTTTAGTGTAAGACTTTGGCTAGGTGGGATTGACTTTGGATCTAAGTGCACAGTGGATGCTAGAGCTCAGCTTTTAGCATAAAATAGGCCACATGGTTTTTGCAATGGAATAATGAATATAATTAGATTTGTAATGTGAAAATGAGTTAAGACTGAGAGATTTATAAATGAGGCAACAATTTACACTAAAATGGGAGTGCCAGATGTTGGTCAGGCTGTGACTTTCAAGATTTGAACCCTGTTTGACAACACTGGGCTTTTTTGACATTGTCAGAATGTATGGGTGTGGTATATTTTCATTCACAGAATGAAACATCCAGCTTATATTGCACAGTTTTTAGCCAGTGGAATTGTTTGCCAAGGTGTGAGTAAAACTGGACAGTTTGGAGAGGGATTCTTTCTGTGGGATGAAATATCACAAGCCTACTGTTTGTTTTGTTGTTACCAGCTGAGAAATTGCATTGCAGACAAGAAATGCTGGGGAGCTTACATGACTATAGTAATAAGTAAGTTTAAACTTTGTTTTGCTGCTACCACTCTGAAGATATTTACTATAATACATTTAGTTTTTATATTATTATTTATTGCAGTGAACTCTATTTAATTAATCCATTTTTAATCTAACAGACAATACACAAATCATCCAGTGCATATCTCTAGTGGGTTATGAAAAGAAACCCATTCATTTGATGATATGTCAACTTGGAATGTATATTTTTCAATCCACAGAATAAAATATTTGAACAGAGAAAAAGGCCCAACTTACTGAATAATATTATCCATTGCAAATTACTTTTCCACCACTCATTGGCATTATACCTTTGTCTCAGAGCAGAATGGAAGTTGGGTATAAATATTCAAACCCCACACAGGGCATTAGGTATTATGTATCAGTGTACAGAAGATCCAGAAATAGATTATTTACTTTAAAGGGGACAATCAAAGAAAGCTAATCAAAAAGCTAATCAGAAAGAATATTTAAAGTTGCCTTGATCATGATCCATAGGTACATATACAGGGAGAAGGTAAGGTGTGCTGAAGGACCTTTAAGCTTTCAGAAATTAATGTATAATATAAATTGATGGAAGTTTGGATTGAATGAGTAAGGTCCTAGTTCATAAATTGGGGCAACACAGGGTAAAAACCTGTAACAAATTATCTGTTAGATGGTCAATGGTAAATATTGTGTTCCTAAACTGTTTAAATGGGCATTGGGTAACTTTCTCAAAACCAGTCTCTGCTTTTCTTTTGTGGCACCAATGCAGGAAAAATGGGGTGCAGTTCTGTGGTATTTTTATGCAGAAAGTCAGGTAATTCATTAGTATGAGTCCATGTGGCCTTAAAAATTTAGCAGAACAAACCTTGCAGTGTGCCCAAGAGGAGTACACAGTCACATGGAATGGGTTAGTGCCAAAGAAGAAGAAATATATAAAAGTTGATAGTGAAGGGAGCAATTTGAATGTTTTAAGAATGGTTTAAAGAAAGAGGACTCCTGGCAGTTGATGTCAGGGATAGGAGAAGTTCAAAGGAAAGGATAAACCCCATATCAGGAGAAGAAAACCAGAGGAGATACAAGATAAAGACTGCTCTGAGCATGAGGAATAGATCAGGAGAGAAAACACAGTGATTTAGAAGTAGGATAAATATTAAAGAGCTTTGCAGTTGAGAATTAAGGGCTTGAATTTTTTGCAGTAAAGATGTCAACTGCAGGCTTCAAATGGTCTGTACAATATTTTGAAGCCATGACAGAAAACTTTTCCAGCTGTTAGAATCATGATATGAAGAAACAAAAGTAGTCAATGCTATGCCAGAAGGTTTTATACCTGACCCACTGATCAAAGCAAAGACTGACGTATTTAATCTACAAATCTTTCTTCACAGAAGGAAAAAACAAACCATCCTGTCCCCCATCTATTCCCTTTTCCTTGGAAAATGTTGCTCATGGTTGTGAGCCAGTGCTGGGGCAGAGGAGTAGTTAGCACGAAGCTTGTGCATCAATAGCTGTTGCTTTGGTTACAAAGGCACATGAGCATGTATAGTTGTGACAAGTTATTTTCAGCTTTTACACCATGAAATAGAGAGAATATTAATAAAAAAAAAAAAAAAGGATTATGCTACCTCTGCTCAGTCTCTCTGTGGTGGTAAGTCCCAGTGTGGTGTCACATGCTGCATCATCCTGATAATTGTTGCTGTGTGCTCTGATGACATTGAAATCAGCCCTGGTGCTGAGTGCACAGAACTCAATGCCCTGGGAGGGGAAAGGTTGCTGCTGGTGCTGGGGATGTATCTCCAGGAGCTGTTTTGTGAGTGGGAGCAGCACTGGGCACCCAGCTGCCTCTCCTGTGTGTGTCAGCGTCCCGGTGCTGCTGAATCCCTGGCGTAGCCCACGCTCAGGCACACACACAAAAGGCACAAAATCTCAGAGCAATCTCTGTCTCCTGGTGAAAACCGAGTGCAGCATGGGATCAAACAAACGGTTTGATCTCTGCTGACATTTCAAAGCTTCTGCAGTCGGAGATGACAGTGACTTGGGAGAAAGGCAAGGAGTGGGAGTGGGGCACGAACACCAAGGTGGTGCCTCTTGGTACCACAGGGGTCTGGCCAGGCCCACACAGGAGCTTTCTGCCAGGAAGAGAAACGAGATGTGAGCTGTGAGTAAAGTATTGATGAGCCAGAGTCCTACCAGTGCCCTTTGGCCCTTGCTATTTAGCAGGTGATGGTAATGGCTGGAAGCAGTTCAGTTCCCCCTTCACTTCTGGCTCATTCCCACCTTAGCCCAACCACAGCTTCTGGTTTAGACTCTGCATGGAGGCACTGGGGTGAATCTTGTCCTTCACACCACTTTTCCAGCCCTGTTGCATAGCAGGATGGCCTGAACCCCTGGGGGAGAGGACAGCTATGACAGCTTCTCCTTTAGAGGGTTATTCTTTGAAGCTTCATATCCATGACACCAAGAAGGGAAGTCAGTGTAAAGAGACAAAAAAAAGACATTCCGTTTGAAGAAATGACCCCTTCACAAAATGTGTTTGTGAACTCAAGATTTTAAATGAGTCTGACCCAGTGGGGAAAAAAAATCAAACTGTTCTGTACAGAAGAAATTCTGTGCTGGAAAGTACATACGAAAGTTCAGAGGCACTGCAAACACTAGCCCAGTGGGTAATTCTCTGAATGAGATGCACTTTGCACTCACAGCAGTACTGAAATCCAGCAGCTCCTGGGACTCAGATTTATTCCATTTTTACCAACAAGAATGCAACTATTAATAGTTTAAAAAAGGAAGAATTTGCTATGTGAGGGAAGATTTAAAAAAATCACATTCTGATCTTTATTACTCTGGCTTATGTCAGACACATTTTGCACCACTTCACGTGAAGTACAGATGTAACTGGTGTTCTCACAGAATAAGCCAAAATAAATGGGATCATAATCAAACCATGAAATTTGGTTGCATGGGACATATGCTGTTCCTACAATCCTTAAATTCTTTGTATGGAAAAAGAGAGCCCGAGGACCAGGTCCATTTTGGGAGGCAGGAGGGTTTCCCACCACCTGAGGCCCAAATGCTGCACTCCCTCTGGGGATGAAGGCTGGGTCTTCACTGGCAGTGCCAAACACCTGTAGAAATGAGCCTGTCCAAATAAAGGATATTACCACAAAATTTGCTCCTCAGGAAGGAGTAGAAACTCAAGTAGAAGGAAGTACCCTTCAACTTGAATTTGTGCTGATGGGGCTGAACAGCCATCTTAAGTAAGTATCACTCAAGGCACGAGTCGCATTAAAGTCAATGGTCTACTCCTCACATCAGTAATCTTGGAAGAGTGGGGTCTTGCCTACTCATCCTTCACAGAGCACTGCAGGTTCCTCTGAGACCATTTGTTACAGCCATTTTTTTGCTCCCCTTCCAGTTGAGGAGTTTGGAAAGGTGTCAGAGGATTAGTACCATGCAAATTGCGAGAGGAAAGTGTCACTAAGGTAGGAAGACTTCACAAAAAATAGCTTAGGGGGCTATACAGTATCCAGAATTAAATTTTATGGCACTCCATAAAATTGAAGTATGAGTCAAGGGTTAACAACCTTGAATTTTGCCCTTAAAATTAGTCCAAGAAAATCTACTTCGTTATAAATACGGCGGTACTGGATCGCGTCCTGTTGATTGATATGCCCAAGAGCTACCTTTGTCGGCAGTCTTTTAAGCAGCAATCCTTCATTTTGATCTTAATAGTGAGATAAGCACCTCCTTCCTCATTGGGCTATCAATTTCTAGCTGCCAATACAGATGGATGGGGTCGGGTGTTGCACACACGGTGCCTCCCGTCATGATGAATGTATAGTCAGCAATCACAGCCCTCCTCATGACAAAAGCAGAATAAATGAGTGTACAGGGAGGGAAGGATGCATATAGCAATATTTAATGCAGGTGATGTTAGAAGAGTGCAACCTGAGTTTTTTACCAAAAGATTACACATAACTCTCAGTCTTTGTCCAGCCTTAAGACAAACATTGGTAAATTTTTTAAACTATCTGCCAAAAAGCGACATTTTATTTTAGTAACTTTTCAGTATTTTGCTCTAAGGAAATATTTAATGGATACTATACAATATCTTAGCCTGGCTTTTCTTTTTTTTTTTTTTCCTTTAAAGTATTTGGGGATGAAAAATCTTGCATTTAAGTACATTCTTCCTAGGACAGCATGAACGTGTGCAATACTCTGTATCTTGGCAGCATTGGAATACCACTTATGTCTATGGCAAACTCAGACATAGTTCACCTTTGATTAAACTGTTAGCTTAAAACCCACCCCAAACTAAAAGTAATAACCTAATTGAGTATGCTTTAGTACTTCCACTGTCTGTGACAATCATTGCATTGCTCTTTCTAGGCTGAAGGATATTAAAAATGTATTGTGCAAAGGATATTAATGCAGAGTCTTAACAGACTTTAGAAAATCAGTTTGCTTTTATGGCTGCCTCTCTACACTGCTCTCTCTTTCCTCTTCTCTTTCCTTTCCTCTAGAGATTCCAAATCCAATTAAATGTGACTAGATGTAATTCCAAATTGTCGCTTTAGTCAATTAAACATATAATAATCTTGTGTACCTAATTACTAGCTCCAAAAGTTTATTTGTTGATGTAGTGCTATCAATGTGTACTTCTGCATGTTCCCCTTATCATTGCCTATATATTAATTGTGGTTTGACATTATTGTAAATTGAATTTGAAATTTCCCCCTAGTTAAAAGTCTCTCACAAACAGTAATCCCAATCCGGTTGTAATACCCTTTCAGAATGTACTTTCCAAGGCTGCATTATGTTCTTAATGAGATATAACCAAAAATACATGGATTTAGCAATAAACATTTCAGAACAGGCCCAGTATCAGGGGGTAACATATTGTTACAAACAGGAACTAAATCTTCTCTTAGATGTTCTCATACAGCTCCCATTAATTTCACTGGGAGAAAAGCAATTCAGTAGAATCCATGGATTTTTGCATAAGGACTGGATTTAGCCATAAGCTTTATCCAATGCTCATTCAAATCATTGGCAAGAATCCTCCTGACTGCGCTAGAACAAAGAGCAGTTTCTAATTGAACATCGTCAGCCCAGCCGGCACAGGGTGAACAAAGGATAAAATCCTCATTGCCTTGAAAATAATTGGCAAACTGCTCATGGGCTCCGAGTGGTTTAATCTCAGGAATGACATATGGACCCTGTGGATGAAGCAGAGGAGGTGAGCAAAGCACCCAGCTTTGCCTGCTTGAGCTGGTGATGGTTCTGAGGAAAGACCTTCAGTGTGTCCTGAGCTGCAAACAAGAAATAACCCTGTAGCACAACATGAGGGAAGACTGAATGGATGTGTCCTGTTATTCCATGCCTTTGATCCACTGCAAAGCTTCCAGCTCCCATGGCAGTGGCAGTGGCTGATCCACAGCTCTGTACATGAGTGGTGGTTGCTCCTGCAGCCACCTTGACAGAAATAAGGGACTTCCAATCCGAATATAAGCCAATCTGAAGCATTGAAACTTGTGGTTTTTTGCAGTCAGAGGCCCATTTGCAAGTGGCCATTTACAATCTGGGATCCCACAGTTGTATTGTCCCCTTGGCTGCTGTCGTTCCAAAGGTTAAAAGTGTCAGGTCCTTAACCCTGAGCCAAGGCTTGCTTCTCCCAGCCTGGCACTGCTTCCAGAGGTGCACAGAGCTCTGAACAAACCTGGCATCAATCCTTGGACAAGTTGCTTCATCTTTCGCTGTTTCTCAGCATCAGCTGTGAAATGCAGACACTCATATTTGACTGATTTACTGATTTGGTGTGTGAGTCCCCTGGCTCCATTGTTTGCTAATCCTTCACAGCCTGCACAGCACAATGCCACTCTGATCATGGCAGAAGTCTCCAGGCATTGCTGCACTCCAGACAAATGCCTTTCCTCTTTATTCTTCCTTCTTAATTTGTCCTTATTTAAATAACCAGAACCACACTCACATTTCTGGTGTTCCTGTTTAGTTTTTCAACATCTGCTGTTGTCCCTGGCAGGTTCCCCCTGTACTGCCCTGCATGCCATCAGGAGTGGTGAGGCACACACACAAAACCCCTCTGAGCCTTCTGGTGCCTCCATCCCACTTTTGCTTCTCAGTTCCTTGGTCACAGGGAACACACACAGGCCAGGACCAATGCTGTGACCTCAGGGCTTATAAAGGAAAATTCCACTACTCTAAATTATTAGAAAAATAAATTTTGATTTCTTTTGAAAAAAGAAACATAAGGATTAAGGCTCTGTATGGCCTGTATCCAACCCCAAATGCACCCAAGTAAGAGACTTGTTGAAGGTCTACAAAGTTCAATGCACAGAACCAAAATGAACTATGAGATAGGGAACTATGAATTTCCAGAGGAAGGGACACAGGTGGAATTACACTGTCTGAATATGATTACAGGGCTGGGCACTGAAAAATATTTAGGACCAAAAACCCAAAGGACAAATTGAGGTTAGTTAAGGAAAGTTAAAGGCCTGTCTCCCACTGCAATACATGAAGGCTTAAAGAACTGAGCTGGGGTCCTGATTCCTGGTGAACACCTCTCCATACGGCCCATGGAAATTCAGGCAGCAAAGATTTCAATTGAGAGGCTGATGAGCCTGTGAGACACTCTGAAACCAGATTTAAGTAAAATATTTACTTAAGGAAATACTGTTTATGAAATTATTGTTTTAAGATCCTCAAACAGTGACCCAGCTCATTAACATTTTGAAAAAAGAAATCTCCCAATACATGGACTGATATTCCCAAACCAGAATGAGGGACCACTCCCTGCCCTGTCACAAATCAATATCATATATTAAATGTGATGTGTGATGTTATGCAGTAGGATCAGTTGCTCTGTCATGTGGGGATTTTGGACAAGTAATGTTGATCAGCAACAGACCTCACTCTTTGTACCTTGAGAGTGACTAAATGAGAGTTCAACTGAGAACAAGGAACATAAGGTACAAAAGAATGTGAAAATAACTCCTATTTAGACCATGTAATGCATCTTTCTGCATGAAATGCCATAGTTCTTTTTTTTTTCAGCATTTAAAGATAGAGGGATTAATCTCTAAAGAACAAAGATATGAGCTTTCTTCCTACTTCTGACACAAGCACTTTATTGAGATTCAGAAATATTTGCCTCATATTTTCAGAACCATCCACCACTAAATTTGAAACATGGAAATGAATAAGAATGGAAGCAGTTTTGACCACACACCTTTAGGAGCACCTTAGGGATGTCAGAAAAAAAATATGAGCTTTCTTCTTTCAAGATATGAGGCTTTATATACTGTGGGGTTTTTTTCCCTATTTGCCAGTTCAGGCCAATATGAACTTCCCCACCATAACCAAAGCCACGCAGGTGATGTGGCAAGCCTGGATCCAAAGGTGTTCTGCAATCTCTGCTCCATCTGGCCACTTGGTGGTGCAGAATAATAAGATATATTTCTCTACTTGCTGGTGAGGAGCAGAGCAGGGATCCTGAACCTCTCCCTCAGCCCATCTCCAGGCATGCACAGGACTTGTAAGAGCAGAGTCAAAGGCAGCTTTTGGTGCGTGACAGCTGCTGACACCAACAGCCCCTGCCCAGCCAAATACTCTGCAGCAGCCACGTAGGTCTGTGACAGGAAAATGGATGGTGAGGGTATGGAAATAGGCAGAATTTTCTGGAATGCACCAAAGTGTTCCACTCCCAAAGAAGACAAGAGATTAGCATTGTTGCTAAATGTTTGTGTGTTCATTTACCGTGGTAAATACTGGGAAATTCATGGGGGCAGGACTCAAGGTCAGCTCCTTAATCCTTGGCTGCTCCCCTTGAGCTGCAGAGAAAGGAGAGAAGCCCAGAAGGGGAGAGAAGGATTTCTCTGCAGATGGCAGAGCCTCAGGAATAATCACAGCCCATGCACATTAGAGTAACTTTCACTCTCCTGTGCTATTCAGCCCTAATTGCTGCTAAAACCGAGAGGCTGATAAATGGCTGAAAATTACCTGTGCATCTCCTTCAAGTGAGCTCACCTGGATCTGCAGTCAGTGGTACTAACAGAGGGCCACAGCCACTGCACTGTGGTGTTAGTCCTGTGCAGACCTCCTGTTTGGAAAGGGTAAGTAGAGCTCTGTTTTTTCAGTTTAACAGGAACTTTATTATTCCTATTCAGATCAGCTCTGATGCAGACACCTGGGCATTTAGAGATCTCTAATACAATAGCACTGAGCCTGAGATATAAGATGCAAAATATGCTATAGCTCTCTTCTGGATGACCTTGCTTATTTTCTTCTGAGATTAGAAAAGGAAAGTGATGTTTATAACTGAAATAAGCAGAAGGTAGTAATTTTAATGCAATTATGCTGTTTGAAAAGTGTACAAAATAATAACACTTAATTTTAAAATACATTTGTATATTCTAATTACATGTAACCTCATTACTTTGATGGCATGGAGGCATTTGGAAACCATTACATGAGGAGAGATAAACAGAATACTGAGCAGGTATAAAGTTGCTACAGTCTGGTTTGACTTATGTGTAGACTAGCCCCAAAATGGGGCAAAATGTTGTCATATGTGTTCAATATTTTGATATTGCTAATTTCTGCAGAGGACTGACTAGAAGTTCCTTTTGAACATTTCACTAGTGAGCCTTAAATGCATTGGGAAACTGCTATAAAACACTTCTGCCCTGCCAGACCCACCTAGGCTGGTGATGGGGTACACTTGCTGTCTTTGCTGGAGTTTGAGTTGTTAGCCCATTGCTTGAAAGAAGAATAAGTTTCATAGGAGGAAAATGACCCCTGTATTTAGAATAGATTTATTGTATTTATTGTTATCTGACTCCAACTTTCTGCGTGGTATCAAGATTGCTCTGCAATGATAAAAAATGTTTCTAGTTTAATGGCAAGTGCCACTTAAGGACACAGAAGCTGCTTTCCAAACGTGAGCTGAGAGATGCACAGGGAAATCAGGAGCCTTTTAAAATGACAGGGCGTGATCAGGACAACAGCTCCCTAAGCCCAGTGAGACTGGGATCTCCATGGCCTGGTAGGAAACAAACACTTGGGATGGGTGTGATGGACAGGTCCCAGGAGGTGTGGGAGGAACCTGTGCCAGTGTTGGCTGCACTGTGGAGCTTTTTGGGGAAGGGATGGGATGGGATGGCTGGGATGAGCTGCTGGTAACAGAGATGCAGTGAAACATCCAGAGGGATGTGGTCCATGCTTGTTCTAGGCTTGCTCTGCTCCCTGAGTTAGGGACAGACCTTGGGGTGTCAAAGGTTGGGTTTACTTCTGGCAGGGGCTGTGGAAACACTAGAATTGAAGGCTTCCTCTTGCCCCTGATGGGATTCTGTCTGATCAAGCTGCTGTTTGACAGTTTCAGGTGATAAAGAAGAATATGTGTGGCACAGAGATGATTGATACATTTTAGACATGGACGAACCATGTATGTTGGAGTCATAAAAAATAGTAGGCCATGTTGGCCTTCCTTTGGGCTTTGGCTGGTCCCAGCACTTGCCAGAGCTGCTTTCCTGGGCCCAGTTTATGAAGGGCTCCCAGAAGTGCTGCATTTCTGAGGATGGAAATCACAAACCGTCAGAGGCTCTTGAACCCTTTCCACTTGGGGAAAACCAGATCCACTTTCATTCATTTTCCCCTTTCATTCCTAATCCTGGGTCATGTGTCCACTTGGCACTGGTTTTGGGATCAGCGCTCTGCAGCCCCTGGTGGGCTCTGAGCCAGCAGCTCCTGGAATAATGGTGTGAATGAGCCCTCCCCAGCTGTGGGAGCCCTCCCTGCCCATCCCTGTCCTTGTGGGTGAGCCCTGAGGGACTCTGTGATCAGAGGGGGCGGGGGATTCTGTTGCTATGACAACAGATTTGTTTGGTTTTCTTACTATAACTGGATTTTTTTTTTTAATTTATTTTTTCAGTTTAGAAAATTGAAACAATGAGGGTAGAGACAGAAGATAAACTTTCCTGTTTTCCCAAGAGGAGGCCTAGGCAGGACGCACAGGCAGGTGGCAGGTGTGGGCAGGAGGCAGGCAGCTGGTATCCCCAGCCCCAAGGATTTACACATCTTTCCTTAGCACAACTGTGTGCCTCATAAAACAAACCCAGGCATAAAAGCTAGCCCAAATAATTCACCTTGCTTTCTCACACTTCCTTTTCAAGCCTGACTAAAAGGGGACAGGCCTGAACTCTTACAGAGAGCTGAGGTTTACTGCTAGCAGAGCTGGTTTGCTTTTCAGCTGATGAAATTGTATAGATTCTATGATTTTTAATTATTTTTTTCTAACCAGAATGTCAAAAAGCTGAGTCAGCCATCCCACAGCTATTAAGATCCTAAAACTTCTTCCTCCTTACGGATTGCTTACCCCTACTCTGTGCAGTCAGATGAAGATGAGTTGTTTGTTCTGGCAGAGGGACAGACAGTCTGTTTTCCCCTACATGTATACAACTAATTTCAAGTCACTGGTGTTCCAACTGGTGATAAAAGAGCTATCTTAAGCTTTTCACAGAACACAGTGACACTGTTAAATCAGCAAAGCATTTTGATTAGCAGAAAGATGAGAGCTATACAGCTTAATGAGAAAAAGGGGCAAAATACCTTTTGTACTTGGAGGTTTAAACCTGTAGTTTTAAAGGAAATAGGTGCCTGTATTTTTCTGCAAGTTGCACATTTTCACCTCACTGCTGATCCAAGGCTGTTAGGTGTCAGCAATAGCCTGCACTGTTTGAGTAAGGAAGAAAAATTGCTCTCATCCTTATTGCTCATCTGGTTAGATCTTTCCCTGTGGATGTGTAGCAGGCAGGTGTGAGAGCACACCCCGTGGTCTTGGGGACTTGATGGACACACAGACTCTGCTAGTTCTTCCTCCAGGAGCTTTGAAGTTCACCTTTTGGTGCAAGTTCCTTTTCTAGGACTCTCATCCTTGAAAGTAGGGTTGGTTGGTGTCTGTTCTGTCCTTAGAGACAGCACAGACCCTGGGGTTCTTCTGTGGCACATCCCCTGGCACAGACATGTCCTTCATCTTATCTTTCCCTGGGGCAGCTGTCACAGAATCATTCAGGTTGGAAAGGATCTCTGAGATCATTCAGGCCAGCCTTTGATCACCACCTTGTCATGCAGACCATGGCTGAGTGCCACATCCAGCCATTCCTTGGACACCTCCAGGAATGGTGTCCTTATATTGCCAGGAATGTCAGGTTCTCCTTGGCCATCTCCAAGAGCATTTTCTTGGTTTTAAGACAGAAGTGAGCCCAGGATCCTTTCCTGAACCTTCCATTCTGGTGACTGAGGGATTTTTGATCAGCTGTGAGAATGTGTCCTTTGGCAGGACACTTCCAGTGGCTGCTGTTGGAGGCTGATCCTATGGGTAAATGCCTTCTAATGCCTAAAATTTCCTGGTAATTCCAGCCCAAATTTATACACAAATCATTGGTTCAAGGACCATGATGGTCTTTCCGTTGAAATGGGTTTTCTCCCTGCTGAGGTTTAAATCTTCACTGTGTTTGTCCAGAGCAGTCTTCCAACATGAGAGATACAAAAAGAGGGGAAAAATATTAACGAAGTGGCACTTTAGAGAAAGTGGTTGCATCACTTTGGAATTGTTTGCAGATGCTGTGACCCCACAGTGGTGTTTCTGGGACTGCCTTGCAGTGCCAAATGGCCTTAGGCTGCACTCTGCATGGGGCATCCCACCCCTGTTCTATGCCAGAGGCATCCCTGAGCAGCTCACAAAATTCAGCCTTTACATTAATCCAGACCTCCTTGCATTTAGGCTCCTTCCTGTGCTTATTCTCCTGGTCCTGGGCTGTGTGAGTGAAAGCTGCACTCAGAGGACTTTGAGAGAGTCCTGACCCCTCTCTAAACTCTGACTTTCTCTGAACCAGAGAATTCTGTCTGGCATGTCTTCAGAGACAAAATCTCAGGGGATCTCAGCCTGATGGGTAGGCTGAGTCAAATGTGATTATCTGTGGTGTTTGTGCCAAGCTGAGCTGCTCCCATCCAGCCACTGCTGCTCACACCCCCTTGCACTGCTCTGGGGGTCCCTCTGTGCAGAGGGGTGGGAAGGCAAGGGATGCCCAAGAGCAGGAAAAGGAATAGAATGACCAGGTTCTCATTAAAAAAAGGCAGGCAGAAATAAAGTCTCAAGCTGCATCAAGGGAAATGCAGGTTGGATGTTAGGAAAAAGTTTTTTATGGAAAGAGTGACAAAGCTCTGGAATGGCTGCCCGGGGAGGTGGTGCAGTCACCATCCCTGGGTGTGTTTAACAAAGCCTGGATGTGGCACTGGGTGCCAGGGATTAGCTGAGGTGTTGGAGCTGGTTTGGACTTGAGCTTGAAAATCTCTTCCAACCTGGTGATTCTGTGAATTCTGTGAATAATGGCTTATGCTTACAATGCCCAGGTTTGTATTTCCAGAAGTGAGACTGAGTGTCCCTATGGCATGTGTGCCTGTGATGAGCAGAGCACACTCTGCACCTTGAGCAGGGTTTGACTGAGCCCAGTGACTCCAGAGAGATGACAGAAGTGGTGCTAGGCTTAGTTTAACACAATCTGCAGAAGCAGCTCTGCACAGTTGCTATAACACTATGTTAAACTAGGCTAAACTCTGAGTACTGCTACAGTCACTGCTTTTGGAACCACGCTGGAGTCAGTCTGTCAGAATGTTCCTCTCCTTTACAAAATACATAATCTCCTTGAAAATCATCTAGTTTCCTGAAAGCTACTGAAAGCAACTCAATGTGGGGAAAAAGGCTGACAGTGTTCCCTCCTGCCTGCTGATGTAGTAAATTTACTGATTCCTTATCTGCAGTGACACCAACGACAAATTTATATTCATTTTTGAAATCATATTTATGAACAGCTTCTCTGTTCATATCATCTTCTCAAATATGCCCATGTATTTGTATTACTTCTCAAGAAAGCTCAGTCTTTGAAAGCATATTTTGAAAAAAACCCTCCATTTATTATTGTTACTATTTTTAAACATCTTCAACCTGACTTAAAGGGAAAACCTGACTTTCCTTCCCAGCACCCCAAACAAATCCCCTTTTTCACTTCATCTGTTGGGCTACTGGTGAATTTTTGGGGTTTAGAAGCATCCCAGACAGGATTCCCCACAAAGCAACATATGGTCCTAACAGAGCTCTGAAACACCTGGCTGAGCAGTGAGCCTCACCTGTTGATAATTCAGTAGATGACAATTTCTGTCTGAGTCAGCACACCAACAAGATTTCAGGAAGAAGAGATAGTTCCCAGATCTCATTTTACATCTCAATGACAACAATCACAACACTTTATTCTCTTTTTTAGCTTGGAAACAGCTTTGTCTGAATAGTGAGCTGTGTTTTGAGATTAAAGAACAAAGGTTGGGTGGGTTTGTGGTCAGGGGAGATATTCCAGATGTATCTGAAATTGCATTTCTTAAGAAATTTAGAAAAAGTCTGTGTTTTTTGCTTGGGGAGGTGATTTCTTCTGCCTGTACTGTCGGGTGAAAGCCAGGGGAGATTACTTTGACATAATTTCAGTGTGTGTCCTGCTGAAGGAAAAGTGCTTGTCCTGGAGCCTTTGGCTGAAGTCCCACGTGGAAAATTGAAGTTCATCTTCCCAAATCCTCTCTGCAAGTCTGCTTGTCTGCCTGGATAAAGTCTTCTTCTACTCCCTGTGCTGTTTTGCTGCTGTTTTAGTGGCTTCAGAGCTGCACCACCAGCATCCATCTCAAAGGATGAGCAAAGTGACCCCTTCAGTCTTTTGCTTAATTCACACTGGCTGCTCTGCCATTAGTTACCTAATGATTTGTGAAATATTTTGTGATATACCTTGTGGTCTTCAGCTGAAAGTCCCTTGTAAGTGTCTAATGTTAGCAGTAATGGTGATACATAGCAAGCCACTGCTGCTTTTCCTCATGCATTTCTCTTTCATTTAAGCATCTTGGGTGGTTAAAAACTTCTGTTGCATGGTGAAACTTGGAGGTTTTCTTGGCAGCAGCAGTGGAAGCACACAAGCAGAACTTCCTCTTGCAGGCTTTCCTCCTGCCAGTTCCCATTCGCACCAGCAATCTCTTCAGCTGCACACAGGCTAAATTTTGCAGCATACCACAGTGTACCCTGAGATCTTGAATTTTTTTTTCTCTCTTTTATTTTTTTTCACCCTCTCTCTCCACCCTCCACTTGGAGCACATCTGAGCATCTGCCCAGGGTTTCAGGGAAACCAGGGAGGTGCTTGTGTGGGTGTAACTTTTATCCAGCACAGCTCTGGGACCTGATCAGGGCTCACACCAGTGCCCAAGAATGAGTGAATGCTCCTACAAGCATTTGCCTAACTAGGGATGTAATTAGGATTATTCATGTTATGACAACCAGGAGTGTTGGGAAGGATGAAAGTTTGACAAGAAAGTCTCACAGATACGTATGCTTAGCAGAAAGACTTTTGAATGTAGAAGCTGAGGAAGGAATAGAGATGGAAGCAAGTTTTGATACAGAAGAAAAGAATTGCTGAGCCAGTCTTACTGGATAACCAAGGAGGCAAAGGGTATGTTAGTTAGAAGGGGGTTTTTATGACTTAGAACAAAGGATAAACCCACCTCAAACAAGAAGATGTTTTTACCAAGCAGAAAGATAGCACAGGCAAACAAGTCAGCAAATGTTGCAAGTAGAAAAAAGGTCTCAGAATTTTCCACTGCAAGAAAACTGAAGAACAACTTCTAGCTTAAACTGTAATGTACTAACCTTTAGTGACTGGAGAATACTAACATGAATATGGTAATTGTATTAGTTATGATAGGCTATAGATAAAAGTTAAGGTATAGATTGGTTCTACTGTATTAAGATGCTCAGCAAAGAAAAGTATATAATGCATTTGTAACCTAAACTCAGGGTCTCCAGGCCTGCCTGCAGCTGCAGCTGACAGCTGTAGGCACAGGCTCTGTCGCCCATGACCCTGGACTGCTCTAACATCTTGCATGGAATAAACTGCATTTTGGAAGAGCCGCCTGGAGTCCCGCATCTCTCATTTAGGCTCTTACACAGGAGGATTTGATCATGTGCACAAAGCCCCAAACCCCCACTGATTCTGGAAATGCCTAGATCTAGGATGACAGCCTTACTACTGAGAGCTGGAATGAAAAGGATGGAGAGAATCCATTCAAGAGCCACAAGCAGTGTGATTTGCAGCTTCAGAATCTCTCTGTAAGCACCAAGAGCAAGCAGCTTGGTGTAGGTGATTCTGGAGAGAGGCTATGTTCAGAATAATACTCCTTTTAAGGACAAGAAACAAGTTTAAATTTTTATTTCTTAAATCATTAAAAGCTCCTGATAGTCACAGTTTAAGACATATACTGTATGTACTTATTCTATACAGCTCCACACTGTCTCAAATACAATATGGGCTCTTTCTCTTAACAGCTGTGACAGAGGAACAAGCATTATTCAAATTTTTATTGAGGTTATATTATAAATGCAATTTCATTAGGGTTTTGTGTATTGCTCTAGGGGAAAAAAAATCCCATGGTAATATTTTATATTGCTTTTAGCTTGTAGTAATCAAAATTGGTGCAGCACAACTTGATGTTAAGCCCTGCCTCTGCAAACATGAGTGGCAGGTGCCTGACCCATCTACCTGGAGAAACTGTGCATCTGGAATGTATTTAATGTTAACTTGGAAGACTCTGAAACACTTTCTGCACAAGTGATAGGTTTTACGTGGGTGGACCTTGGCATGTTTCTTAGACCTTAACTTTAATAGATGCAGTTCCAGGTGTAACAAATTACAGGCTTTAAGTCAATATCAGAAAAGATGAAAGGATAAAAATAGAAGCTCAGCAGTTAGATTGGCAGGCAGGGTGGCCTTTTGATGGGAGCAAGGGGAGGGCAGGAGTGACAGCTCCTTCTACATCCAATTAGTTCCACCTGTGAGATCTCCAAGAAGGGACTGGATTCTCAGGTCAGCAGCACTTCTCCTGGTCCTTGGAAGAAAGCTAAACAGATGGTGTTTTAACATGCAAAGTTTAGTATTTATCATTTCATACATGCTTTAAAAAGCACATAATGATAGATTAGGATTTCAGCAAGGAGATTAACACTACATTCTGATACAATGAAAGCCTGCAAACCAGCTCTTGTTTCCTCAGTGAAAGTTTTGAATATCGTGGTAATATAAAAAACTACTGCCTTCATGATTTCAGTATATTAATAATCACAGACCTAATCCTTTTCTTAACCAAATCATCATTCATCCTCTTGAAATTATGATATACATATAGATGCAAACGCATTCAGTTATGAATTCTCATTTATGAGAACACACAGAACATTTTAGAAGACCAACAACTGTCTCTTCTCTATGTATTCAACACTTGTGACCTGCATGCCTGTGGCCTTCAGATGGAGCTTTCAAAATAAATTAAAACCTAAAAGTACCTCCAAAATGCCACAGACCTGTGAATCAAATTAACTCTGCAGGTTGTCTCCAAGGCACACAGGAGAAGGCCTGAAGCTCTGACTGGTTACATTTGCATTTGCCAGTCCTTGGATAAATAAGGATATTTCTGTTTTGGCACAGTAAACTTGGTCTGAGCAGAGCTGCTCTGTGCCTTGGAGATTCAGTCCTGCTGAAGACCATCCTAATCTGGTGTAGCATCTCAGAGCTGTGCTTTCACCATGTGAAAAAGATGCTCAGAAAACTGTATGGAGAGAAAGCATCACCCTGGAGGAGCTGCCTCGCTGGGGAGAAGGCGTGTGTGTGGAACACCAGTGACAAATGATCTCATAACTGCAGGCATTACTGGAGGAAGCACAGAACTTAGTGACTGGGGGCACATCTGAACACTCCACTGATACACAATGCAAGAAACAGCACAGGATGTTAAAAATGAGCTGCTCTTAATGAGGGAATGAATCACTCTCTGCACTAATGAAAAGAGAATGCCAACAGCAAATACTGCAGCTCTCAGCCAAGTATGGTTTAGATGTGAGGTTTGGGCAATATTGATGGTCACCAAATCAAAATGACCAAAACATCAAATAATATCTGTATTTAATAACTTGGCCAAACCAGTAATACTTTATGTAGATGACAACTGGTACTTCTGCAAGCTGTTTCAAAGGAGATTATTGCTGCTATAAACTGTAGTCATCACTTGATAATGATAATATTGATTTTTTTATTATTATTATTTTTTTAATTTTACCCCTCCTTTCCAAGTTATGGCTTCTACCACAGATAAGCAATAGCACTATGTGGGGAAAAATTAAAAAATCAATGATTCCCTGGTAGTTAGCAACACATTTGCTGTAAGACTTTGAGCAGGGTGTGCTGGGATAGGCTTATCATAAATATAGAACTGTGGCAGATTTTCATAGGATTAGATATCAGCTTTCCATTTTTCCATCTTTTTTTTTTTTTTTTTACTTGTCTCAAAGAGATCAACTCCTGGCCTCGATCTATAAATTCTATACTCAAAAATAATATAGCATGCCCTAATAGCTTGAGCAAACGGCAAAAGGCTACCTTTGACTCCTGGTGTTAGGATTGATTTTGCTACACTCTCTGAAGCCTGTAGACTAGAAATAATTTCTGCTGTGTTCCTGCTTTCCCACAAAGTGGCCTTTTGCTGTGCTGAGGGCTCCAGACCAGTGGCCTTTGTGCAGAGCAGGGCTCTTTTCATGCCAGGTGGGCACCAAAGCTGTGAGGAGCTGCCACTTTGCTTTTTAAATCTGACTCTGATGTGCTTCAGGTGATTTTGGTGAAAAGGCAAAGAAAAAAATAATGGAAAGAGGAAGCAAAGGATTGTCCAAGCAAAGGTTAAGAGGAAAACCCTAATTGCAGGAAGTTTTCCTTCAAACAGGAGCAGATGGTGGACCCATCTGGCCAGGCAGAAATATGCCAGGCTGGGCATACTGAGAATGGGCCCATGCTCCAAAATCCACCTCCAGCCATGAGCATCTTGGTACTAGGCTGGTTAATCCAGTAATTAATTAGGAGGGCTGAGTTTCAAGAGTGAGGCTTGAGAGGAGAATTGGGAAAGGAAGAATGTGGTGGACACACCGTTTGCGGCACAGTCAGGACAATGTCTGTATGAGCTTTGTGCCATGAGCAGAAACATCTTTGGTCTTTTTACTCATGTGCCTTTCATGGGAGCTTAATGTAGAAAAAAAAATAGTATTTTCAACAGAAAACATCTGGAAATGCTCTGAAAAAGCTCTTATTTTGCCCAGAGAAAACTTTAATCGGCAAAACTGCAAATAAAGTCACTACATCTGAAGATTAAAACTTGTGTTCTTGCCAGGTTTTGCCCTCATCTGTCAAATGACTGGGCTAAAGTAAACTTGAAATAGATTTTCATTTATTTTTCATCTTCACTGTAATCCAAAGACTGCCCTGTTAAAAGCCTTTCGTAAATCATTTGGTCAGTTTTTCTCAACAAAACAGTCTTTAAGTAATGCTGTATATCAGCCTTTTTTTTGAGGTTTTCATTTTTTCATCTTGACAGCTTCTCTTAAAAATAATACAGGGTTTGTCCTATTATCTTTTTTCAAACTGTGAGGAGAAGGGAAGAAGGCTTCAACTCCCTCCCCACCACAGCAATTGGAGTATGCAAATCAAAGCAACATCACTCTGCAGTTTTCTTTCCAAGTTTTCCTTTCAATCTCACTGCCCAGTGTTAGGAGAACAGGTGTGTCAAGAAACCTGGATTGCTGCATCAACACTGGATGCTGGAAATGACACTGCTTTTTTTTCTAAGGTGCACAGTCTCTGTCTAATTCCTTCCCAAATGCAGCTGGGGTTTAACTCTAATCTGACTGACCTGAAGAATTGTCTCTGCTATGATCCACCACATCATTTGTGTTTGGCCTTTGCAGGCCAAGAAAAAGTCAATGATGATTTTATAGATGAAACAAGTGAAAAAATGCACTTCACTGCTCGATCAGATAAACTCATTTTTCTTATTAGAACTGTGAGTAAAAGCTGGTTGGTTTGTGGATGTTATTTCTTTATAAGAGTAGCAGCCTTTTCTTTTTCCTAGTTATCCATACTTTCCTGAGATGCTGTGGGGTTTAATAGTCGAGGCTAAATGACTGTTAGAGAGGAATTAGGGGATTTATCAGAAGCAAAATTGCAATTCTAATGCAGCCTGTGGTGCTGCAGGGCTGGGTGTGTGTTCAGGCTGCACATCCACGTGCTGCTGGCACGAGGGACTGCACAAATGCAGTCACTGAGCTCTTCTTCCCCACCTTAAAGACAATGTCAGTGCAAGAAATGAGTCAAGCAGCATTCAGCAGAGCCATGTCTGCAGCTGCTGTAGATTAATACAGTGCTCTTCTCTTCAGTGAGCACTGTCAGTCAGTACAGCTGGTGATCCAGCCCCAATATACCCGTGGATGAACCTGACAAATCCTGTGTAATTACACTGAACTTCAACTTTCTTCTTTTTCCTTGTTTCATCTCCATGGCAGGCAGATTATTGTGTGCTGTGTAGTTCTAGTCTTCCAACTGTTGGAGTCTGCTGTGCTCTGTTCTGTGATCCCAAGGGCAGGTTTGAGAGTTCAGCCCTACCAGAGACAGCCAAATTCCTGAACCCCACAGCAGTCAGGAATCAACCTCATCGTATTTTTCTGCAATTTGCATGTGCAGTAGTGTTTAAATTTTCTTTAAGTTTATTTGAGGACCTCATGGTTGTACACTTGTTTATCGCCAACTTTTGTGTTCCCAGTGCTTTTGTAGAGAATTAAGAGGGATGTGTCTTGGAGACACAAAACTTGTGAGCATCCCTCTTCTGTGTGAGGGTATACCAAAGATGATGTCTTGAAGAGGGGAAAACCCTCCCTGTTGGAACTGGAAGTGCTGAAAATATTTGGTTGGCTTGTAAGAGCAGAAACTGTCTCTGCCAGAGGATAAGAGTGAGGTGGTTTTGGTGCTGGTGGGGATTAGCAGCTAGAGAGAGAAGTGGATGAGGGGAGCCACAAGATGAGACACACGAGGGAAGCAGGGCCTTTCTCCCAAGCTGGATTTCAGCCTCTTGGTGCTGGGACAATGTCAGGGGGAGTTTTCTTTCTGTTGCCACCAAATGCCTGATAAGGACTGTGCCCATCCTGCTCTGCACTTGGGGATGTTTTTCCCCTGGTCCCTGAAGGAGGGAGCACCCTTCCCTCCCTGCCCTGGCCACTCCTCTTAAAAAAGTGACATGCAAAATCAGATAACATCTGGACTATAGAGAGAAAAACTGGAGGACAGAGGGGCCAAGATTGGTTGGCAGATGTATCTGCAAGAGGAACTGTATGGAATATTGTTTATCCAGGCAAATTTGGCAGAGTCCTGAATGAGTGTCTGGTAATCTGATAAATCACTAGGAATCCCTTTTAATATAATCATCACCAGTGAACAAAACAGACAGAAAACTTCTACCAGTCCAAGGTGGATGAAGGAAGAGAACCAGATCCTCTCACACAGAGAGAGGATGCTTGAAATGTCTTTGTGCAGTTGCATTTTTTTTTTTTTTGCACAACCCATCAGAAATGAATGCAGTTATGACATCTATGGGCAAGGACTGTCAGTGCACAGAAAAAACCATCTCATGATGTTTTCATATTTAAACAGACAGGAAGGGAGGAAGTGTGGGTTCCCAAAAAAGGTTTCACACAACGCCTTTTCTCTGTCAGTGAAGTGAAATATAACTGCCATGCTAAAAGGTTTTGCAGCAGCAATTTTCTTTGAATTGCAAGCATAAGATAAATGTGCCATACAGGTCTCGATTCCTGAGCTGTGAAGGTGGTAAAAAGGAGAATGTTTTCTGGTCCAGAACAAAAAGATATTTAGAAATATCTTGTTTCAAAGCTCCCAAAACATCTTAGCACAAGTGGAGATACTCTGCATTCCCTGTCTTGTTCTCATAATGTTTTGCCCTCTTGTTTTCCAGCTGTGCCACCAAACTTCCTGACACCATTAGCACTGCTGTCATGTTCAATGTTGTCAGAGTTTTCTTTCTACAAGGAACTGTATGTTTTCCAGGCTTTTTTTCCCCCAAATGTGCATTTTCTTAATAGGATCCCACCATGAGTTGTGCAGATAAAAGTTTTTGCAAAGTAGTGTCATCAAAGTCAAGTGGAATGTAGCCTTTTACCACAAAGGGGAAAATCTCAGCCCATAAAATAAGAACCATGCCAGTGATATGTCAGCCTGGAAATAACATGAGTCAGAGTTGAGAATCAGAATCCAGAGCATCCAATGATGTTCATTTAAAAAATAAAAAAAAATTGAAGTACATAGAAATATTTGAAATGCATGAGAAGGAATTATTTTTTCAGAGCACTTCTAGTTTATATTATCCAGAGTATCTCAATGGAATAGCTCTATATTAATAATATCTCATCTATTATGCATATTGCAATATGCCTAATACAATTGCTGAAGTAATTTGGTGCTGCTAATTCTTCTCTTTCTTTCTATTCCTTTTTCAAAGGGGTAAAAAGATTAGGAGAGTAGTTTAGAGCAAAGTATACCCTGCACTACAGACTTCCCACAGATTAGGAATATCAGTCACTACATTTCTTGTTTTTCTGTTTCAGCCTAAAAATCTCTTTTTCTAGAGCTCCTCTTCTATTCTGCCTCCATTTTAATGCCCACTGACTGCACTGTATCATCACATCATTACATTATTTATTTTTGATTATTTAATATTTCACTAGAATTCCATTCTCAAGTTACTTTAGTACAGTCCTATTTTAAAGGTGCAAAATGAGGAAGCTAGGGAATGCAGAAGTAGCTGAATATTGAATTTTTAGTCTGAAATTTTGAATAATCTGGGTTAAAGGGTCCTGGCTGATCCAGTCTATAATACACTGGCAAAGATTAGATGTCTTTTCTTCTGACAGATAGTGCATAAAGCTTGATCACTATTAATTATTTTAGACCTTTTGTAAGTGTTTGAAAAGTCACTGGGAAAAATGCAGAGGATTTAAAAGTAAATCTGTGAACCTTCAGCTGTTTTAGACTTTTCCCCCCACTGTGCCTCCAGAAGAGATTCCCTCTGTTAACTCATCACTAAAGCAATCGTGTACTACTTAACAGAGCTGCTATTTTCTACTTCATGTGTCTCCCTATGAATTGTGCAAGAGGCATTAGGGAGCCCTGCCTTCCACTGAACACATGAAAGGGCAGAGCAGAAAAAAGCTTTGCAGATTTACTGCATTCTCTGTGCATAGGCTTTCTGGGAGGGAGGGAGAGAATTGGCAGTGGGTCGTGCTGTGGAGCAGAGTCTGCAAGGACACAGGGAAATCTTTGCTAACCCCTAAAGACCTTAAATAGCTCCTTAAAACACTCCTCATTACCATGAACATATTTTCCAGGCATTATCTAGAGGTAATACTGAAGAAATGTGTTATAAAATCTTCTTCCTCCCCTCAGCCCTTACATCCACAATTTCCAGATCAAGAGAAGGAGGTCCAGGGATGCTCTGGTAGGAGGCAGGTCACAAACTTCCTTCCAGGTGGAACTTCCCAGTGCACCTCCCAGCACCTGCTGTGGGCTTCCCATGGCAGGAGAGCAATCCCATTGGGAAGAGGTGTCACTTTCCAGCCCATGGTGAGCAGCCTCTTTCTCCTGCTGGCCAGCTGATTCCCAGAGGAGTCCCGTGTGTGCCATGGGCACCAGGTGCAGTGGCAAAAAGCATCTTTCCAATAGAAAGGTTCTGTTTGATTTTCCCAGGTGCAGACAGCAAGGCTCTCAATGCAGATTTACTTGATCTTGCTTGGAGGGTGAAAAACTGAGATAAACAAAAAACCCCAAAAAACAAAACCCAAAAACCTATTAGGGGATATAAAATCTCATTGAAAGGGTTTCTTATGTTTTGAAGAATCTCCCTCTTCAATTGTCCCAGAGTTCAGCACGGCTCTCTCCAATTTCCAATAAATTTGAGTCTTAATGGTTGCTGAGCTGTGCATGTGAGGCACCAAGGGTTGTTTTCTCATGTGCTGTCCTGTGGCTCTCTGGGTTCTGTGGTGCCTGGCCTCTGAAGAGCAGGTGGAACTGGGGGACTGTTCTGCTGAAATGCTGTGCTCTGCTTCAGGGCTGTTTTCATCTGGGGCAAAAAATTCAACCACTGACATTATTAGGCTGAGCAACATAAGGCCTAAGCATTAATCTGAGGTTTCCTAGTCAGTTCTTGACTTCTCAGACCTTCACTGTTTTGCCATCTGCTATAATTGAAAATTGCCTTCTGCAACCAAAGGGAAAATCTAATTTCTCAGCAAGCCATATGGGGTTATTAAGATCATTAAACCCTGGTATGCCATAATGCTTGGGCCAAAAGGACCACAGGGCACGTAAATATCCCGTGATTCATTTTATGGCTTCAGACTGCAAGTTAGGAATTATTTTGATGGCTGTCTTACGATGAAAAGTGCTGGTCAGGTAGGCTGCAGCAAATGTTGCTTGGTGAGGTCAATCCATGGCAGGTTTGGTCAGATTTGTGATGGATGAGAAGTGGTTTTAATAGTTTTTGATCACAAAAGGTAAAACTTTTGTATCAGCCTGACAAATGATCAGCCAGTGTCCTCAATTGTATCAGAGATGCTAAAGGCAGCCTTGAATATTAAGAAATAAGAGAAGAAAACTTCCACTTTTTAGGAGGACTCAGACTTCCCATCCAGGACCTAAAACTGATTACATAGTTTGGACTCCCTTTCTTAAGAATAGGAAAGCTATTCCCTACAGATGCCTGTTTATGAACACTTTAAAACTGAGATTCTTAGTTTTTTGTTCTGTTTTCTGTTTCTGTAGATGTGATATTTTATAAGATTTCTCTCTAGCAAAACCCACTACTGTGTATTTGATACAACTGTTGGGAAGAATATTAAAGCTGATTTTTTGTTAACAGGCCATCCAAAATGAATGCAGGAGCTGTGAAATTTACATGAAATTAAAGAAAGAATAGCTCAGTAAATGCAAATAAATGCAGGAACAAATATTTTAATTTGAATTCATGATTAATGCCAAAGGATTACCAGCAAACCATTACAATGTGGTGATGACATAAAAACTCAATGGGAATAAAAATTCTATATGCACTAGTTAACTGATGGCAGGAAGCTATTTTTAGCAGGACAGCTCAGAGTAATTTAATATTTTCTTTAAAAAAAAAACAACATAGCAATTGATTGTATTTCAGGTTCTGTCTATGCTAATTATGTCTCAGAATATTTTTTGCTGGTATAGTATTGTATCAGTTCCTTCATTATAAAATGTGCCCACTATGATCAATAGATTTTTTCCCATTCTTCAAGTTATTAAATGAATTTTATTGAAAATAGGCATTACTGATTGCCACTTTTCCTTGTGCTGTGTAACTAAAAGAATTAAGAACAAATTGGTATGATTATATCTAAGAATTACAAATAAGGAAAAGAGTGAAAAATGTCTCCCTCCTTCAGTTTTCCAGTGATCTCCATCTGACTACATTTATTTTCTCACTGTGTCAGGGGTTTCTGTTTCAAGACAATAGAAACCAAAGCAGGTCTGGATAGGCTTTCATTTCTATAGCACTGGGGTCATCTCATCTTACCATTTTGAAATCAAGACAAATTAAATGTGTTTTAAAAAGTATTTCCTGTTCTATTTTACCTGTCCAAATGTCTTTTGTATTTTAGTGTTCTTGAAAGTCACAGTTAGAATAAGAGAGCAATACTTATAATTTTCTCCAAAATTGGGAGTCCACTCAAACTTTATATGTTTTTTTTTTCCTTTGCTCTGGAAACCATGAAAATGCATGGCTGGTTTTTAATTTGCACAAGGTGTGCAAAGTTTTTGTTGCTTTCTGACTGCTCCTGGGCATTGATGCTGCCAGCCCAGAATGGTGCTTGGGAGTATCTGAAGGATACACACCCACAACACGTGCAGGTAGGCATGGCTTTCCAAGCCAGAACTGCTTGGGAAAGGGGTGGGGATGGGAGCTGAGGACCTTGGCATTGAGTCAGGATGCTCAG
The DNA here is from genome assembly GCF_036417665.1 of Passer domesticus. Taxonomy (NCBI): domain Eukaryota; kingdom Metazoa; phylum Chordata; class Aves; order Passeriformes; family Passeridae; genus Passer; species Passer domesticus. Next base: position 4,808,870 of record NC_087484.1, read on the forward strand.
ACATCCTGTCAGGATGCTCAGCCATGCCATGGCTGCCTGTGTGGGTAAATGAACCTGCTGCCACCGTGGTGTTTCCACCCCACACGTTATCCCTCCCCTCTGCCAGGAGCCTCCTGTGCCTCCTCTTCTGCTGCAGCCGCGCTGCTGTGGCTGCACTCATCTGAGATGACTGCATGAAGGAACCCTCACCCTGCACTAATTGCAGTGTCCATCTTAATACATCTCAAACATGGGAAAAAACGAGCAGAGGCCTCAGTAATGAAGTGTTTGCTGGCACGACGTGCACACAGAAATGATTGTTGTGCCTGATTGCTAATTAAAGGCAGCACAAACCCAGAAAAATCCTAACTCATCTGAAACTAATGGGAATTTTATCTCCACCATTTGCAAGTTTTGTTTCTGGCTTCTTTCTGCACTGCTGGTAGTGCTGGTCTTTGATGTGGATCACAAGTGAGCCCATGAGGGATTATGCAATGGAAATAATTTGAAGCCATCCCTGGCCTAATCTGGCTTGAAGGAGATCAAGTGCTCATAATATTGTTACTGTCATATGAGGCTGGGCATGTTTGCATATGTCTAACTTCAGTCTTAAGTGTGCCACAAACTATGGATGTGTCTTCCCTGCAACACCCTTCTCCTCTGCATTGTCAGAGCAGTAATGTATACTTGGCTGTTGTGCTTGAGTGTCTCAAATTCTGAGAATCAGTCCAATCTAAGCACCAGTGCCATGGGAAAGTTGTGTTTTATTGATCCCTCTTTTCTCATTATTAGACTGATCCCTCCTGCACAAGATTTATTCATAGGCTTTGCTTAATTTTTGCTTTCAGCCTAACAGTGTATCAAATCAATATTTATTTTCACCTGTGTGAATGATTCCATAGCAATGCCAGGCTTCCCCAGTTTCCAAGTAGCAGATTAGAAGCTCTGCCTCAATATCATGGGCAATAGTGGAAACATCATCTGGAGATGTCTTCAAGGGATCATCTACAGCAATGCCTTTAGAGCAAGGCTGTACAAGAAACAAAGCCACTATAAATTCATATTATAAGACACCATTTCTTAGCTAGAAGCACTTTGTGTTACTGATAAATGGAGAAAACTGAAGTAAAATATACCTTGGCTTTAACTAAAGGCAACTACAGAAATCAGTGCAAATATATTGGAACATAACACAAAATATGGTGTGATCTTCCCAGGAGACATAGACAAGAAAGCAGAGAATACACTAAAACCTAAAAAAAAAAAAAAAAAAAGCTGTTGGGGAAAGATAGACTTTTTCCTAATTTCAAAAATTCAGGCTCAACTTCAGGCTCCCCAAATCTGTGTCTGTCTTCAGGTCAAGGTTGAAGGGGAAGTCAGAGCTGTTTCCTTACTTCAGTAAAGCACTGGTGAACTCTGCCTTAGTCCCACAGGTGGGAAGGCAGAGAACGGAACAAAGCAAGGAAAGCAGAAAATCTCATCACTTAATGGGAGGACTTGTCCTTCCAGCAAACTGCTACAGAAAGTAAAAAGGATGAGATCAAACATCTTTCCTCCTTCTTGAGTTGTACAGAATTTAACAGAGAGAAACATCATATTTTCTGTTGAAAAAAATACTCTTTTCCTGATAGATAAATCACCTGCTGTTCACCACAGCTGGTGACTTTCTCATTAAATAATGTTCTATTTAATAATGTGCATCATTAGACTTAGATAATCCAGAACTTCTTAAAATTTCAGGGAGCTCTCAGCACTGGCAGAGTGGGCAGGGCCACTTTCAGTCCTCAAATCTGTTTTATCGATCTGCAGGTGACCTGATTTTGTATTGCCAGAAAGTAGTAAAAAATTAACTTTTAGTTCTTGAGAAAATTCAGCTCTAAGAAAATAGATTAAGTCTAAGAGCTCTGTCTTTAAGGACAATAACCATATAGTGCTGCTAATGGAAATGCAATTGAACGCCCTTTGCTTGGATAAGCATCCCTAACAGGATTGTTTAGTGTGCAATGATTTCATCTGACTAAGTGACTTCACTGCAAATCAGCTTTAAAAGTAGATTTCTAATGAAGATTAACAAAGTAATATTTATCTGGGCTGTGTGCTTAAACTCTTGGATCATGCTGAGGACCTGGAGCCTGAGGTGGATGGAGGCAGCCTCTCCTTTAGAATTATTGTTAAGGGGTTCTCTCTTGGGTCTGCTTTGTCCCTCACCACAGCTTTGAAGTGGAAGGAGGAGCATCTGGCCTGTTTGTCCATCTCCTCATCCCTAACAAATTTATTTATAATAAATAATTTTTTTTTACTTTACTTTCTTGTGCCTCTGTAGTTACAGTCCGGTGGTTGATCTTTAGGAGGTACAATGTCAACTCAGCAGGTTGAGATCTCTTTAGATGATTAAATCTGTCAGGAATAAAAAGCTCTTCAATATATGCATTTTCCTTCTTGTGTGTGGTCCCTATGAACTGAGAAGGATGGGAAATTCATAGCCCCACTTGGCACCTACAAAGCTAACCCTGTATTTAAGATTTTTGCCCATTGGTCAGCTCAATCCTTTACAGGCAACAAGGGTCATTCAAGGAAGCGTCCCCCCATTCAGGTGTGATAAATGTTTTTGATTTCCCATCCCTTATCTGCTGAGTGAAGTTACACAGTGTATATAATAACACCCATATTTTTAAGATTTTCTATCATCTTGTTTTCAGTAGGAGTTATAAATCAGAATATTCATCACTTTTAACTCTGCTCATGGTACCATATATATCTGCTGAAGTGTCTCTGTGGATAAGGCAGGCTATATGTAGCTAAAAGACCCAGAGAATTATGTTCACATCAGTGAACATAAAAGTATCATCAAGTTTTTCTGTAATAACACTTTTCAGCTGAATTGGCCATGCTGTGACCTCTGTTAAATTTATGGGAATGAGAGATTTGAGGCTTCTCCCTGGACTTTCAAGTTCTTGAATGATTGTGAGAAAAAAAGAATCATTTAGGGATCCCTTCAGTATAAAGTGCTGCAATTCAGAGTTTCCTCGAGCCTTGGTGCTGATATGAAGAGTTATGTTTAGACCTGGGTAACCCTTCAGTTATCTCTGACGAAAACAAAGACATGAGTCTCTCTGAACCATATCTGGACAGATAAGGATTCAGAAAATATGTATAAATACAGTGAAGATTGGGTTCTGTCAAGCCTTCTCTAAGACATCTCAGAGTAAGAGTTCAAAGAAACTAATAATAACTCAATCTTTAATCTCCCAAAATCAGAGTAATATTTTTACAAGGATGCACCTGTGTTTGTGACCATCTCAGCTCTATACTTTTCATATCCCAATCCCTCTCCTGATTTCTGTGTAGCATTTCCACAGTAATCCAATGCATTTGAGAGATATCGCTCCCCACTTGTTCCATACAAACAGCAGCAACATGCACCAAAAGATTCAACTTAGTTTTATAGAAATGGTTCTTTCTGTAGCAAGCAGAAAAGTTATGAACATACAAAGTAGCCCTGGTGTCTGGTATAAGTGAGGTGCACAATTCCATCTGCTCACTGCTGCAAGGACTGGTTTTGGTTGCAGTATAGACAGCACTGGAAAAGGCTTCTGTTGGGTGAGCCACCTCTGCACAGCACCATTTCCCAAGGTCTGATGGAGGGAATGCTTGTGTGTGTGTGTGTTTCACCACCCATCACTGCATTTCCCTGGCCCTTCTGACAAAAGGACTTGGCAATACAGCAAGGACTGTTCTTCCCTGGCATTGTCCTGTCTGATGCTGAATATTGAGTCTGGCTGAGTGTTTTTGGAGGGTGAGGCAAAGACTGTGCCAGAAAGCACCTGAGGAAGCTGATCTGGGAAGTTCCCAGGGGAGGAACCAGGAATTAGGAAGGAAACAGCAAGCTGGGTTTGGCAGCATGGGGGGTGTGGAGAAGAGCTGTGGAAGGACTCAAATCTCAGTTTCAAAGGGGAAGATAAAAAGGGAAATTTCCTAAGGATCCAAAGGAACTTCTGTAGCTACAGGTTGTTACCCTGGGAAACCTCACTGGACTGAGAGCAAGGGAGGAAGAAAGGCTGTGCCATGCACAGACATAATGAGCAGGGATGAGATTTGTCTGCAATTTCCATGTTTCACCTGCCAGAACCAACCTTTCTTTATCTTGCTGTAGTCTGCTGTCCAACAGCACAAACTTTGAAGTTTAAAAGTGCTGTTGGTGTTTTGGAGTGCTTTGAGCAGCAGGTAAAAACATCTCCATCACACTCCTCGGAATACCTTAAGGTCTTGTCACAACTCAGCTGTGGGCTTGGAGAGGGAGCTCCATTTTGTGCCATTGAGGGTTTCTTTTCCCAGGGTTATGTGACAAAATTTATTTTAATTCCAAACTGGGAAATTTGCAGTTATGTCTTAGGACTTTTGGTCTGTAGACATCTTGCCAAAATCTTAAAGGTTATGGAGGCTATGAAATTGAAGCAAACAACTTAAACATTTGAAGGTTTACAGCCAATCTGGGGTTAATAACTTGAAATCTAACATTTTATATCCTTCTTTACCATAGCTAGCAAACCTAGCAGCAATTTTTACTTTCAGACTTAGTCTACTTGAGAGTAGTCCATGCAGTATTAAGGAATATTTCTTTCCAGAAATAGTTTAGTTTTAAAGAGGGGGTTTTGTTGGAGGTCACTGTGTAAGTTCTGTGTACACACATCCTTTAGAAGATTGCTGCAGATAATTTAGAAGAGAATCCAGAGAGTTACCCAGTGTATAAATAAAAGGTAAGGAATGAAAGCACTACCTGGAATTTTTGCATTAGTGGTGAACTGACTCTCATTATGTTTAACTTTCACTGAAAAGAAGGTTTCTCTTGTAGTATTAGGACCCTAAAAATATACTGCTGAAACCACAGTTGTGTAAACACCTGTGATAAAATGCTTTCTCAAAGGTCACAGAACAAGTCTGTAACCCTGTGACCTCAGCATAGATTTGTTGTGGTATTATGGCTTGAATTTTGGCAGCAGCAGGCAGGGAAATTTCATGAGTAAGGATCTCACAGTCATTAGTTAATAAGCAAGAGTGGAAAAGATCTCTCAAACCCACCGTGGCTGTGGTGAAAGCCCAGTGGAAATGCTGATCATCAAAGTAGCTCCTAGCTAATTTTCCCTAGTGGTAATTTGCAAGACTAAAATTAGAGCTCTGGTGATGTGTACATTGACACATTGGAGGTTTTTTCACTGAAACCAAGGTGAAAGCCTCAAAGGTCAGAAATTGGCCAGTTTACTGATCACTGCTATAGGTTTGGTGTATGCTCAGTTCAGCTCAGTTCGGCTGCCCTACAGAAGAGGTGCCAATGGATATCCATCTCTTGGCTAATCCATCTGTATCTGTGGCTACAGACACATTTTGATAGCGAAATCATCTCGGGAAAACAAGCAATTGGTCAAATGTTGTGTGGCAATGGGATTCTTTGGCAACTTCCACAAGATCACTCAGGTTTTCCCCTGCCAGGCTGAAAGGCTTAAGAGCCAGTTTGAATACAGCAAAAACTTGCCAGCCTTGCTGGAGCTGTCTGCTTTCCTTTTCCTTCAGTATTTTTCTGTAAGCAAAGGAATGTTTAATCATGCCTCTCTGTTTTAAAGATAACTGTGTGGCTTTCCCTGGAGTGATTTTTAAAGTGGTTAATCAGAGGGACAAACTTGAAACGGCAAGAAATATTTAATTAGTGCCTTTTCTTCTACTAGCCAGCAGTCCTAACCAGATGCCTTCATTTCAGAGCCATCCAAGTAATCAGCCTCGTAACATCAGTGCATCTCACATCAGGCACCTGGCAAGTCCAACACTGACTGCATCCCAGAAAATGTCTGCTAAGGAAGGCTACTCCTGAAAATCACTTTCAAAACCTGCTAGTGAGCTTCACACAGGGCTGAAAACAAACTGCTTTTTGTATGTTGAACTGTAATCCAGCCCTTACCACTCCTAGGCACTAGTATCAAAAATCCTGCAGGAAACCAGCATAACGAAGAATTAGTTAATGGTGGTTTTGTTTCAGTGGAGAGGGGAAAAGAAACGTCAGTAAGGAGAATAAAAAGTATGAGGGATTTCTCTCAGTGATGTGATTTCATGCAGCACAGCTTTCCAGCTTCTATTCAAAGTCACACTGACATCTTGGTATGCAATTTCAGTCAGCAGATCAGGAATTGTATATAAAACCCCTGTCTTTATTCTTAATGAGATTTGCGTAAATAACTTGCTAGAAAACGTGTTGAAAACATATAATTCACTCCTAAATATGAATGCAGATGGCAGGTAAGAGGAACTGAATTTACTAGCCTTCCTGCAGTGTGCTCTGCAATGGATAATTCAAATATATACCTATGATATTTTTGGCATATTAGCTGCTCTTGCAGAGCTAGCACTGGATTTTGTAATAATGATGTGTGTGCAGGACACACACATTTGCTATCTTGGGCACATTATTAGTTACACAGCACAGGCTATACCTCAGATATGCTTTAAGTTATGAGAAATGATCCTTATTTCTATTCAGAAAGCCACTGCTTTCCAGAAAAGCATGGATCTGGAGAGTGTTGACTTGGTCAGATGAGGTTACCAGGCTGCTTGCCCTCACCCCTGCTGGAGTGGGGTTCAGCCTGCCCTCCACTTGTGGCCCTGGGCTTTATCTTTGTTCCTGTCTGTGTCTAGGCTTAAATTCCTTCAGCTTCAACCAGCAGGAACCAGAGGCACATAGAAGGGGTTTGGTGACCAGGTAGGGCAGAATGTTAGAGGAGCTCAAAACCAAATTTTCTACTCCCCAAAGGCTGATGGGTTTTACCTATCTATCACTGTTCTGGCCTTTTTTGGAACCAAGAGCACTCTGCAAAAATGAGATTTCAAGTGCCCACCAAATTCAGAGGATATAGCATTTTAGTCTGTGCTCATTTCTAGGTGGATGCTGCTTTATAAAAATAAACTTGACGTGAATCTCTCCCTCCCACAGAAGATAACGATGTTCCCTGCAGCACTCCTAAGCCCAAGTCATTCCTGTTTTATTGGCCCAACTTCAGACAAAGGTTTTACCTCCCTCCCTCTGCAAACTTTGAAGTCTTTCTCATATAGTAAATATTTTGCTTTAGAAGTATTAAATCAGGAACAAAGATATTAGGAAAATATCTGCTTGACTTCAGCTTAATCTGTGAGCTGAGCTATAAATCCTGTTATGGACAATTCCTGTTATATCAATTTTGTCAGGGTAAGAGGAGTAGTCATAGAAGCAAAAAAAAAAGAAAACCAAAATACCCCAAGCTCTAATGAAACATATATTGTGCAATCAATATACTACAGTAGTTTCTGAGGAACTTTATATTCTGTACAACAGACCAAAATCTCCTTTATAGATTGCCCTTGTAAGACAAAATTTGTCATTCCGTCCAAGATGCAACCAAGGCAGGAATGGTGTAAATATTCTCCATGTGAGAACCAAACAATCAGACAAAAGTCAGAACTGAGACCAGGGCTTCCCCTTGATAGGGTGCAGTTCAAAAATGCCTCTTGGACTCTGAAACAGGAGCATCAGTCTGTTGATAGTGTTCACAGGAGGAGTTGGCCAAAATGAATGGGTTTTTTTAGAGGCAACTGTCAGCTGGTGTGATGTGAGTATATTGTAGCAAGATTCTGAGAGCTGTCATGATTGCTTGGAAAAAGCAATATAATTTCAGGCCAACTAATTTAATCCTTTTGATGCCAAGAGATTTGCTCCTGCTAAGTCCAAACACAGAGATATCTCACCAGCACTTTTATTAAGGCAAACTATGTGAAAGGTTCACTCCATTTTGATGGACAGATTATTAGGGAAAAGCAATAATTTGCTGAAGTCCCATTTTCATGCCAGTTCTGGGAATGACATTAAAGTTAGCTTCAAGGCCAGCTCTCACCATCTCAGGATGGTGTGGATTTGGTAAACTCCACCAAGAATCCTCTCAGCATTGTCAGTATTAGAAACGCAGCACATATCCATGCCTCAGGAATAAACAGAAATAAAACTCTTCCCTAAAGTAACCTAACCAGAATTCATTCCCCCCTACTTTTTATTGTTTGGTTCACCTCTGTAAAGCTTTTCAGCATTTATATTCATTTCACACTGTCAAAAGCTGAACAGAAGTAAGATAACAAATGGTTCTGGTAGCAGCTGTCACCACCTACTGTCTGTGTATGCCTGTGTGAGTCTCTAAATGGAAATAAAGTACTTTAATAACACATTTTCTCTAAACTGTCCTCATGGATAAAGTTACTCTCAAATCAGTCCATGAACACTTTCCAATTCGGTGCCCACTTCAGGCTGCATCTCTGTCTTTCCTCTGCAGCCTGGGTAGGTATGCAGCACCGTGATTTAAAGACATTTCAGATGAAAAATTCTTTAACAGCACACCTTCTCTGGCTGCTGCTTGCCTGCATTAACTGCTTGTGGTGTTTGAGCCTTCTCCCAGCGTGCCTAATTTTGTGGCTATAAATTAAGCTGCCTGCCTATTGCATTTTTTTTTTTGCTCCCTTGGCTCAAGCCAGGAAGTGTCCAGAGCCACAAATTAAACACGAAGTGCTCTGCCCTCCCTGCTCCTGCACCATTCCTTCCAGGAGCAGATGGCAGCTGGGAGGATAAATACCTCCAATTTCTTAGGGCCCTGAACAGAAAAGAAACTCCATTTCAAGGTGAGCTCTAAGGCCCTGCTTTCCATGGAGAGAGGTGAGGCAGCACTACACCTTTGTGTTTATGTGTCCTTGGGTATCACAGTGCCTACAGGAGATGCAGGGAGCTGTGTGATTCAGGTGTCCTACAGGATTTTTGGTTTGGAGAAAAGCCCTTTGTGGGTCCAGCCAGCAGAGACATGACATGTCCTGATCACTCATGATGGTGGCTTTTGAGCCAATATATTTCAAGATGGGTTCATGCCTCCCCCAAGGTTGTCCTAAATATGTATTTTCTCTTTTCTCTGTCTCTTTTTCCCCTCCCTTGTGTTACCTACTGAGCAATCTAACACACAGTCCTTGCCTGTGTTTCTTGGTGATTGTAAAACACGTGGTTGGTATCTGTTCAGGTCAATGAGGCTTTTGGTTGTAAGTGACAAGTGGTGGGTGATTATTTTTCATCAAGTATCCTGCTTAACATTTACAAAGCACGGAGAAAATGCTTGGTGCTTTTGAGCCCCTGTCACCTCCAGGTAAATAATTTAAAAGCATGTGAAGAAGCCAATTAGAGTTAATTAGAAATTGACTGATCTTCCTTGGCATCAAAATTATTGGGAAATATGGCTTGTCCTTTCTGGAATACAGATTTTGCTCTTGTACACACATGTGAGTGAGGAAAGGTGTTGTTTTATGGTCAACTTGTAGTATTCCTTGGAGAAAAAAAGCACTTCATAAGCCATATATGTAAGAGCAGTTCAGGCAAGAGCAGGAGCATGAATCCTTTCTGACACAATGCAGTTTCTCAGCTTTATTTCACAGTGATGGGCATGCTGCAAATGTCTGCAAGATTAATAGATTCAAATTCAGTGATCAGAAAATGGGAGCATGTCCAAATGGATCATTACAACAGATTCCCACTTTATCTGTTGCACAAGCCAGGTTTGAGCCATCTGTAAGCTTCACATTCCTACTCTAAAATCTTCTGCAGCTATAAAAGACAATAAGTATCAGTGGGGGAAAAAAAATCAATTTCTTGGCTTTGCAGCCTAAAATATAGTGATGGGACTATAGGGAGAGAAAAACTGCTGATTTTTTTTCTTGTTTTTCTTTTTTTAAGCAAGTGAAATGAGTAGGCTGTATTTAGGAAATAACTTTTCTTATTAGAAGTTTAAAGAATATTTCTGGAGAGTAAAGTCAGCATCTCCCATTCAGCCTTTGGAGAGGTGAGGTCAGTGACTGAAGTTTTTGATGTTTGCTGTCTAAGAGCAAGTGTACTCCCAGGAAGTTTCTAGAGGATCTGTGCTGATGATAAGATCATTTCTGAATCTGATTTTAGCTGCAGAAAGTGGATTCTCAGAATAAATTTATAGCCTTTAATGTCCCTTGAGGATTTTCATGGTGTTGAGCTGTGTCTGGTCATTGCACGGCTCCTTCAGTGAGAGAGGGCAGGAAAAACTGTACAAAGTCACACTTTCTACCTTTTTTTTCCAGTAGATGGCCAGGAATTCCAGTCTGCAAAAGGAAGGGAATGAACTCTGTCCTACTTGCAGGAGGAGGTGAGGGTGGGCAGAAATGTGGCTGTGTCCTGACCCAACAGGCAGCACATCCAAAAAGACTCAATCCTACAGTGCTCCCAGGGCTACCCTTGAGCACTGATGCCAGGAAAGCTGCCTGTGCCTCTCTGATGTGCCCCAGCAGCAGACAGGCTCCTGGAGATGAACTTGTATTCGTGTAGGTATTTATATAGAAATACTCATTTTTTGCTTCTCACATTAGGAAGTTGATGGAAGGCTTGGTTGGACCATGCTGCCTCACTCTGTATAGGTGTGAAATGGTGTCCCCAAGGCTCTGGTGGTACAGCCACTGTGCAGATTTTAGCTTTCTGCAGGTATTTTTGCCTGGAAGAGGCCGTGTGGCCGTGACAAAGCCTGTGAATTGCAGGGCAATGATCTAAAGGAGAGGTATCTGAACACACAAGGTGTGCAGTGGCACTGGGGCTCCTCTCCTGCCACAGGAACAGTGCCTGCAACAGCCATCTGTGGGAAATGGAGATGTTCCAGCCTGTGGAATGGGCTGGAATATCTCCCCAAAAGCACCCTGGTGAATTCATCAGGCTGCCTTTGCCCACACATGGGAGGTGTTTCGTGCCTCAGATATCCCACACCAAAAGCTGTGTGCACACGTGCTGTGGACTTCCTCCTGTGCACAGCAGCCACGAACCTTTTCTCATTCATTTTGATATCACAGGGCAGGATTATTTGCAGAACAACAGAAATATAAATCTCGACAGGTTTTAAACAGGCTGATGGTTCTGAAGTTTGTTATGCTATCTGATATTAGGAGATTAGTGTGAGACAAGATCTTTTGATCCTCAGAAAGGTTTAATGTTATTTTGTATCTAAGCTGTTAATAATTGTCTAGAGGTCTTATAGAGATACGTATATTATATGCTTTCCACTGAGGTTTTAAGCTAGAGGGTGATTTCTCATACCCTTCACATCCCAGTCCAGATGTTCAAGTCCTATTTCCCTATATTCCAACAGATGGATGCCAAAAATTTAGGGAAATTTGCAGTGTTTCTCAGTGTAGTGTATTTATAATGTTCTCTATTACAGAAGAGTGAAGACTATGTCCCAATTTCTGCAGTTATTTTCCTCACCAGCAGCAGAAAGCAGTTAATTCTTAAGCCTTAACAGTGAGAGTTCTCCAAGGGAGCATTATTTTTTCCTCTCTCAGGCCAACTTTAATGAAGCTGACTAAGTCCCTCCTGATTAATTTAATGGTAGCTAAATAGTGCAGAAATAGTGAGAAACCACCAATTCTTCTCCTGATAACTCTGCCTTCCTGATGTCGGTGGTAATCAGCAGCATGCTGTCCAACATATAAAAGCTCTAAATTAAATAAGCATTTCTATTTTCATTTCTAATAAATTTGCTTTCCCCCCCAATCCAATAATTTTAGTACTAGTTGTTCAGAAATGTCTGTTATTTGCATGTTTGCAAAACAACATGATCTAAAGAATGATAATATTACATGAATACATAGATTGATCTAGGAAAGACATTTTGGCTTAAATAAGAGCCAAGAACTGCATGACATTTGTAACATGTAAGTTAGCACTTGCTTTAGGGATATTATTCAAATTAAATGCTTTGCACACATTTTTCTGGATCAGAATTTCTAACTCAAAATTTTGCAATGTCAGACTGAAGGCTTAATTTCTTTAAGTCTGAAAGATCTCTGGAAATATTTTGCACCAGCAACCATAACTTTGAATTTCCTGACCTTTGAGTTTATTGCATGTCATATGTCTCTTCACCCCCACAAAATGCAGAGGAGTTTTTGTTTATTTCTTAAAAAAACATTGAGCAAAACAACCACAGTTCCAATCCAGCAGCTCAAGCTTTCTGCTTTTCTCTGCACTGTCTCCAATTTGTCTCCATCTGAACAAAGAGGCAAATTGGAGACAATACAAAGTAAACCAACAAAAATACAGAGGTTTAGAAAACATGGCCGGGGAGGAAATACTAAGAGCATTTAATTTATTTAATTCAGAGAAGACTGAAAAGAGATCTGCTAAGAGGTTGCAGAGAGAATAGGGTGGCTAATTGCCCTTCATGTCAAATAAGGATACAAAACCATCATGGGCTATTTTGCAGCATGAAGGATGGGGAGAAACTCTCTATCAGCTTGCTGATACAGAGAAGTCTGTCTCACTGGAGGTTTTTAGAAACAGTACAGAAGTGTCTTTCAAGGATGTTCTGTGTTTTGCTTCAGAGGAGAGCTGGATTAAGAGACTGCTGAGAAACCCCAGCCCTACAATTCTGTGATTCCCCAACCACTCTGTCCACAATTCCAGGGAGAAATTCTATAATCTCCAGCTATTCTCTCACCACCTTTTCATCTCCTCTTAGGAGGAGTCAAGTCCTTCTTTTTTCTCAAGTGACAACTGTTTTTGTCCCCATCACAGCTCATTTCTTAGTGTAAGGGGGGAAAAAGGGGCAACACTTGCTGACCTTACTTACTGCTATAATATTTATTGCTTTAAAATAAAGTGCCTTCAGTTTGGTAAAGAAAAAAAACAGAAATAGGATATTTGCTTGCTAGCTGAAAACCTCTAACATTTCACAAATTCTTTTGAATTAAGTTTGGCAGTACAGGGCTGAAACAAGTGTAGTAGGACCCTTTTTCAGGATGTCAAGTGCACAGCTGAAGTGATTGGGGTCAGAGTGGAGATAAAACATTAGAGAGAGTCCAGAGAGTGCAGCTTGCAAGTTCTCTATTCTCATCACCAGCCATATTCCTGTAAAGTAGAAAGTGGCTCTTTTTTTTTCTGTTTTATTTTATTTGAGAGGCAGACACTGGCCTTTAAAAATCCTTAGAGCTACTAAGGGTTTTTTTGCATCATGTATTGTGGAAAAAGTCAAGCCCTCATCTGCACAGTAAATGTTAGCAGCCAGGTTAATTGTAAGGATATAGAGCATCTTTCAAGGTTTATAAGACAGCTGAGCTCTTAGAGATATTGTTTGCACAATGCTCTAATGCTGCCTCTTTGAAAGCAGCCTTTGGCTGCAGAGTGCTACTATTTAGCAGGTCTAACACTGCTAAAAATCGAGACACTGATGCCATTATTAAATTTCATGCTGCACACAAGCAAACAGTTTATCATAGTCTGTTCCCAGCAATTGTAATCCAATTTTTGTTATCTTACATTGTTTAAAAAAGAGGGAGAGGGAGAGAAAGATACCGTACATCAATCTGATAAAAATGTTTAAATAACTGGTACTTTTTTGTGATTATGTTGGTTTTATAGCAGCATTATGGAAACACGACAGGGTAACTAAAATCTGATTACGTCTAAGTCCTTGCCCATTATGTGATTATTATGAACCATGACTTCTGCTGGCACATTATGAATTACATGGTCATAATACAAGGGATTTCCAATATAATTAACTGAGATTAGCAGCACTGGAGAAATCTGGGAATAATGATACAACTTTGAACAATCAGTTTTACTGTAAGTGCTGCTGGCTCTGGCTTCCAGGAAACAGGAGGCTGGTGGCTGGAGCAGTGACCCACCTGCTGGGCTTTCCTACACCTCCTTTCTCTTCCCTCCCATCTGTGAAATTAATTGCAACCTTGCCAGAGTGGTAGGTACTCTTTTACTCCTTTCTTCTCATATTACACTGATAAAACTCCAGGCTGGATAAGAGATTTTGAATAAAGTCAAAGGTCTGTAGATCCCTCCTTTAGGGGGCTCAGCCTGAAACTGGAAAGGACTCTGCTTTTGAGAGCTCAGAAATAACTACTTATCAAAGAACAGGACTGCTTGAGACAGCTCAAGTTTGAGTACTTAGAGGCAGAAAGTCATGAAAATCACAGATTAGTTTCAAAGATCATTGCCAAAGTCATATTATTTCTTTTGTAGCTCAGGCAACCAAGAAACCTTTTCCCACAAAACCCCAGCTTTTGGATTCTTGGCTGCTGAAGACAAAGCCATCTGAATCCAAAGGGGCTGCTCACTATGGGAAGAAAAAGGATTTACATCCAGCAGCCATATTCTGGCTTTAGAGGAAAAAGGGAAACGGAGGGCATGAGGAAATACTGTAGGGGAAAAAAAGACTAAACTGGACTTTTGTTTAACCAAAGGATTAAACATTTGATGCACTGCTGTGTGGACAGCTGGGACAGAGTGGGAACTTCCCTGACTATTGAGATATTGTTTGTCCCTAATAGAGCTGGGATTAAAAAAATAGACCATTTATTTTCACTTTGTGTTCTTTTGATTTCCCCTATCATAAATACAGTAAGAACCTTAGAGAAAAATTACCTGAGATTTTTTTTTTGGTTCAGCCCAGTGCCCCCCTCCTTCTGCTATTTATTAACAGCTCTAAATTTTGGGATTTCTCATGCAATTGCATCTCAGGATTTTTATTGAACCCTATGAATCCCAGGATGGTGCTCCTTGCTGACATGGATTTTGTTGCTTGGCATTCCCTTTGCTGGGTGATTCTGCTGGTTTATCCCTGTCCCTCCTGGCCACTGCTGCTGCTCCTGCCTGGAGCAAGTGCTGCCTTCCTGGAGGGTCCTGTGGAGCTGGTCCTCAATGTGCTGCCAAGTGCTGTCTTGAGGAGGTTTTTTGGAGTTGACATGCTGTTTGTGTGATACCAATCCTCACAAACTCAGCCAACCCAAGGGAAATGTCTACCTCATCAATTCAGACCAACTCTGTTTCTATTCCCGTTAGTTTTGACACAGAAATATGAAGTGGAGGTCTTGGGAATATCCACTTGCCAGTCTCTAATGGTGTTTCTTCTTTTGTCCTAGCTTGTTTTTCATTGTTTTCTGATTTCTGTTCAGGGTTTGTTCTGTCTGCAGCATTTCTTTTGTTATCTTTCTTTCTATTTCCCTGCCTACTTCCATGACTGAAAGAAAAATAGTGAGAGGTGAGGGGATAATTGTGTGATTTAAGGTAATTTCAGCAGACTTTTTTCAGCGATGTGCTGAGCAATCACAACCCCTATTGAGTTCAGTGGGGATGGAAAACCACGGGCCCTTCCCAGATAGTGCTGTGCACTTGTCAGAATAGAGCTCAAAGGAATCATATTTATAGCAAGCTATTTTGAATGGCAGCAGTAAAGCAGCTGGAGAAGGCTAATGTACTTGAATCTGGCAGCAATTTTACCTGTTTGTAAGACATTCATTCCCTTTTTAAAACAAACCGTAGCGCAGCCCAAAGATTGGAAGCGGCATTTTCCAGTCCTGGCTTCAGCACTGGGCAATTTAGGAAATTCTGATTTATCTTGACTGTGCAGCGGAGTAGGGAGACTCCAGGCAGCCCAGCCCCAGCTGAAGGTAAAAAACCCTTAAAACCTAGTTTTTCTGTTCTGTTTTGGTGTGCAGCTTTAGCTTTATATTAAGTGGTACTGGGATCTTTCACAGGGTGGTGAAGACAAAACAATCCTATTCTAGCTGGACACTCAAGGAAAATCGCTTCAAACTTCAGGCCCAAAGCATGAACAATATGAAAAGAGAACAGGCAAGAAAGCAAGGAGGATGAAACTTCATAATTTGAAGCTATTAATTGGACAGTTAACTGCTACATTCAAATGGACGAAAACTTATAAAAATGTGAGATCCTATGACCAAACCCTCTTTTGCTTCCATCTTGGAGCCATCCAGTCAGAACCATGACTGTGGCTCCAGTCCTGGCAGGGTGTGGCCTTTGAAGGCACTTCAATAAATATCCATTTCAATAAATATCCACTGAATATTCCTCTGAACTCCATCTAGCCTCAGTTCCAGCTCCTTGAGGCATCAAGGGGATGAGCCCTGCTAATCTCAGTGCCATGTCAGGCCAACAGAGCTGTCACATGAGGGCCCTGCAGGATGAGCCTGTTCTGGAGGGGGCACAGGACTTTCACAGCCTCCTGGGTGGGCTCCTCACTGAGGGTCTGATAGAAGTTTGGAAAATGAGCCTGCAGCAGATACAAGTCTGCAGGAGTTTTCCTCTGAGTAACCACACAGTACTGAGGAGACTTTTGAGGAGAATTTCCTGAAAATTTTCCTCCTTGCCAGAATGCTGCCAAAGGCAAAGCTCTGCGTCTGATGGGGAAATTATACCAGTGTGAATGGGAAACTGGCTGGACCAAACTGAATATAAAAATAATTTACCTTAGAATAAAAAAAAGAGAACAAACTATGAAATGCAGACCAAGGATTCTTTGGTGACTTGCAGACATTTCTCTGATGGACCAGAGAAGTGAACTTTGCTGTATCAAGTGGATTTACACTGTTCCTGTTATATTTTTAGTTATTCAGCTGATTAGCATGACTTTGGGCTGTTCAATGGACACACATTTTATCAGGCAGCCTCACTTTAACCATCTCAATGAAAAAACCCAAACCCATGTCCAGGGCAAAGCTTTTAGAAAATCATTATCTTTGTCAGTTAACTATTTTTCCAAGGCTTTTATTAAAATGTCTGGTTTTTATTTTGGAAGCATTTACTATAAAATGCTTCTAATGAATTACTAGGCAGGGGAATATATCTATTGACAATTTAGTGCCATAGTAGAAGGAAACTACTCTAAATTTGTGAGCTCTCAGGAATGATTTTCATGATCCATGATAAGCAAATTCAGCTTTCTGCAAATCTGAGGGTTAATCTTTGCTAAGAGATGTATGAACCTGGCACCACCAGCTACTACAGACAAGTGTTTTGTTGGGTCTATCACTGGGGAAATCTCATCTCTCAAAATGGAGAGGATTACATGGAAAAAATATCTGCATGCAAAAGGAAAATAACATAATTTGTCTTTTAAAATCTGTTTTTGTCTGTTAATTTTCCAATCTATCTAACAAAACCTTCTTGGGGAGAGTGGTCTGCCTACTAGATAATGTAAACTTACTATGTGCATAATTTTATGAACCCTATTACTTACACTTTTTGTTCTGTATCTGGTTTGATTCTGCTTTCAACACCTTCTCCTATTATCTCACATCAGATTAGGGAAGAACCTGCTGATAAATCACACTGGCATTTCAGCTGGCACCTAGTTGTTAAATTCTTTGCCAGTTCTTTGATGAGCCCTTTTTTCTTCTGAATTTAAACTTTGATTTCAACCAAAAAAAAGCTTCTGGCCTTGCAGATGTGAAGTAAAACCTTTCTAAATACCAAAGGCTGCAGTGCTTTCTTCCTGAATCTACATACAGCAAGGCAGAACCTTTCAGCATTGATTGGAGTGGAGTGACAGGAGAGAGGAATTTCTTTCAGTAGTTCCCAGAGGGGATTAAGCTGCTTTGAAACCAGACCATTCCATTGCTGTTACCAGCTCTTTGGGACGTGAATTCTGGGGGGCTGTGGTGCAGAAAAAGGTCTGTATTGCCAGCCTCGGTAGAAGCTGTCAGTAGGCAACACAAGCTGCTGTTTCTGAGGGTCGCACTTGCCTGCCACAGCAGAGTCTGTGCAGGATGAAGTAAATGGAAGGAGGGATTCTCTCTGGAATCATACCCTGGCATGATTTGCAGGTCTGGGGAGGCTGGGAAGCCAAAAAGGGACTTTGAGTACATTTCTTACTCTGAAACACGTTCCTTACTCTGAAACACCTTCCCTACCCCAACCATGTGGCAGCAGTCCAAGGAGAGCCATGATCCAAGTTGGAATGCACCCCATAAAATGCCCTGCTAGAGCTCAGAGACAAATCCGGCACTAGATCTGGAGAGAGCAGTAATTCTCCCTCCCCCAGCCCTGATCAGAACTGGCAGAGGTTGCTGTTGTTGCCACTGTTTTGGTTTGTTTTCCCTTCCCCTGCAGCAGGAGCTGCCTTGCTCGGGGTGGCCTGGCCGGGCCTCCTGGGCTGCCCCGGCAGCTCCAGCCATCAGGGCCCCATCTGTGCTTCGTGCTCTGTGCTGTGGATGTTCAGTGCTGCACGGCTCCTCGGGGATGGCATCACCGCATTTTTCACCCCCAGCATGACTGTGTCTGCAGCACACGTGCATTTTGTGCAAAGATTCCCCATCTGTCTCCAGCTGTGTTGCCCCATAGCCCAGCATGGCTAATTCCCCCTGCTCGAAGGTATGTGACAGCTCCCACGCTGGTGTAGTGCTTAGGCAAGGATGGGACTTCTCCAGAAAGTTAAAGGAGCTGAAGTCTTTCATCTAAGCCCCTTTCTCCCAAAAGGCTGTTTGAAATCACTTCTGCCACAGTCCATTTCAGACCAACTGTTGGAACGGGCAAAACTGCGCCTGAAACTGGAGCAGGAGCTGGGAAATGGCACCACTGGTGCTCGTGTTGTCCCACGCCTTCAGTGTCCTCTAGGATAGAGAAATCCAGTGCTCTAACAAAACACATCCAACGTCCCACAACACACAGGTCGTTAGCTGCCCTCCTCTGTAATAATTTAACTTATATTGAATTCCAGATATCCTGATCCATCTCTAAAGGTGAAGATGGTCCCGTTTTATCACTTAAAAATGAAGGAAGATTTATCTGAATTAGATTTACAGTCAGACTTTCTGAATGAGCATGTGCTCTGACAACAGCTATGCTGAGATCTGAACTGGAGATTTTTCCAGTCCATCTTTCAGCGGGATGACTTTTTAAGCACTTCCTTTACTGCTGAATACCACAAAGGCTCAGACAATCTATTGATGATGAAGGTCAGCACCTCCTTAGCAGCCCATAAAGTGAGTCTCTCACAATCAGGTTTCAGACTTTTTAAGATTCTAGCCATTTCTTTAGGCAATGAAGCAACCTACTTCTTTTATCTTGCTATTTTTATTGTTTGAAAGCCTGAGTCACATCTGATCTTTTTTATTTTTAGTTTTCTTTTGGGGAAAAAAATTCCAACCCTTAATGTATCTTTTTTTTGTTCAGCAGTCTTGTTTCTTTGTGATAGACATAAGTAATGGCTCATTCACTGCAAATTCAGGACTCCTTACATTTTTCTTGCTGTGATAAGGGCACACTTGCCATTATTACAGCTGAATTGTCCATGTTGCTGCAGTAAAGGTTTTGTCAGCACTTCCACTCTAAACACTATTTTTACTCACTGTATTTAACTGGTTTATAAAAAAAGCCCCCCAATAAATTTGGCTCTGGGCTGAAATTTGGCAAGGTTAATCGTGGTCTTTTCATAGTAGTTTGCAGGGTTTTAACCACATTACCCTAACTGCTATTTGAGGCTGAAACTTCTGTATCAATTGTTTATGTGGTGCTGAGTAGAAAGAGCACTAAACTCCTTAGGCTATAAACATAAGATAATTATTAAACTGTGTTAATATTTACTGTTCACAGCTACCAGATAGTTCACTAGGCACTCATGCAAAGACAGTAACCTTAGGGTCAGGGTTAAGCTTAGGTTTAATATTAAGATACCTCCAAATCCTTCAGTTGATCACAATAGCTTGTGGTTAACTAAAGTGGAGGGTAAATATGACAGAACCAGAATGTAAGAAGCAAATCCTGAGTAAAATACCTGTGGTTGCTTTAAGGATAACATGAAAAATGAAGTGGGAAATACAATTAAAAGAATGGAGAGAAGTTTCCACCAGGGGTGTTAATAATGTGGCTGTCATTGGCTTCTTGCACAGGGCTCCAGTGCAGAAGGGAAAGGGCACCATGAAGATCATGTAATGTGTGCAGGAATCCAGGGTGCCCCTATGAAATAGTTGGGCATTGTTTAGGCAAAAAAAGGAAAATAGATGAATCCCTCTTCCTGCCAGCATTGGATCATCTTGAATAGTAATGGATTTGTTTTCTGCCTCTGAATTTTTCCCCTTTTCCCCCTCTATGTTTTATCTGGCTTATCATACCTTGAAGAAAGGATGCAGCCAGCCATGGTCCTGCAGGGCTGTCCCTGATTTAGAAAAAGTGATTTAAGAGTCTGCTTCTTCCTGCTGGTCAGTACTGCCCTTCTATTCCGTGCTGCAGCTCCTGGTGCATTTCTGTGCTAATTAAAACAGCTCAGGGTAAACAGATTCACTAAAGTACCTGGGATCCCAGTTAATCCATTTCATTTGGCACTGAAGCAGGCTGAAAATATATACTGACCCAGGATGTCAGCCATGGGAGAGGGGAAAAAGGGAGAACCAGAAGGAGAAGCAAAAGGAAACTTCTGCTTCTTCTGTCTCCTCTGACCAAAACCCATCACCTGCATTTCTTTGGTTTGCTGGCTTAGACAAGGCTGCATGTTTGGGCACATGGCTGCCAATCTTTAACCAGCACTAAGACAATTTTTTTTTTAAGCTTTAAGGAAGTTGAAACCAGGGCAGGCAGCATCTTTAGAAGTTCTAGTGCTCACTGAAATGGGTGAGCCAATCTCAGAAAATGGCTAAATAAAGCTCTTAATATTTTCAATTTCCTTGGAGCCTCTTCCCATCCATGTATTCTTTAAAGTGTTATTTTAAAACTTCTGCTGTGATGCTCAGTAATATAAACTGCCAACAATTTAACACAAAATTAGGCACCTCAATTAACTATTTATTGCTGTAGAGATGCACAAGGATCTTCCTAACAAGTTGTTTGAATAAAATTAGAGCTGTAAAAGGACAGTAGGCTAACAACTACAATTATAATGCAAACCCAAGAGGAACCAATCTCCCTAGCAGCACGTCTCAGGACAGTGAGGCAAAGCAAACACAAAAAACATCAGTGATCACAACCTGGAGGAAGGAAAAGGAAGATTCGGTGTGTAGTGAGGGCTCAGGATATGTGGTTGGTAACTGGTGTGACTAGGGAAAAAAAAAGAGGAAAATTGAAGATGTTTTCTGCGTATGTTTTTCAGGCTCTGTGTAACTGTCTTCCTTACACTCTCTCCTAGGGATACACTTCCTGTAAAAGTGTGGGAGAAAAATGCCGAGAGACAAAAGAGACAGCAGGGAGAGCATTCCAGCTCGGTGTAGTGATGTCATCCCATTAGCACAAACCCCGCATTGTCAATTAGGGAAAAAAGGTCAGCGCTGCCTCTGACGGGATGTGAAGCCCGGCCAGCCCTCCCTGCCTGGATCCAGAGGGAGCAGAGCAGTTCAGTTCCATGGCTAAAGGGCCACGGAGAGGAGAGAGGGAGAGAAAAATGGAAATTTTAAAATGGGAAAGGATTTTACAGTCGGCTCCTGAAAAGTGGAGTTGTGAGAACAAGTAATTGGTCTGTTCGAGGAACAAGGATGTGTGTGTGTGTGTGTGCCTAAGGTATAAACAGAGCTGTGAGCTTAGGGTAATCCTTAAATGAAAAGGAATACAAAGATTGGTCCTACCACTGAGACTCTGTGCTGAAAGAGCCCGACATTTTTTTCTATATTATTTTTTTTTTTGGTACTGCAATATTTCCTAATTCTGTTGGGAAGACAAGAAAGCAATTTTTGAAGAGATTACAAAGCAAACGTCCAAGTGTCCTACTTGCTCTCATTCTGAAGGAGATGAAGAACTATTGATTTTCTGAAAGATTGCTTTGAAATGGTGGGAGCTGAGTACTTGTAAAGAAGGAGTGCAGAGGGGCAGAGTTTGGTTTAGGAGGGTTGCTGCAGACTGTGCTGTGGGCTTGATTAGGTCTGCCCACATGCTATTAAGAAGTCTGAATCTCAGAACTGCTCTGGGCAGCCCTGCCTCCAGGATGAGGCAGGAATTCAATGAGAGCTCACAGTGCAGAGAGGGCTCTCTTTGCTTCAGAAAATACTCACATCCCTATGGGAGGCATCCCTAGGAAAGCCCAAACCTAAAGGAGGTGTTTTCACACCTGTGTGGCTTCCAACCCCTTGTGCAGTGCACCAAACACATCAGCTGCCAGATCTGTGGCCAAGAAGGTGCCTCACACCCTGCACGTGGCTCAGACACAGACCCAGAGAGCTGGGCTGGATCCTTTTCCTGCTCCAGGACCTGACAAGAGCTTACCCTGATCAACCCCAGCCCCAGCTGCTGCTCACCACCCCAGGATGGTCCCTTCCAAGCCAGGCCATTCCATGTTTTTGTGATAAATCTAGTATCTTCCTTTGTGTGCCTAATTCTTTCCTCTGGCAATAACAAAACCCACAAAAACTCCCCAAATCAAAGTCAATTAAAAGAAGTAACAGGAGAAAAGGAAGGCATGAGAGTAGGAAGAAGAAAAGCAAGCCAGCAAGTAGGGCACTTACAAACTAAAGGAAGGTTTAAAAAAGGCCATCATATCAAGATACAAAGTGAATTTTAGTGGGAAAAGGGTCTATCTTCCTTCTGAATGCCCTCGATATTGCTCCACTGCCCCAAAGGAGGAATATCCCTGGATAGATGTCATCAATGGCATTTCTATTTCTCATCTTTTATTGTTGCAGCCTTTATTTCTTTGGTGCTGTTGTTCTTTATGACTGTTCTATCTGATTTCCAATGTAAGAGCAATAAATGGAAGAAAAAGTGTAAAAAGCTAGCAGGGTACAATGCAGGGTGAGGGAAAAAGGGAGCAGAATGGGCGCTGGCAGGTCCCTACTGCTCTTGTCTTAATAAGGATGCTCATGCAGAATGGATCCATGTAAAACACAGCCTAACTGAGAAATCAGAAACCTCACAGAGCTAGTCCAGATCCTCCCATGGTATAAATTGACATTGATCTCCCAAAAAATTTAGCAAGTCCAAAAAAGATGGTAACAAATGAACTTTATGTCTACAAAGGAGTTGCTATGATCAGAAATTTATCTTTGCCAAGAGAACCATGCCAAAAACCATACCTTTATCCCTCAGCAAACAAAAATAAGTTCTCTTTCAGGTTAGCTACTGAATTTATGTAACCTCAGCAGCACAATTTGTCTTGAAGCTTCTACTCAGATGACCCTTAAAAGTAGTGGTGAAATTCTTCTGCTTGGGTTATGGAGCTAATAAAGATTCTGAGAATGGTGGGAGGGCACTGAAGCATTCATGCATATGAAATCCCATGCACAACTATAACCTGGGAATTCTCTGATGCCATGGAAAGAAATGCAGAACTCCTGGTGCTTAATTCTCTTGAATCTTCAGAACTGTTTGTCATCTCCTGTATCTCTGCAGTGAGAGATGGTTAAACAGGATGTGTATTAAAAACACCAAACAAAAAAAGGTGGTGGTGTTTGTTTCCAAACAAAGAAGGCTTTTTTTGTCATCTTCAACAAGTTATCTTAACAATTACTGCTCCCTGAAGGTAGAGGCTCACCTGAAACCTAGAGCTGGGTTTATTAAGTGTGTTATATAAACAGCAATGAAAACTGTAGGATGCAAGCGAGGGAGAAACTTTTCTGGTGGCAATAAAATCTGTTGAAATAGCCAAAGCATCATCATCAGGGACTAATCTGGCTTGGAGCCTGCTTGATTAAAAATGAGAGACAATAATTTTCTTATGGCTCCGTAATTCAATTGAATAACTTGGTTTGTTATCTAATACTACTTTGTCATACAGAATGATCTGTATGTTGAAAGCCCTGTTCAGGCATAAACTAATTAATTTTCATGGCAGGACCAGTCCTGTGAAGTGCTGTGCTTCCACAACGTAAGAGGAATTGAGGAAGTGCAACAACTCACAGGGTGAGGCTGAATTTCGCATTAGATATGTAATTAAATCTGATGAGTCCCACTGGGGGGCAGAGATGGTAAGCAGAGATATTAAATGAGTTAGCCATGGCTGTACATCCGTCCCTCTTTGGCTCCTGACTCGCAGCACAGTGGTGGCAGCTACCACTGACCCATCCTCTGGACCCTTCTTCATTCCACCACATCTGCCTGCTATTAATGGCACAGCTCCCAGAGCTCTCAGCTTAGACTCACTATTCCTGCAGTAACGTTGGACAGAATGAGCAAATTTCAGGGGTCAGAATGTATGATAAAACATTTGGAAAGTTCATCTATGTACTTCTTTACTTCACTAGCTACTTTAGCAGGTACTCAAGTTGTGCTTATTCCATTTCTCACAGTGTGAAACAATGAACTTTAAACATTCACAGGCAGAAAAAGCCTATGAGGTAGGAAAAAGAGAAAGGTGGAAAGATAAAATACTTACATGACACCAGGTGAAGCACATGTCAGTAATTTGGGGATTATATTAATTAAAGAGATATTTTAATACTTTCCAAAGTCATCATTACAAACCTAGAAAATGTAGAGTTAGGGTTTCAGGATTTTTTTTAACCTGTGTAATACAACTCTGCATTCTACCCTAATTGCTTTGTAATTTGACATGCAAGGGTTTAATATGGCAGCTGAGGCAAATCCAGTAACAACTGGGAGCTAAAGCACAGAAAAGAACTCCTGACAGGCAGAGCTTCAATTCAGCAACTCTGTACAGGCAATAGAGCTGTAACATAAAAGTTAGCAGGAAAGAAAAGGTGCTGAAAAAGGCCTGGCTAAAATAGCTCAGATTAATATTCAAGGCAGTTCTTTGACAGCTTTTAGTTTCTTAATATGGCTTTTGCTTTTAATTTCTTCTTTTTAGCTTGGTGTCTTCATTTTCCAGTGTAATCCCTGTGAATATTTATTACCTCTGCTGCATTTTTTTGGGGTCAATATGGGTTTTAACCTTGAAGTGCTGCAAGAACAGTAGGGAAGTTTTTCTTCCCTTGATAAGCAGAAAGGTACAAATTTCTCATTCAGGTTGTATGAGCTGGTCTTTGCCATGGCTTTATGGAATGACACAAATCTGTGAGAGCAGTGACAGCCAAGGGGAATCCAGTGATGGTTGTGAGACACTGAAGAAAAAACCAAAAAAAACCAAAAGAAAATCAGATCCAAAAGTTGATCCTAACATGTTTTTGTTGATTTTATTAAATGTGTGGTTGGTTCTTGCTTTTATTTCCGAAAAATAACACTGGGACTGGAGCCAGTGCTGTCACAGACTAATGCTGATTGTGTAGCCCATGCTTTTGTAACCTTTAAGTTACACTACTCTAATGTTTTATTTTATGACCTTCCTGAGAAAATTCTGCAAAGCTCCAATGGATGCAAGGCACTGCACCCTGAATACTAACTTGTGCTAAGGTGACCGAACAACTTCCATCAGTTGAACAAGAACTGCATCAACCCCTTTCATCCAGCTCATTTTGCCAGCAGAAACCTGAAGGGTTTGGTGTGGCTGCACCTGGGCTTATGAACTTTGCCATGAGTTGAGATCTTCCAAGGTGTTCTCTTAGCTCTGAAATTAAGAATTAAATTGGAGCAGGGGTTTACAATTTCTGTTTTGTCCTGAATTCAGGTCACTTTTGGCCAGTGACAGAATCTACTGAGTGATCAGGCATTAGTACATTCACATTTGGGATGTGAATGATGGTCCTTTTCTTCTTTGGATCATCTTCTGTTTTAAGTCTCCCTGGGAACTATTTTTCTGAAGGCTTTACAAGGTGGCTATGAAAGACTGAGGGATGTGATTTATTCCTATTGGGTTTAATTTATATGTAAATCTTGGGTTCAAAATTATTTAAAGCTGTTTTTGGCTAATATCAACCTGTCCATGAAAGAGCCAACAAGAACCAGTGTCAGATATTCTCCACAAACCTGAGAGTAAGGAAATGGGGTGAGGATGGTGTCAAATGCCTTTGGGATTGCCAAAATCTGTGTTTACTCAGGGCCCAGTGTGTTGCTGCTGCAATTCATTCCTGTCACCCTCTGCATGAATCAAAAAGCAGAAGGGGAAGATGCTGGATTTGCACCTTGGTCCAAACCTGGCTGCTGGCCACACAAAGACAAACATTTGGTGTCAGCCTGTGAGTTCATCAGCTCCTACCCAAAGGCATAAATGTCTTTTTAAATACCAGAAGCATGAAGATGCTCTTGTACACCTGCACACCTGTGAAGTATCTTTCCCCCTCTTTGATGCTCTTATTTTCTTGGCTGTAACTGTCTTGATGTTGACCACCCCTGAAGTGTTCATTTTGAGAAAACAAAAGTACAAACCAAAACTAACCAGCATTTTCTGCTGTCAGAGTGAGTCTGGCTTGCAGGAAGCAGTAAATTCCAGGATTTTCATTTGTGAGGCAAAGTAAAGCCATTAAAGCTTTAACCCTCAGTTATTCCCAGCAAGGCCATCCCACCATTTCAGAGGATGCTGGAATTAAGCTAATAAATAAGTAAGAGAAAAAACAATTCCACTGCAGAAAGCTAAAGACAGGGACTTTGATCAGAGCTTGCTTTGCATCCTGGCTTCTGTGAATTCTTGCTGCAGCTGCAAGAGCAGCTGCATTATTTTCAACATCAATCTGAGCAGTGCCATGTAATAGCCTCGTTACAGAGGGACTAAAGAGCTAACAGAATCCTAAAGTCGTCAGACTTTTTATGAAATTTACATTCAGAAATACCATATTTAAGCTATTTTTCAATGTTTGAATTTAAATGGGCACAATTAGAGTTGATTTTTGTTTTGTTTCTCAACTGGTAGTTATTACATTGAGCAAGCGTTGCTCGAGGTCACAGCCCTGCAAATGCACAAATGCAGCATCTGAATTCCATAGTGAGGAGACTCACGGAGTGGCATAACATTAAACATGCAAACAAGGAGCTACAGAGAGAGAGAGAGCGCTTGTATTTACAAGGAGGAAATGTGGAATTCAGCAAAACATTTTACATACATTGAATTTTCTGCGGATTCTTTCAAAACAGCAGTGATATGCAGAATTTTCTCATTTTTGGCCTCGCTTACCCCTTCAAATGGTTGTTAAGAGCCCTAATGATTTTGTTAGAGCAAAGATAAACTAATGCAAAACATTTCAAAATACTCACTTTTACATATGTCCAGAGATTGCCCATTAAAGTTTGTCAGTGGTCACATTTGAATACTATTATCACAGGATTTCTCTACTTCCAAAATAATTTTGCAAGCTTAGGTATGGATATTCTGGCAATATTACCACTTTGCACAGATAAAATTAACGACCTTTTAAGGCTTAATGACAATATTATAATTCCTGCAAAAAGTACAAGTACCAAGGTATGGTCACCCTGAAAAACATCCTTTAGCAGGCTGCTTACAACTCAGCTTCCACAAGGTATGCAATTAGATGACAATCTCAATGATATTTTATCTCAGTGATACTATAAAATAATTTCTCTAGTCCTTATACCTGGAGGAAAAAGCTTGGAAATATAACTCAGGTGGAGTAAAGGCTCAGGAAATAAAAGGAAAGAAGTCAAAGAATGTATTTATTAAAAAAAAAAACCCAAGAAAACAACAACATTTTTATCTAGTTAGATGTTCCTGGTTGACTGAAGATGTTTAATGTTTCAGGTTAGAAGTACTGAATGACAGAGGGAGCTTTTCACTGGTTAAGTACTGTAATAAGATAATTTTTTTTTTTTCATTCTAATTATAGTTTACATGCACCTTTCTGGTAAGTGTGGGCAGACCATGTGATTTCTGTGCCTCATGGAGCTAGCAAGACTTCCCTTCTTTTCAGTGCAGCACGGATCAACTTACTAATATTTGTGAAACACAAAGGAATTAGAATGATGAATGCCCTATAAATAAATAAATGTATCTCCATTCATTAGCAAGAAAAGCTCTGTTTTGTTTCAAGAATTGATTTCTGAAAATGCTTTACCATGTATTTTATCAGCAAACAAGATGACATTAAGTGGCAATATGTTAAAATTAGTTGCCTTTCATTCTTTTAACTTTACTGGAAAAAAGTTACATTTTCTTTTCAGATTGTATTTCCCCAAGTATAAAACAGATGCATTTGGATAAATAGATTTGAAACATATTATTAAATTAAATAAAGAAAAGGAAACATAATGAAATAAAACCAAAGTATCTGAAAAAAATTTCTATTCACAGGCCTGCAGTAGAAATCTAATGTTCCTTCTCTACTTTATTCTGGTATTGAGATGACAGGTATTCTATCATCTTTCAAAGTACCATCTGAGATGCCTCTTGTGATCTGAACAAGAATGGGTGTCCATTCAGGAGAACCAATTTCAAAATCCAGTTACATGTATTAAATCTATTCCTATATGGAGCACACTGTTTGTGCCTAGTACATTTATTACCATTATTACAATAAAATTAAATAGTGCCATCTGAGATCAAGTTCCTGCTGTGGTTCTCCATATTCATCGTACCAGACATTGTGAAGTAGACCAAGCAGAGGAAAGAAGCCTCCTTTGAGGTGAAATGGGGATACAGAAATCAGGCACAGAGAAATGAACCCCCTTCAGGGACAGCAGCAGACCCATGGCAGAGCAGCTCCTCCTTCCAGGGCTCCTGCAGCTGCCTTCCCCAAATCCTGTCTAAAAACCATCCTAAGCCAGCTCAGCATAGTTGTTGTCACCTCAGGGGGTCTCGAGGGATGTCCCCACTGGGGAAGCATTTGGGAAGTGAACCCCTGGCTCAGTCCAAGCCCTTGGGCATCCTGGAAGGACACAGGAATGAGCACACTAAGGTTGCATGGCTGTCCCTGGGGCAGGCAGTCACAGAACTCACAGAATCACCAGGTTGGGAGAGACCTTCAAGACCATTGAGTCCAACCCAGCCTCAACACCTCAACTCAACCCTGGCACCCAGTGCCACATCCAGGCTTTGTTAAACACACCCAGGGATGGTGACTGCACCACCTCCCCAGGCAGACAACTCCAGAATTTTATCACCCTTTCTGTAAAACACTTTCTCCTAATATCCAACCTGAATTTCCCTTGGTGCAGCTTTAGACAGTGTCCTCTGGTTCTGTCAGTGCTGCCTGGAGAACGAGACCAACCCCACCTGAGCACAGGCACCTTTCAGTCCTAAATGTTTTACAGCCTGCCCCAGACCAGGCATGCCAGCTCGGCGCTTTCTCACCTCCTTGGCAACATTTTCAGCCAAATATTTGGAAAAGAGGAAAAAAACAACCTGCTGGAAGGTGTCTTATGTTATATACCGGAAGGGAATATCTACATCTTGACAACCCTTCTTGTACCATTTGTGTTTCAAACCTTTCTTTCCCACCCTGGAGCACTGGAGAAGGTATAGCCATGCTTATCAGGACCTGAGCTCTACTAATATATATGTGGTTTAAAAAAATTCTAAAAGGTGTTTTAGAAAAGTGTGTTGAGTAAATTCCTTATTCATTTTCTAGGAGACTAAACTGCTGAACACAAATCAGAGCAACTTGATAACCTTAATTTCTAAAGAAATTCTGCTAATGCATTAAAAAAATGCAGTATATTATGAAGTCCTTGCTGCTTCTAACCCAGACAGATAAACCTTGTAACTGCAGGCCACAAAACAGAGCTGATGGAGGAAAACATGCTGCAGTTATGTTCACAACTTGGAACACTGCAAGGGCTCAACAAGCGTTTCAGAACAGAGTGGGAAATGGCATAAACATCCCAGACAGCAGTCCCACCCCAGTGCCAGGCATTCCTCTTAGGCACTGAGGACTAAAGAATCCCACAACCAGAATGAGACAAATGAATAAGAAACACAAAGTGAAATCAGCACAATTAATCAAGTAACTAAGACATAAAACCTTGAGACACAACAAATGTGCCATGTTGCTAAAAATGTTGTTTTGCAGATAAGTGAATAAATTTACTTCCAAGCCAGGCTTTTTTTCTTTTATTTTTTTTCCCTCCAGTAGCTTTAGCCTTATTGCTTCCACTGCACATTTGCTTCCCCAGGTACAGCTTAGATATGGCATCTAATTTCCCTGCTGTAACTATACAGTTGAGGTGAGAGCTAGAGGGATGAATCATTGCATCCTGTCCGTGCTTGCTGATCTTCTGGCTCTAAATACAGAGCAAAAAACTGTGGGGAAAAAGAGAGCAAGGCTAAAATAACAGAAGGGGGAAAGAAGTATAATGGAAATGCCTCAGGACTCAGTAAAGAGGGGAGAAGCACTCAAGGTCTGAGGAGGCAATAGATGAATAAGAGGAGATGATAGAGTGTGAAATGTGTAGTTGGATGATGAGCAGAGCTAATGAAACTGAATTTCCTGAGCCTGGGCTCTCTGGTGCCTAATAGTGTGATCTGGGATCGAACTTTCCTGCAGTTGGAGTATTCCCAGTCTCTCTCCCTTGTGTGGTTTCTATTTAGAGGGCTGTTCATGGTGCAATAATTTGGAGATGGGATCCAGGGAGATGCAGATAAACAATAATTAAGCCTTTTCCTCAGGAAAAAAAAAAAAAAGGAAAAAAATATAAACATGTTGTGGTCACAATGAAATGGGACTGGAAGGAAGATGCAAAATGGCAACAAAATTGGAGTAAAAAAGAAGGCCTTTCACCTAAATCTTCAAAGCTGTGCTTTGAAATGACTGAATGGGAGAGAGAAATGACTAATGACTAAATGACTAATGGTAGAGGGAAAAAACTTCTGGTTGGAGACACTGGAAAGTGGCTGAGACAAGCTGATCACTGTTGCCTGAGCAGAGATGGTTCAGATGTAAAGAGATTGCTTCTGTGTGATGGAAAGAAACCAGGGATTTTGGTCAGGTGGAAGAGAGGTGGGTGGAAGAAATTCATTACTGTGTCTGGAAACTGCCGAGGCTGGACTGTAAATTGGGGTGAGGTGAAACAAATGAGGAGCTGTTCCTCCATTATTCCCCACTCCCTTAAATATGAAGGCAACAGGGAGGAGGTGTGGGTTTCCTCTGGCCAGGAACCCTTTGCCCCCGCCATGTCCCCATCATGTCCACACCCCTCACTCCTGGCCACCACCCCCTCACCTCTGTGGTGAGCCCCCAGTCTGGGATGTGACTTTGTGCCTAAAAACAAAGATGGAAAATCCACTGTGAATGAGTCCTCCCATGGAAAGTGATGAATTGAGCTCACCCAGCTCATAATGTTTATACTGGGCCCTGGCTCTGTAAAGGGTAACAAATGTGAAATCATTATAAACTTGGTTGAGGTTACTACTGTAAACCTGCTGGCTGGCAATTGAGATCTGATCAATTCTTTTAAAACATTTTTGCTGTGTGCTCATTAATATAATGGCAATGTGGAACAAAAAGAGAAATGAGAATTACAAAAGGTGAAGTAATTAGCAGGTTTATTGTAGACGCTGTCAGGTTTCTCATGTCCCCTGATTTAAGTTAAAAAAAGAAAAGAAAAAGTACTAGCACAGATGCATTGCTCATAACATGTATTCAAAGTTGCTAGTCCAAACAGCATAATTTTTAAGTCTAAGCATTCCCTATACAGCAATGTTAGAGCTGAATGCTTTTTATGGATGCACTTCATTCGTAGAGTTGTGTGATTATGCACGTGGGATCTGATTCACAGGATTTCTTCTTCCTTGATAAGGAAGGTAAGAAAAAAGCCTAAAAAGGTTTGTGCTGTTTAAAAATACTCCTGAAACATAAAACGTCAGGTTTAGAAAAGCCACAGAAAGAAGAAAAAATGGAGTTTCTGTATCTTTTGAAATTTCTACTGTGCAAAGAGTTGTAGTGTTTAAGGCTCATAAAATAGATTAAGAATCCAGTGACACACAAGGGTGTTTTTTTTTTCCTCTGCTCTCTATTTGGTGATATATCAATAGGT
Organism: Passer domesticus; assembly: GCF_036417665.1. Classification (NCBI taxonomy): domain Eukaryota; kingdom Metazoa; phylum Chordata; class Aves; order Passeriformes; family Passeridae; genus Passer; species Passer domesticus. The sequence continues at coordinate 4,840,446 of NC_087484.1, forward strand.
TTTCTAGGCAGAAGAAAAGTCTTGCTGACTGCATCAAAGATTCCTCACTAGGAACAGACCTTAAAAAAAAAGTAGGCCTACTTGAAAAACGTTCTCCAGGTAACTTTAGCAGAGATTTTCCTTCTTTGCTAAAAATTTGTAGCTCTGCAACAAATCTATTTTTTTTCCTGAAAAACAAGCAAGGAAAGAAAGTAGTTGTGTTTGGTTAAAATTTGAATTGTCTGAGAAACAGGCTGCAGTTATCTGTGTAAGACATAGCCCAGGTAGGAAGCACAAATTAAATAAAAGGACATAAAGTGTTGAGACTGCACTGCTCAAGAGAAATTGAAATTAAATTCTCAAATCAAAATGTTTTGCTTTTCAACTCCAAAATACCAAGTCTTAAATACCTCAATTTCTAAAAATTCCAGGTAGTCAAAGGTAGTCAGGGGAGGGCTTTGGAGAGGGGTTGGGAGAAGCAGCAAAACGTTGACCTCCAGCATGGACAGCCTTTGGATGGGAACACTCACAGCCCTGGGTGAGGTGGCTCCTTCACATCCCTCTGAGAGCAGAAAGCAAGCATTGACATCATGTGCTCTTGCAGATATTTTCTAGTTAAAAACTGGGCTGCTATGTTATTTTCTGAAATTCTGTCTTTTATTGCTCTGGGATAGCTACAGGGCTCCTCCTCCTTGGAAGAGAAGCCACTCCACTTCTGTGTGCTCAAGACCAAGGTGTGCATGGCCACTGATCACCTGGGGAGGCTCTGGAAGTAAACAGCAAAGGACAACAGGAAAAGCCAGGGATTTGGGAATTGGAGAAAAGATGTGCTGGGCAGGGAAGGTCACAAATGTTTCCTACCAATCTGTTTGTGTTTATATCACAGTGTTTCCTGCTGCTGACTGGCATCGCTTTCCCCAGGTGATTTCAAGCAGGCACTTGTTACAGATCATACACCAGCAGCAGCTTGTGTTTGGACTTGGAACCCTCTGAAAAGCTCCTGTTAAACCCTTAGGGAGGCACTTACCTCTGGTAGCTGTGCCCTTCATAAAGCAAAAGCATTATTGGTAGATTTGCATGTTCCCATATCCAATAACTCTGAGTAAGTGGCATATTTATAGCATCTATCATAGCATTAAGAACAGGTTTCTGCCATGCTGTAGTGATGGAGAACATTTTGTGGCACTCTGGAATTGGATTCCCCTGTTCTGAACATTCCCTCTGGCTTTGGACACCTCCATGCTTACTTCCTGGAAAACACATTAATTTTGGAGGCCTATTTGTTTTAATGCCTTCAACTGCCCACGTCATTCCTGGGAAAGGATGGAGCTGTGATATGTTGGCACTTTAGTGCAAAAATCAGGATAATGCAGGACCTAGGTGAAAGCAAGGAGTGTCACTAACACTTGGGTCAGTGAAGAGGAAGGAAGAGCCTGAGGAAAAACAACAGTTTTGTTCTCTGCAACATTTAAAAAAAATATAAAAAAGATCAACAGAAAGTTGAAGGAATTTAGTCCTGAATGTAACCAGGATTTTGTGCTTCCCCTGCCTGCAATTTGGAAACAAATTACTTTTAATATTACCTAGATATTAATGTTTTAGATTGGGTACTCTTCATGGTCTAAAACTGCTTTTCATAAATGTTTTAATGGGTCCAGGCCCAATTCCACTGAGGTCAATTAGAAGATTCCAAATAAATCTTTCCTTCTCCTCCTGCCATTAGGGTGCAGCCTCTAAGAGGGCTGACACTGGTCTGTGCTTTTATCTTAAAATAATCCAGAAGACAATCCTCCTATGGGAAGAAACCATGTAATTTGTGGGTGGTACTTACAGGGATGTTACCCAGGTAAAAACACTTATCTTTAATTTAGAGCCCAATTTTCAGGCATGCTGAACACAATTCTACCTGAAGTTAAATATAGACTTGGGTGGTCAATACTTTGGGAAACCCAGAGCCATAATTTTTAACATATCTCATTTTATCTCAGGCTTGTATTGTCCAGAATTAGGTTTAAAGTGGTTTGGAAGTGCAATTTCAATGTGTTCTATCTGTAAGTATTGCAACAAAATAAAGTGGTATATTATAATAAAGTATGTTCTGTTTTATCCATTCGTTAACTTCATGCCTGTGAGTATCTGACTTGCATTAAAGTAATTTTTAACCAGACCCTCAACTTTAAATAACAACAAGCATCTTTCTTCCAACAATAATCTAATAGGTCTTTGGTAGCATATGCCATAAAAAAATAGAGAAGGAGCTGTAAAATACTTTGGGAAATATTGGGGTTTTTTTTTTTGTTTGTTTGTTCATGTTCTGGGTGGTGAACTGGATAAATACTGCTATGGCTTGGTTCAAAATTCTGTTGTACCTCTGAACTTGGAGTATGATCTAGGGCAAATGGTTACTGGATAAAGCCCTGAGTCTTTGTGCTGTACCTTTGGGCTCTGAGCCCCAAAGGTCTGGTGGTAATCATAACTACTTTGCGAATACTCCTTTATGCTCTTTAAATGCAATTTTATAAGTACTTTTTGGCATGCTTTAACTGCAGAGTCTCACATTTTTTCCAAGACGTTTTAAAAAATCAGAAATGATTTCTGGTATTTGAAACCATTTGAAATTGTGCTGAAAACAGTTCTTACAGAGACTTTTCTGCTGAATTAATTGCAATACAATCAAGCTGTGGCATGTGGGACAAGAAACATCTGGTGCTAACCTTGGCTGATCTTCCTGTAGATTGCATTCATTAGTTTGAATAGTTTTCTCAATGTTTTGATATAATCATTTTGCCCTTTTTCAATTTATGTACTTGTGATGGCTTTGACCATCTTGACAAAACAAATCCCACACTTGGGTCAAGGATTCTGGAACCATCAGCTTTCAGTGAGAAATTACTCCTGGACTCATTATATGTTATTGTCTAAGGGTCCTTGTAATAGGGATTCTGTTTTGCACATTAGAATTGTACATCATTAGCTTTCTAAATTCCAGCTGAAACTATTACATCTTCCTCCAAGAAGAGAACTTGAAACAACAAAAGAAATAAGAAATCAAGCTGCACTCTCCTTTTCATTATCTTGTTATGTTACCCATATATGCATATGTGTACTGAGGAAATTTAATGGCTAAATAGCATCAAGAAAATTCTGCCTTCTTAAAAGCAAATTTAAAAATCATCACTCTGTGAAGCCGAACCAACAAAAGAGCATTGGGAAAAATCCACATATGCCCTATACCTACATTTCCTCTTATTGTTGGCTGCCCTGTGCATCAGCAAAATGTCACCTCTGCAATTTAGTAGTGTTCTCTGTCCAACCTGATGAAGAGAAAAGCATGGGAAAACATGCAAACAAAAGGCAAACTGCTTTAGATGCTGATGTCTTCTGAGTGCCAAAGTACTTCTGGTGTTTCAAATTTTATAAACTTCCAGTTCTCAAACATAGACAATCTGAAAACCGAAAATAATGATGTGTTAATCATGCAGATAAACAAACTAAGCCTCAACTTTCTAACAAAATTAAAAGTCCTGACAGTTGCTGGAAGAATTATTTTCAGTTGATACTGCCACTCAGACAGTAAGGAGCAGCTTTGCTGTACTGTTCTTGTCTTCTGAAACTGCACTTTCGTGTCCACTTCTCCTGGTGCATGAAACCATCTCGACTTAAGCAGGCTCCAGCTGCAGCACGGACAGCCACTTTCCAAAGGAGAAATCCTGTGATATGGGCCCATTTGGGACGTGTCTCTGGCCTCCCTGCTTTCCTCATGTGTGTCAGGTTTACAGCACAGTGAATTATTCCATGGCAGGAGCAGCCCAGCCCTGGGATCCCCGCGATGGCTTCCTCCCAGTGCCGAATCCATTCACTCCGTGTGTGGCTCTACTCCTCACCTGCTGCCCTTCCCCTTCTTCCCTGGCACAAAACCCAACAGCTGGCCACCAATTTGGATGGAAGAGGTTCTAAAACGCTATAAAAAATATTACAACCTCCTTGCAGTAGGTATCACATGGAACGTTTCTTCTGCTTTCTAAAGGCAATTGGAAGGGGAGGGATTTTGGCTTCATATAGAAAATCTATACAAATGTTGCCTCCTCTGCCAAAGAATTCTTTTTTTCTTAGATCTTCAGGTCTTAAATTTCTGTCTACCCAGATTTATGACACACTGTATTCATTGTAAATTATAGGGGTTTTGCTTAGTTGCAGGTAGCTACAGGGTTTTAACAATGAGTAAAATTTGATTACTGATGCACAGCTTAAATAAGGTAAAAAAGTCTATAAAATCCCTTTGACCTTCAGGGAATCCACAAATACATCAAACTTGTTTTACATGTGGTTTTAGAGACACCAGGGGCATATGCATTTTAAATTAAACAGTCAGTCCAGGAGAAGACTGGTTTTCCCTGCCTTTCATATACATCCGTACATATATTAAGGATCTCCTGAACCCATAAAGAAATATTTCTTCTTAATAAACATGGGTCTGATTCTCTCAGTTTCACTGGTGTAATTTCACTGACTGTCACTGAACTACTGCTGCATCAGGTCTATGGAAATGATAAAGCCAGCACTTCTGCTGATCACAGTATGTAGCCTAGAGATATGAGGGAGACTTTACTTAAAAGTCTCATGGCAGTTGCATTAAATCCTGGTGCAAAACTGAGAGTTAACATTGTAAGAAATGTGTATTATAAATAGTTTATGAAGAACATTTTTTTTTTCTGTTTCAACTACTGGTATTCAAGGCTTCATATAATTTGTGAGTTTCAACATAAAATTCCCAAATATGGTGCTAATATTTCCCTGGGGATTTTATGTATTTATGTATATGAAGCCTGTTTTCTTTAGCTGTATTTGAAAGCCATTTCACAGTACAATGAGGTCCTAATTTTTATAGCCAATCAAAGCTGTGCCTTCCATGTAATCAGCTCTTTGCTGTATAGCAGAACAAAGCAATGCCCTATGAAAAATTAAGTTGTATTTATTTTTTATATAGTACTCAGAATATTAGGCATATGAATCACAAAAACCTGAATCTAATTAAATTATCAGTTCCTACAGCAAGTTCTGAATCTTCTACAAATATATCTGTAATTGTGTTAAACATATCCCTGCTTAGGAATTCCCCAAGCTAAAGCTTTTGATGTTGCCTGCTAAATTCTTAGTGGAAATTACAACAATCCAAATACTAACAGGGCAACTGAAACCACTCTGTTGGTTAAACAACAGTATTTTTAAGTGATAAATTCAGACTCTCAAAGTCGTGTTCCTATCTGCCTACCAAGTATTTGCAGACATGGCAGGGTTTTCTGCTCTCACTGGGCTCGTGTCTGGCACAGAACTGTGCAGCAACAGGGAACAAACTCATCAAAAACCCGTGCAGGTTTTTATGTGTGCTTGTCAGCCTGCATTTTTTTTTGCCTAGGCCAACGGGATTTGGTGTTAAGAAGGTGTGTTTGGAAGCTGAAGAGCTCGTTCTCCAAGCCCATTAATCATGGCTGGATGTGCAGCAGGTCTCACACAACTCTCACCCGCGCTGCTCTCCAGGCTGTGTCCTCACCTGCTGCTCCAAGCACTTGGACTTCCCTTCTGGAGTCCACCTGGCATCCAGGAGAACTCTGCATTCTAACAAAGCTACCCACCTGGGACTGTCCCAGAACTGATTTTTTAAGTCTAAATCAAGAGGGGAAATGTCTTCTAAAGCCACTACTCTCTCTTTTCCCCCTGGCTAAACCTCAGAGCTAAGTTCAACAGAGTTCCTATCCTTAGGTCTGTGTTCAGCTTTGCAATTTGCTTCCCTTTGCAGTGTTGAACCAATGGCAGGAGAGGTCCAGCTGCATAAGAAAAGAAAAATAAATCTTCATTCATTTAAAATTCTTGAAGTCATTCCCTTTGTACTCAGATAAAATTTCTGAATGCAAAGTACATTCCAGTCATAGATATAACCTGAACATAAAACCTGGTGAGTAACAGCAGCAAATAATCTTCAGACAAACATGCAAGTACAGGACATGCCTGTACAATAAATGATGCAGACTCAGATCCCCTGGACACAATTAAAAGAGGCTTCATTTATAAAAATAATTATGTTACAAAATATATCATATAAGCCTATTTGTCTTGAAAAAAAATTACATAAATGTTTGGAGAGTTCTTCCCTCTTTCCAATAATCTTAATATAGCAAAAGTGAAGCTGCTCTTAAGGAACTGTCTGCACTGCTGTGGAATTTTCATGTGTCAAGGAACTTTATATGAGCACACAGAGTCGGCTCACAAACACTGTGGCATATAAAGTGACACAGGTGAGATGAAGTTGATTAAGGCTATGTTCAATTTCTCATAAATGATACTGGCATACTGAATTACTCATATTTAGCTGAGACATAGAAACTAGTGGTAGTTCTGCAAGTAATGGCAACTTAATTGATCATTTGAACACACCTTCAAAGAGCCTTTGGCTGCAAATGTAGTTTGGGCTGTAATTCAGGGGTTGCCCCGAACAATGTTTCGTCTGCTGGCAAAACTTTGAATATGAGTATGATGATACTGTTAATTTGATTTGCCTGGTTTCTCAGAGGGTGTGAACTAAAGCTGAACTTACTATTACTCATCAGTGGCTAACACAAGCACTTTACAACAAATAGACTAGCTCCATTTGAGCACATTTCAGGGATTTCCTTTGTGTATTCAGAAAGGACAGGCAAATTATTTCAAAATTAAATGTGTAGAATGACCCAGTTTATAGCAGCTTAAATAACTGTGGAACACATCCTTGAGAAATCCCAGATCCATAGAAAAATACATTGCCTGCAAGGGTGCAATAATGCTGAAGGTTGGCCATTTTTCCTAAGCTGGGCTAATTCCAGAGGAGTAAAGTGAGTGCAGCTCACTTGCCTTTCTCTGTAGTAAAACACAGCCTTGTGTGCCTGTGGTCACACAAAAAGTCTGTGATGGGGCATGAAAGTAAATCTGCAGCTTGGTCCCTCTGTAGCATCCTAACCACTGAAAAAGAGGAGCCAGCAAAAAAATAGAGTAGAGAAAGCAAGTAGAGAAAAAAGGAACTTCCTCCCTAGTTATCCTCTCACTTTTTGTGTCTTTTATGTTTTGAAGGCCTAACAAAAATTTTTCCTTGTAGCAGAGTTATTTTCTACACGAAATAATCTGATACCACACTTATCTGTAATTTTAGAAACCTTCATCTACCACATTCATATCTAGCAATTGTTGGAATGATGATTTTATCAGTTGCCAATATTTGTTCATTCAACACGCAGCAGAAAGTAATCTTAGCTCAAAGAGTTTTTAAAAATACAAGTTAGTGCCTGAAATGCATGAAATAAAGTTCAGTATAATTAATATAGTAAAAGTCTCAGTCACCAAAAGGAAATTACAGGATGTGGGTGTCTTGCTGCTACCTGTTGCCTAGCAATGCTGCATACGTGTGGCACAAGATTGATAGATATCACCCACTCAGATCGCTGGATTCAGACCTTCACGCCGCCCTGGCACTGGGAAAAACTGCCAAGAGAGAGGGAGAAATAACAGATGGGAGGAGAAGCCTCACAGAGTCACTTTTTCTCAGTGTCCATCACTATACTGCCCAAAAGATCAGCGATGTTCAATTTTATCAAGGCTGGTTTTTGCTACATGTAAATGTGCACTTCTGTATAAATATAAATATATATATATGAAAACTTTCTTCCTAGCTAGGTGTATCTGGGTCGTGCAAAGTTGAGGCAATGATATCCTGAAATTAAAATGGCAATTCAGTTTTATAATTTTTAGTGAGTCACACTGCATTACCTTTAAGTAGGATGAACAAAAATTCTCAGATATTATAGATAATTATAATGTTATTACTGCATTCCTCATAGCAAATGCTAAAGTTAAGATTAAGATGCAACATAGCATTTTAAGCAACTCATACCTTCTCAAAATACACTTTTTGCTAAAATTTTCCATGATCCACTTGGCTTCAAAGTCAGCTTTTTTCTGAGAAATCTTTCTGTGGAATTAGTTCTGCCATTTTTGAACCGAGTCAGGAGGCTCCATATGTTCTATTTTAAATTCTGGACTTGCATAATTCCAACAAATGACTAAAGATAGAAGCCTCAGACCTGACAGGTTTTATAATACTCATTAAAGGAAGAAAATAATCTTGGTTTGAAGAAAATTACTTGAGTTTTTAAAAATAATGGCATCCAAAACAATTTCCTGCACATGAACAAGTAGAATCTGAAGATGGTTTTCAGGCCAAAATGCTGTTATATGAGAAGTCCTGCTCTTAACTATTAAAAATCATTACACTTGAGAGCCTTTTTTGTTTAGCCCCATCCATTAATAAGGATTAATTAAAATAATACAAAGCACCAGAAAAAAAAAAATCTAATTACAAAAAGAGCAAACAATCAGTCCAATAGAGCATGAAGTGAGCAGCCATCTGTTGAGCAGCCCTGTTTGCTAAGAACTCAGCATCCATCTTAGTTGTGGAAAACAGAGGAACTAACAGCACAGAGACCAAGGAGGGCTTGGTAAATAACAACGAGTGAGACAAGTAAAATAAATGGGAATTACAGTTGATCCTAATGCCTAGGAAATGTGGAGATCGCTTTCCTGGGGAACACAACAGCCAGCTATTGATGGATGATGAAGAGAGTGAGAGCACCAGCCCAGACTAGCAAAATTCACTGGATGATGATTGGGATGGGATGGGATGGGATGGGAGCAGATAGCTACTACCCTCAGCCTGGGTTGTTAGACCTGCACTAAGCCTCTCAGTGCCTCCATATGACTGACAAATATCTGCTCTGCAGCTCATTTTAAGGTGAAAACACTTTTTGTGTTCACAAGGAGTTTCTTTATTGCATCCTGTTTTTGCTCATGTTTGGTGGTGTTCAAAGCACTCAGATAAAATTTTCAGAAGTTATCAAGTGACTTAAAACCTACAAGTTCCAGTGAGCTGCCTCTCAGCCAGCTCCTGAAACACCCACACAGCAGTTTTCTGCTCACCACAATCAACTCCCACACTGAGTTTGGGATTGGGGTCGTTTACACAGAGCCTAAGACCCAAACAAGGCAAGTGCAATAAAAACTATTTAGAGCTAATTAACAGCAAATGTTAAAAGGAGAGGGTCTTCACCTTTCAAGTTGGGCACTGAGGCAGCTGGGATGGTGGACTGCAGCTCCCCTTGTGAGGATCAGAAGCCCAGCAGTGCTGTTGCAGGTAGGCTGTTACACTGCATTTTTTTGAGTAAAAATTACTAGTTATCTCTCTATTTTCTTTTAAAAATGTGGCAACAGGAAGAATTTGTAGTTTTATTGCCTTTTATGTGCCCTTCCACAGGTAGAGTGACTGAAAAATGGAAGACTTAATTTGTTTGCATGTGTTGTGAGTGGTTCTGAATTGTACCTTTGAGCATGGGCTTTTGACTACAAAGGAAAATGAGGAAGGTTTGTCCTCTTTGGTGAGACTCCCAAGCTTTGTGGCAGTGCAAACTCATGGGCTTGTGCAGGGAGCACACAGGACAGCTGAAAAGGAAGGGGAGTTGTTGTATTCCCTACCCTATTTTTAGTTAATACTGTTATAATACAAAATGTTTTCTACAGACGTGAGAGCAGTTTTAGAAACAGTAAAACACAGAATTACAAAATTATGAAGAATGGGGAGTAGGGCTCTAATGAGAGGATTTTGCTGACTTTTCTGTGGTGTTCCTTGACTTCAGTGTGACATTTGCCTTTTTTTATCATTAATATGCATCTTCTTGGCAGCTGACGTTAAAAATGGTGGATTTTTTTTTTTTAATGTAACAAAGGAGAAAGTATTTCTTTTTGCGCATAGTAAGGGAGCAAGCCTGGTCTTCTCTTCGACAGAAAGAGAAAGCTGGGAGGCTCTGAAAGAGCAGGTGCCATTACTCTTAATCTCTCTGTGGGTCTGCCAGTATTACTAGGCAGAATTCTAGCTTGGAGTTTATATTCCCCTCAAATGTTGTGGTAACATTTATTTTGAGAAGAAGTGAGGTAAGAGAACGGACCAGCTCAGTCTCACTTCAGCCTGTTCCAAGGTACCCACGTTCCTGGCTGGAGGAACGCGATGTTTTCAGCTCCCTTCTGATGACAAGGAAGCCTTTTCTCCACTCAGAGGGTGGAAAGGTGCCAAGAGCAGCCCCGTTATTTGGCAGGCAGGAGGTAACCTTACAGTAAACAGCTGTCAACTTCACAGTCTAGCTGAATTTTAATAGCTCAGAGTCTAAAGAATTACGATTGTGTCTGACCCCACGGGGTCTGGGCTGAATTACTCCAGGCTACACCGAAGCTATCGCATTAGGGTCAGGTGACTTGTCTATATAAATTCCTCAAACGTGCCATTAAAATGTCAGTTCTTAACTTAGCTAGAGCTATAAAGCACTTCAGCAGAGTTTAAATCTCTGATCTTGTATAAAACAATCAAAACAGAATAAAGAGAATATTGTGTGGCTGGAGGCACTGTCACTTTTAGCCATGTGCAGGTGGATGCCATTGCTCCTGATCATTTTTGGTTGCTCTTCTTCTGTATGGAACACAGTGAGGCGTAGTCCAGGGAAAATAATGTATTATTTACTAGGAAACTTGAAGTATTTGGCTTTCTAACTTCACTCCAGTTTGTCAATCCCTTTCCTCATATTTGGATGTTCATTAAGAAGGATTCCCATGCACACAAAATATGGACAACTACTTAAAAAAAACCTCTTCTATTTTAAGAGAAATGTTCATAGTGAATATTGGCACTCTCAGAATATTGATAGAGATTGCAAAGCAGAAAGTAACTTTTAAATCAGGCCAGGGGCAAGTGCTAGTCTGAATCACAGTCTGGAAAAAGAGGAAAAAAAAAATCCCCAAACTCATCATTTGGAGCAGATTGTGCTGAAACAATGATTTATGACCATTTCTTTTGCATAAAGAAAGAACAGTTAAGCCTGTACTGTAATTCTGCAGTTAGGCAAGTACCTTCAGTTGCTGCTGTGGAGTCGCACATGAACTCACCTATCTGTCAGTGACAGCAGACAATTAAAGCAGTAATTTAATTGGGGATTGTGGAGCAAAGAGTGCTGGGAAGAATATTGATACCTTAATAAAGGCTCAAGCTGGGGTAATGGCTCCTGGTGGTAATGTGCAGCGTGATGAACTAGGGTTTTGATTTGAGGAAAGTTATACAGAGATGCAGAACAAGTGAAAAATTGCAAGTCACAGGTGACTGGCTACGTGTGGTGTCAGAATCAGGCTTGTCTGCCTGCACCTGGCCCCTGAATACACACCTGCATCATAGTGCTGCTTTTCTTACCCTTTGGGGTGAGGCTGTGCATTTTCTAACAGTGATCTGCATGCCAAAGCGCTGTCTGTCACAGAAGATGAGGGCAGATATGCTCTCCTCTACTTATGTTTTAAACTCTAATCTTTATATTATTCTGATACTCCTGCTCCATAGGAGTCAGAAATCCTCCAGCACTTCTCAAAAAAATTATCCTGCAGTGCTGATGAGTGCTTCTAAAAAAATGGATGCTGTTTGGAAGATAAACTTATGCCCTGCAGAGAAGATAAAATGTAGATTTATTGAAGCAAACAACAACAAAAAGCTGTATATTGCGGTTTGAGTCCTTTTTATATTTTAGGGTCTATAAAATCAGGCTCCTTGCCCTTTATATAGCAAGTCAAGCAGGAAAAGCCATTGAAAGTTTTCTTGATTACCCATCTTTTATGTTCTCTATAGACAAGCATATACCAAATTTGTGTGATTTGAAGGGAAACATCATATTTCTTCAATAAAAACAAGGCAAAGATATAAAATTCCTCTTTAATGCCTTATCAATAATAGTTTTCTTTTGGTATCAATGCAAGTTCATTTTCTCAATACCTCACCAAAGTCACAGAGGCACTTTCAGTATTCCAAGTTTATTTCCAGAGGCTTGGACCTCTTCACTTAGGACTGGATTTATTGCCTCTGATAAAATGCAGGTAAAACAGGCTTTGTGCAGAAGAAAGTGGCAAAGCAGGAGGATTGGGAAGTGATGCCCATGGAAAATGCAGAACAGCTCCTCCATAGCCAGTCCTCAGTCCCCTGGCTGCAAGCAGCAGCTATTACAGCTGCATTCCCATATATTAAAGCACAGCATTCCTACTTCCAAGAAATTACTGAGACTTCAGGTGTCCTTGTTCCTTTCCCAGCTGGATCCAAATTCCTCCCTGTGCTGCCCTGTGTGGAGCCATGATGAGTCTCAGTGTTGTGTGGGGTTTGTTCTGTTAAACTGGGTGTGATAAATCACAGTCAAATCACGACACGGAACACTCTGGCATTAGTTGGAAGCTCAAATATTGAGAGCTTAGCTTACTTATTGCCATGGCAATCACCATTAAAATTATTTTTAGCTTATATTAAAGGTAAAAAAAAAGAAAAAAGAAAAATCAAAAAGCATTTGAGATGTGAAGTACAAAGACTTTAATTTTTAAAAAACCCATTCTGTATCCCTTCAGTGAGGGGACTTTTTATGAGTGAGCCCTGGGTCCAACAATTTTAGATGATTAAATTTTATATTAAGTGTCTTCTTGGGGACAAGAAAAAAAAGAAGTGCAGCTAGGCTGGAGTTGCTGCTGGTCATGGTCTGATCTTGTTTTATGAAACAACTGATCATAACCTGAGCATGATGCAATATCTCTACGTTGGATAACTCTGGTGGCCCCTTGCTGCCTCCTCCTATCTCTCAAATACAGAATTTAGCAATAGGTATTTTAATGCACCAGAGTTCTGTGGTTCAATTAATAGTTATTTTTTGGAGAGGTCTAACAATATTTGTCAATGTTTTTGCTGCTAGACATTTCACTTTTTCATTCCAAGCTCACAAAAAAAGATGGCACCCTCAAAAATGTTATGTAATAATTTATTTCAAAATATAAAAGTAATTAAAAAAACCCCTGCATTCCTTGTTATAGTGCATGTGAAATGTACTGTCTAAAAGGCATGATAAAAGAGAACTCTCTTACCATGGATGTCATAGGGGATAGTGAATAGATACAGGTAATTACTATTTCAAATGTCTAATGACCTTTTCACTAAAGCACAATGAACTTCTATCATGCTCTGCTGCTCTTGGTAGAATATGTGATCTTCATGCATACAGATGCACAAAAAAAGTCCTTGATTTCCTCATACAGCAGCCTAATTCACAAACTTGAATTGTAGTTACAATTTTTCCCCAGATGTTGGAGTGGGATGTTTGAGAAATAAATGCTTTAAGTCTGTATTGTTCAGACTGTGGCCAGAATTTGCAATGCCTGGTGTTTCTGCATCATCTGTGCTGAAACACGGTGAGAATTGATGGATGCCAGCTTAAACTGTAAGGCAGACATAGGTGGTAGAGGCAGATCAACAGGGACATTTGCACCAATGCAATTCTCTGCTCTGAGGAGACACAAAACAGTGACAGGTGCAGCATCTGCCAAATTGAATTGTTTGTACTGTGGCAGCCAGGAATATACCTCAGTTTGCTCAACAACAAAAAGTGTTTAAATAAAAAAAAAAAAGTAGCATTAAAAGGAAGATCAAAAATACCTAATTACCATTCAAACAATAAGCTACAATGCTGAAATGTTTCATTATAAAGTGAACAATAAAACTTCTGTGTTTTGTGTTTAGGGACAACCTGGAAAATCAAGAGTTCTGAGACAGAAAAATCAAACATATTGAATGCTTTTGTGCTCCAATTCTAGGGGAAATGACAGTGCCTATTGTTGCTGTCTGTGTTGTGAAGATGTGAGTCTGATGATTAGGGGGCAGCAGTCCCTGCCAAATAATATTAGAGCACTTTTTTATACAGAAGTATCAGAACTACTCAGATGATTCTCATCACACCATTTCTCACTGCTTTCAGGTCTGGGCTAAGTGGGAAATAGAAAGGTGGAGTCAAAATATCCTGTCACAGGAGAACACTTTTACTTGCTGCTTACATTAATCACAATATATGGAGGCTCAACAGCTTGACCATGACTCAGGTGTGTGGGAGAATTGGGTAGAATCACATAAGATTAGTAAGTGGTTCCTTCATTCTGGCTGATGCTATATTCATGCTGGAATGCACTGCAACACTATAATGCTTTTCATTAAAAAAAAAAGTTCTCTGACTGTCATAGTTCAGTCTCAGAAAAGAGTGGGGGGAAAACTCAAAGGATTTCTCACCTACTCACAGAGAAATTTTGCTCATTAGCCTTTGATTATTGCACTGTGCAGTGAGAACAAAAAAAGCCTCAACATAAGCCATTTTTTTGGCAAATGTAGAAGTACATAATTTCCTGTTTTAAATGCATGAAGCCAAATTTGAACCACTTTCAGTATTTATACTGAGAATGGGAAGGCAAAAGGTGTCTTGGTTGAATGGCTCCACTTTAACATTGTGTTTCAGAACTATCTATAAAGGTGGTGATTTCTGGACGAAAGGATTAATTGAGTTAATAACGTGAACAGTGAGGTAAAGAGTAATTTACAGTCATAGCTAGTGTGAAAGCCCTGTTGTTTCTTTAATTGTGGTATTGACTGGCATTGCACTGCCATAAATTGTCCTGTAAGAATGTATGTATACAAGCTTGAAAGTTTAGCCTGTTGTGATTGAGACAAAAAAGACCTGACTCTCAGAACTTCACTGGTCTGTAAAATAACTAAAACATTTTCCAGGAATGAGAAAGATGGTGTGACTTGATACACATTTTTAAAAAGAATATTGAAGTTATACTTCCATTTAATTGAGCCATTAATCCTAGAAAATTGGCTCCCACATGTAACCTGAAACCATACCACATTCTTCTACTTATTTTCTGATATCACCAACTGAACATAGATCACAGAAAATAAATCTGCTTTCTTGCTCAAAATATGAGCAATTTCAAGAGAAAACACCAAGCTGAAGAGAAACCTGAAGGAAAAAATGAAAAAGAAAGTAGTAACTGCAACAGATAAATAAAATGCCTGCCTATGACTAATAAACTGAGAACCTGAGTACTGTGCTTGACAATAATATAGGAACTATAATTTGGCTCACAAACCTCTCAAGCAGCAGTAAAAACTGGTATGTGTTTTCTCTAGGAGATGCTGGGTATGTTGTTGACCTCATCATTCTAAGATGTTTCTTCTGTGGATATTCAGAGCACACACCACTTCATCTGAAATCCCTTGTTCTGATTGCTGGAGTGTTACACAGCTATTTTCTTGTACAATTGAAGCTATGCAGGAACCAAAGCACAGATCCCAAGCATGAAGTGGTAAAGGGTCCTGGGGAAACAGACAGACAATAAAATGAGCACTGCAAGTACTGAGTGAGGCACTGAAAAGCAGCCTGTTGTCCTTCCGCTAATACTCCCCAGGCCATCTGTAAGTGGCCTTTATGAACCACCTGTCATTTAGGCAATGGTTAGTTCACTAATTAGTAGGATGGTCACCAGACCATGCTGCTGGACAGGCATTTTCTGTCCATGCTGGAGTGCAGAGCAAACAGAGCTCTTGGGTTTCCACCCGCAGGGTAATTCTTTACAGAAAGCAGAGTGCTAGGAGCTTTTCCCATAAAACCAGCTACGGATGGCACTGCCATCGACAAGCCAACATCCCAATCACTGAATTGTAGGGCTGAGAGCTGGAGGTTTTGGTGTCCTAAGCAGAGTTTTAGCTTGCAGCATTTAGGGATGTTGCCAGTGAGCAGCACGGTGCAGTTGCACGCCGGGGTTGGTCAGGCTGGCAGCAGGGTCAGCTGAGGAAGGAAACTTTGTGGTGATGCTGGAAAGAAAATTAGTTCTTTCACTGCACTCTAATGACCTACATAATTTTGCTTGGCACATGGCTTGCCTTGGATCCACCCAGTTAGTCCTGATCTTGGCCAAATCTTGGATCCTTTCTTTGTCACCTATGGCTTTGATTCTCCTTTATCATTTCTCACTGGCAAAGGATGGATTTCTTTCCTGCTCATTTAATGCTAGATAAGGAAAGGAATTCAGGCACCTAAATTTGAAGAGAGATTAAATGTTTTTGCAGTCCTGGTATCTAGTTTTTCTGTTATAAACCAAAAAAATTTCCTTATTTTTGGTGAAATTATGTTAGCCTTTCAGGACTTGATTGTTAGTTAAGGTCATTTAAACCACATTAAAATATATGTGCATTTACTGATTTAGTGTGCTGTGAATTGCCCTAGGGTTTCAGGACTGACTCTTTAGCCGGTGGAAATCTGGGAAATTTCCTGTACCTTTCAAAGAAGCCATGTCAATTTATATTAACAGGAGATTTGGTCTTTAATTATTTTCATAATGGAATATCAGCTCTGAATACAAAGGTCCATAAATACCATCAGTAGGTGGGGGCGGGGTGTGCAAAGATGTTTGAATTGTCCTTTCCTGTCTATATCTCTTTATGCAGAAGAATTTCACTAAATATTTCTCTAAATGTGCATGGGAAATTTGAGCAGCAAATAGAATCTATAGTGGAAAGACAGTTGTGTATTTTCATGCAGAATTGATGACTAGTTATGGGAGGCAGAATTACCAACTCTAGAGAACACAGATGTTAACTGGCATAATGCCCTCTTGATGCAAATAAATACATTAGATGCTATAAAAGATTTTAAAACAGGAGAGCTCATCTTGGCAGGAGATATATTTGCTGGATTTGTGCTATTCATTTTGTTTTATAGAATTGCTGTGGATTTGGAATAGACTATTTGAGGAGCTTCTAAATGCACCACTGGAATGAGACTTTAAATTCATTTTATTTCTGATGTTTTGTAAAGGGAAAAAACATTCTTAGTTTGTGCATAGACACTTCACCTCCCCCAGTACCCCAAAGTGTCTGGGCTACATGCCTGGTAAACGAAGCAGTGACTTTATCCCAGAGTGGGGAAAGGCTGGACAACTGTTCAGGCATGCAGGGTTGTTGGTGTGTCTGGAGCACTGCAGAAGGGAGTGTTCCCTTCCCATTCAGAAGCTGGGCTATTTGTATTCTTCCTCTATAATTAATATTCCTTATGAGCAAAATATTACTGTTATCCCCACCAAGTTTCTATCACCTGTCACTCAAACTCTCACTTTGGTTCCCATGTGATTATTTGAATTTTTTCCAAGTAAGACCTGGCACAATATAATGTGACCCATCACCTCCTAGAACTATTTTTTTTTTTTTGTGACAAAAATACAGGACATTTTTAAGACAATCTTTGTATAATTTTATAAGCTGAGGAATGTGGGCATCTATTTAGGGCAACAGATTTGAAGGTCAAAAATCTGTTTACAGCTGTGGGGAAGTATAGCCAGGATAGTTCAAGGCAATGCTATATGTGCTGTCTGCAGTGGCTTTTGGTTATATATTATTTTTATGGGGACAGTGAATGGGACCTACACCTCAACTGCCCACTTCTGTCCCAGGGTATGAGAGCAAGCCCAGAGTCAGTGGACTGCAGGAGGTGGACACTGGTTTGATTTGTGACAGCATTTCCTGTCTTTGAGCCTTGATGTTCATTGGGATGAGTAGAGCAAAAGGCAGTAGGGTTTTTCCCTCTCTCCTAAGTGGCTGTCACACTCCATAGCAGCTGCTGTTACATCTTGCAGTAATTTTTTTTCCAAGACAGGTCCCTTTTAACTTCCTGATCTCATTTTTCATTTTTCAAGCGATTTGAAGCATTTTGCCACCTCCTATTGTCCCTCCTGTTTTCCCTGATGTTGGTAGGTTTTTCTTTTTGTTCCATGCTGTTGTTTTATGAAGCCTTTGTCTCCTAATAGTTGTCTGTCTTCAATACCTGCTACTGTGAGCTCCCTTTACTACTGTCTGCATTTCTGTGTCACATCAATCTTGCAATGTGACAGATGCAAATCTGTCTAAAATAACCTGTGCATGATGCATGCAACCTGAAAATAAACATTTATTTCAGTGTCAGGTGCATCATACCTGCAAATAACCTCATTTATCTAGACACATTTATTTTAATGCTTATTGTATAAATACCAGTATCTCAGCATACTCTACAATACCATCTGCCACTTGCTTTTCTATTATGCATAATTTAATATAGTCCTACATTACTCCAAGTTTTTATGTTGCTGGGTTCATGCATAGCTACAGCCTTCGACAAGGATACAAGTGTGGTATGGAGATGACAGAAAATATTACACTGAGGTTTAAGTGGTGCTTTTGGGCTGGAGGATGTTAATGCAGACAAGGTAGCTGACACTTGCAGTTGCCCAGTGTGAATTGGTGCAGTATTTTTCCATACTTGTTTTGAATCTTCTCACTAACTTAAATAACCAAAGGTAAAATGACAGAATTATATGATAAGAAATACAGGTATATCCCAGTTACTGATTTTCCAGTTCTCCCCAGGCTAGACAACAGAATTCATGTGTTCAGATGAATTTAACTATAACTTCCTGGATTGCTGCAGTGTTTCTGTGGACCATTATCCCTGACAGGGCACTGAAATGCCTGTATTTGATCACACTGCTGATGCTTGGCTCTTGAAGAAGCCAATATACACAGCACGGAGATAGAGCAAGTCCTGCAGTAAGCTGTCATTAACCAGCATTAGTTTCTTCTGCTACCACAACTTGATTAAACTTTTGAAGCCTAAGATTACTTGTGCCTTTGTTTCATATTCCAGAACATGCTGGGGTATTCCCATTAACTCCAGATTGTTCAAAACACAGTTATGCCATATTAACACAATGAATCATAAGAATTTACAACAGCTAAAGCTTGGTGCCTGTTTCCAAGGAAAACACTGAGTATCCCAAATCTGGCCTCTAACTGTGAGCTGTTTGGGTTGCTGCATGCCCTTCCTCTGGTATGTCACTGCTCATCCAGAAGTTCTCCAAGACAAAGTTAAAAGCTGGGAATTGGATGTCAGGTAGATCCTGTGGTCTAAAAATAAGCTGACTCATCTAGCGACAGGAAGGAGGTCATAGCCTCAAGCTGTGCCAGGAGAGGTTTAGGTTGGACATCAGGAAAGACTTCTTCATGGAAAGAGTTGTTTAGCATTGGAATGGGCTGTCCAGGGAGGTGGAGTCACCATTCCTGGAGGTGTTCAGGAAACGACTGGATGCGGCTCTTGGTGCCACGGTTTTGTGGATAAGGTGGTGATCAGTCAAAGGTTGGACTTCATTATCTTGGCGGTCTTTTCCAGCCTAAATGGTTCTATGATTCTAAATTAAATCAGTTCCTGCTGACTTGAATACCTCTAATTTCTTTTCATACCATTTTACCTCTCCATCATTTCTGGTGTTGTGTTCCAAGGCCAGAGCTAAAATTCAAGAGCTTCACTGAGGACAGAACTGCCATGAGCTGCAGCAGAACACAGAGCCCTCCCAAGAATTCCCACCCCAGATCTCACCAGCTGGCTCTTCATGACTGGGCTTTTCAGCAGTACTTATGCTCAGCCAACCTCCATCAATTCTGAAGCACTTTGTGCTTGATCGCTGGTAATTTTTCATGTTTAAGATAAAGCACTTCTCATTGCCCCCACTTTGCAATCAAAAAAGTGATTTTTAGAGGAATTTGAGAACACTTGTGCTTTTTTTTTCACCAGTACTACAACGAGCTGTATTGTTGAAGCAGTGGCCAGAGTCTGCCCCTGTTTTTGATAAAGAAAGGGCTGATTTCATACAAAAACACCCCACGATCTGTGGAACTAGGGAGTAAAACTTCAAAATTCCTATCCTCATTGACCTCAGCAGAGCTTTTCAAGACTCCATTAGTAAGTATGAATCTGAGAAATGCGTTAGCAAATTCAGTGCCAGCTAAGCAGTGGGTAGGTTTGGCTGATCTCAGAGCCCTGATCTTATTAGAGAGAAGCTGTATATATTGAGCAGATTTTTCAGACCAGAGTGTGAAAACTCTGGATATTAAGGTGCTCAGTTGTGAATTACACTTGGCTCTGCTGCTGTCCTAAATGGTTATTTTTTTCCTTTGTTGTGATCCAGAGTCCCATCTTTCTTTTCATCTCAGTTATAGTAGATTTTACAGATAATGTGGAGAGTGTACAGAAAGAAAAATGGTACCAATATGCAAACTTGAATTATGGGTGTGTCTACAGTGGCTGGGATGCACTGTTTTTGCACAGCTGTTGAACCAGGATATTTCTTGAGGAACATGATATGGAACAGAACAAACATCAGCTTAACTGGAACAATATTCATATAAATGCAGCTAATGCCAAGTAGTGTAATGGTGGCTTCCATAGATGCTGAACTTCTCTTTCCCCCTCCATATTTAAGTGTGATTTTTGGATATGCTGCATAGTTTTTCAACTGAAGTAAGAAAATAGCATGCTTTTATATACCTAACTACAAGTTAGACTCTTCTAAGGCTCAAAATTACTCTGTGCAGTATTGATGAAAGCTTAAGTGAAACTGCACAAAGCATTGTGACTATAATGAAGAATAAGAAGTTATACATAAAAGTAAAAACAATGGCAAGTTGATGTTCCTTACCGTTTTATCCCTTCCTTTTTAGTTCTAAATTTTGCACTTGAAATTAAACTGAGCCTACTCCCAAAAGGCAAAACACAAAGGTTGTATGCACACAGAACATTAAAGGACTATGCTGGAGCCTCCTTTTGTGGGTCTATATCTCTCACTGAATGCTTGTATTACCTATGCAAGATCATCACATTTCTCACAGTACAGAGAAGAGAGAACTAAAGCAAGATTTCCAGTGTATTTCTGTTTTGTTTGAAGTGATGCCATACTGTACACTCTCTCATTTTCAAGAGAGTGTTGTTTAAGTAGGCACTTGTACTTATATTCTGATTTTGAGTTAACTCAGGTAGAGGAGCTGGGCTAAGGCGTTTAACACCATGCTCCTCATGGTCTTTCAGGTGGCAGAGGAGGGTGTGACTGGTGTGCATTGCAGAAGTCACACAAGTTTTGCATAGTCAAGGGCAGGGTCTCTCTGAATTTTTCAAAAATGCTGAGTATTTACCACTCTCAAAAAATTGGAATTTATTCTGGCTTTGATAATTTACTTAATTGGAGGTTGCAGCCTGTGTTCTACAGGAATATGAATCTCATTTTACTTAAAATAGAAAGAAATTTGTTCTTCTCCTGTTGTTTTTTTGATAGGGTGCTTGACTACTGTATACCCCTAATGGGAAAATATTTTGCTTAAGTTCTATTTTTATCTCCTGTTTGTTTATTTTTAATTACTGCTTCAGTACCCTGGGATTCACCATCGATCTTCATCTGCCTACACAATTATCCCTAGCTTGCTGAAGGGTTTGTTTATTTTTGAAGTTATATGAGTTATATGTGCTCTGTTAAGGTTATTTGTGAGTGTGTCTAAGTACTGGTAACAGGAAGATTCTGATTTACAGGGAGGAAAGATAAATTGATGGTACTGGTGTTATGAGGGTGTAACTCAAAGAGAAGATGTCTGAATGCTGTTACTGTCTTGGGGTGATTTCCCTTCTAACAGCCTCTTGGGGAAATGCACATCATGGAGTGAGCTGTTCCTGCCCCAAGGTTACCTAGGGAACACTGTAACATAAAATGTGGGAGGTTAATGCCTTTAAGAGTGTTTTAAATGCACTGAAGTTCTTTGCACAGCAACTCCCACTAGCTTGAGAAGTATTTCATAAATTTATGAAAATGAATCTGCAACTTCACAGGAAGAGACAGTTCTTACTTCTCACCTTACTGGAGGGTCTACTCTGTGTAGGTTTTGCATTATCACTTAAAAATGAATTCTACCATTTTGTTTTAAGTTAATGAAATTTTATCTTTGATCAGTAGATCAGTGTGTTTCCACTGATATAACCTAAGGTTCTGTCCCAAAATTAATTTCTCTCCATCTGCAAAGAAATTACTTTTCCTGTATAAGCAAATGGGGAAAGTGTTTTCTGTCACCGTTAAGGCAATATTGGCAGCAAAACTCTGTACTTTTCTTCAGCTCTAAGTGTAGTTGATACATTTCTTCCTAACTTTTAAATGCATAAAAATGTTCAAGACTGAATGGGGCTCTGAGCAACCTGGTCTAGTGGAAAGTGTCCCTGCCCATGATGGAGGGATTGGGTGTGGATGACCTTTGACATTCCTTTCAACCCAAACCACTCTAGTTTTATGATCTTGAAAAGGGTTAAATATGTGCCTCAAATAGGATGATCTGTGGCTCACAAGGGGACTCCAGCACCCAGTGGCTCTCCCTGACAGCTGGTGCCATTGCCCTTGAGTTCATATTTGCCATGTATATACTGGAAGCAATTTTAGTCTGTAAATGTTGGACATTTTCCATGGAGGTACAGGAAAACCACTCAGATTAAAAAAAAACAAAAACAAAACAACAAACAGTTCAAGAGAAACTTTAACTTGCCAATGACCAAAGCTAAGAAACAAAGGAGTAACCATGGTGATGCTCCAATGGCATTTAATAGGTTATAGGTTTGTGCTGGGGTACACATGGACATGAGTGATGATCCAAACCTGGATGAATTTACACAGTTTATAACACTATTGAGACTCACAGCCATGGCCATAAAACCTCTATGGGGTGAGGTCTCCTGTTGTGCCAGGGGATCTGCTGCTTCTCATTCCC
The DNA here is from genome assembly GCF_036417665.1 of Passer domesticus. NCBI lineage: Eukaryota > Metazoa > Chordata > Aves > Passeriformes > Passeridae > Passer > Passer domesticus. The sequence goes on from NC_087484.1 coordinate 4,862,992, forward strand.
ACCATCAGGAGAATGTATGGGGTACCTACCACAGCCTTGGGTAGGAAAGCTGGAGGCTGTCAAGGGGCTGTGGTATGTAAGGAGGTGTGTCCTCCTGACAGCACTGCTCTAATAAATAGTAACTTCAGGTTTGTGATCAGTCTGAATGCTGCTCTGAATCTCTCCCATGTACTTGCTTTCCAAAACGGAGACCATTTCTAAAAGGCCTGACAAAGAATGTTGATCATTGAATCATCCTGTAAAATTTGAGAGAACTGTAATTATAAGCAGTAGGGGAAAATCTATAGAAAAGAGATAATTTCCCATTAAATTCAACGGGGCAGTTGTCAGCTGATATAAATCAGTGAGTTTATTGATTCTGTGGAGCCTGTTTGCACAATATAAGGGTTCAGCCCCACTGGGTTTGGGAACAAAGTCCATAGAACCCATTTGGTGTCGATTATGTTCATTTTTATTCTGTTCAATATGACTAATTACTGCTGTTCCCTCAGTGTGAATGGACCAAAGGGCTCCTGTCAGAGCCTTCTGCTGGAGTGACTCACCCAGGAGAGTGAGGAGCAGTGACAGATCCTGCAGCTGAGCAGGGAGGGCCGGGGGGATTTGTAGTCAGGAGCAGCATCACAAGTGCAGGAGAATCAAGTCTCTGCTAAGTGAACCCTGAGCTGGGCTCTCCTTGCTGTCTGTATTGTGTGCTGCCACAGAGCTCCAGTCTCACTGCAGGCTGTAAAAGGTCCGTGTGCTGGGCAATTAATCTGAATTATGTGTGTGTTTTGGAATGTGTCACACCGCATCATTTGAGCCATCCCACAAACACTGACTGCAGTTCAGGTAGAGTTCACTCCCAAAGCTTCCACTGGCCCTAAGTAAAGATCCCTTAATTTTGTAAAGGAAACAGTGGTACAGACCCCTTTATTGTCTCTAGCACATGAAGCTTGAAACAATTACAATTTACTCTATGAATCCAGTTCTCCTCATTCTCTGCAATCCTCAGATTTCCTTATGCTCCCCTGACTCAGGGGAAATATTCATTAGGAAAGCACGTACAGTTTCCCTAAATATATCAAGTTTGAATTGCTGAAGCTGGTGGCTGGCTCCCTTCCACACAGTTTGTAGGGAATTTTTAAAAGAAAACCCAACAGCTGATCATGCAACTAATCCAGATTTTCATTCTTACATTCTAAGAGAGGAAAAAAAAAGTGCTGACAGCTGAAGTGCCTCCCTTAATTCCCTTCTGCAGTATATTATTGTGGGGCACAATAGTTTCTGCCCCATGCTGTGCTGCTTCAGGCTGTACTGAAGGGGTGCAAGGTATTTTAAAAGCCTTTCAATCTCCCAGAGCATGAGCCTCTGTGCCTGAGGGAGTGTTTGACACTCGCCTCTTGGAGCAGCTGTGCTGGAGGGTTGGGGTTCACTCAGACTGCTCCTTTCACACCACTGCAGGACAGACTAAGGTGCTGTAATCTCCTCTGAACCATGGGAGCTTCCACCCCACATCAGCATTTCTGATTGATGATATTCATGCCTCAGGTTTTAGCTTTTATATCTTTCAGGTTCTGCTCTGCTTTAGTGTGTAAGTCTAGGCTTCATATTAGGGGATGGTGAGCTCGCTGCACAGAGTAGGCAGACAAAACAATTCCTTCTCCAGTTGGGGGCCCAAGGACAGCCAATCCAGATCTCAGGCCCAAGAGCATAAACAATGTGGACCAAAGAGAGAAAAACAAGAAGGATGGGACTTCATGGGCTAAAGCTGTGACTGGAAAATTAGCTCCAGTATGCTAATGGACCAAAACTTATAAAAGTGAGACCCTGTTGGGGACCTGTTGTCCATTTTAGGTTGTGCTGCTCAAGGTGGATCTATTTGAGGCCTCTTAATCCTACTTTATTCTTTAGCTCTGTCTTGTCTGTGTTCTAGGTCAGCCTTCAAAAGGCATCAATATCGGCTTGAAATTTCTACATTTTTCTTTGTTTTTCATCTTTTACTTAGAAATATGTACGTTTTCTTCAATTCAAAGGGAATTTAACTTCTCTTTCAGTTAGATCTATTTCACAGGTTAAAAAAAAAAAGATGGGGAACCTGGTGGTACAAAGTGACTCAGAATTGTGGGTGACTTCGCATCTGCAAAGACACCACAAAGCAGATTTCAGGCTGCTGCCACACCTGTGCATGGCTTGTGATCCAAGCCTTGCTCAGTGCTTGGGTTCAGGACAAAAGGCACAGAGGTGTGGCCATGGCAGCCTGTAACAAGGATTTTGGGTTCCAAATTGTTGCAAGACAGGGTCTGAATGGTTCATGTTGTGGTTCTGTGCTATGTTAATGGTGGTGAACAGCTGAACTCAAGTGTTGCTGTTCTAATTCCTTCTTCAGCAGTGTTTTTCCACTCCTTTACTCTCTACATTACCCTCTTGCAGATGTCCTTCCTTCCTTCCATTGGATCTCATAGTTAAGAACAAGAAAGAGTGCACAGAGAAAGTTTGTTTCTCCTGCTGTGGGAGGCAGAGCACCCTTCCCTTTTCCCTGAAACACAAATCCTCCAACTCCAGCAGTTAAACCGCAATCCAGAGCACTAACATTTGGATTTGGAAGCATTTTGCATGCACAGATGGGGCTCCACAAGGTGCAAAGCTGTGAAGAATGTTGTAAATTGTCGAGTCAGGTTAAATTTAAAAAGTGAAAAGGGGAGGAAGAAAGCAAAACTGAGTGAAATGAAGGAAGAGACTCCAGATGTGGGTCGGATGGGATCTGACTGTGTTCCAAAGTTTCTTCAAGGCAAGCAGGGAAAAGTCAAGTCTTCAGGCAATGTTTTTTGAGAGCTCCAGAGGGGATGAATTAGGGACAGTGTGTTTTGGAGGCACATCCTGCCCATGAGATTCATCTGTCGGGGAAAGCTGGAGGCCCATGCCACCAAAGCTCCTTCCCACCTGTGCTGAGGTGATGCCTGGCTGCTGGCTTGAGCCCAGACTGAAGCAGGGAAGCAGGAAAGTACCAGGGAAGGCAGGGATGCTGCCAGGGCCTGCAGACCATGCTGGGCTTTGTAGGGCTGTGACTGGCAAGGCAGGAATGAGCTCTGCTCCCCATTGATGGGTGTGAGCCAGCACCTCTGCCATGAGGGTGGTACACAAGGACTGGGCAGGTTCCAGGCTGCTCCTGAAATGAAGGAGCTGAGGGATCACCTCTTGCCTTTTCCACAGCTCTGTGTCCTGAGTGAAGGTGAAGGTAATTGGTAGTCTGTCCCTCACATCACTTTTTAATACTGCAGTAATTCCATTTTAACCAAGCTGTGTACTTTTATCTTCCTAAGGGATCTCAAACAAGCTTTTAATTTTCAGCAAAACCTTTGCAGATCACCTCTAAGATCAGGGTCGGAGCTAATTTTTTTTGTGTTGTGCCGGAGGGAGATGGATTGGGAGGGGTTATGGTCTTGGAGCTTTCAGGAGGGCTCATCGTGTCTTGGGTGCTTGAAGATGGTGCACAGCAAAGGACGTGGTGGAAAGTGCAGTGAGTTCAGAAACTACTGAAACACAGCTGTAATGAAGCAAATATTGTAAGAAAAATAAGGAACAATGGGCCATGCCGTGGACCTGGTTTTCCTCTCAAGCTAGGAAAATTTGGTGGACTTGCCTAGTTTCATGCCAGCAGTGATGAGAATTTATTTCTTCCCTTCCCTCCTTCTCCTGGTGCTGCATTTTTATCTCCCAGGTTGGCATGTTGTGCACACCTAGGAGCTTGCCTTGGCTCTGGGCTTGGTGTTTGGTGTCCTTTAGTGGAAGCCATAATCCATCCTGCAGGGAGCCCCAGCATCCCTCCCGAGGCACTCTGTCCTGTCAGCTGGTGGAGTCTGGGAAGATGAGAAATGTAAATAGGAAATGAATCACAGAGCTCTCAGAGAGATGTGAGGTTAAGATAAAACAACAAAACAACCCCCTCCCTGCCAAACCCCCACCCTACTAAAAAGAAATCCCAAACAAACAAAAAACCTGGAAGAAAACTCCAAAAACATTTTGGTTGGTGATGTACAGGGGGACAACACGGTGTTATAAATGTAACTATGACTCAGGCAAGAGAAGCGGCAAGAATTATGTAGAGCAGAAGAGATTTTAAGTTGGAAAAATGTGATTGAGTTAAGAGGAAGAAAAATTTAGGCTGCATCTCATGAGAAAATAGACTAATTGTGAAATCCTCTACTACACTTAGATCTGGGCCCCTTGGGAAATAATGGAAAAGAGTGTTTCTTGGCAGTAGAAGCCCCTAGACAAAACAGCAGTGCTTTAGGAATAGGTTATGCATAGCTGCAATATAGTTCAGCAGCAGAAACCCCATTCCTGCACTAACAGGAATGAAGCAGCTAATTTATCAATGATAACTTTTGTGTTTCACTGCTTTCAAAGACACTGTGGTTGCTGACAGATGTGTTTGGGTGCAGAGGTGATTTTACAAAATGAGAATTTATCTAATAGGAACAGGTCTAAAACTAATGGTTCATTTTGCATAGGCCGCCCAGCAGTAACAGATAGCAACAGCTGTTTGCTTCTACTCTTGTATTAAGCTAGATTTGAACTATTAAATTAAAGGCAAAATAAAATGTGAGGTGTTTCTTTAAACCATTTGGTCCTCCAGGGAACGATTTGCAAATGCACACGTATTTTTCATATTGAAGCTTTCCTGTTGCTTAAAAATATCTATTTTCTTGAGACACCTTATTGAAAAAGTGCCTTAGTGCTTTTCATCATCCACTGTAACTTGTTTTCAAAGCAAAAGACAGTATGTGCCTTGAAAATAGTTGTTCACGGTACTGTTTGGCAAGCTTCAAAATGCACCTAAGGTTTAAAATTAAAAATACTAATCAAGAGCATGAAATGCAATTTCACAATTTGAAATGATATTTCAGACTCCCCTGCCCATCATAAATTTGTCACCTGTCTAAGGCTGCTGCCATTTCTGTGGCTGTGGAGCAGCAGCAACCAGAGCAGCTCAGTACCTGCCACTGTGGGGAAATGAGGTTGGCTTTACCCCCAGTGTCAGCTGACACTTTCCACCCTGAAAAGATCCAGGGCACGATGGTGTCCCCAAGCTCCCTGTGTTTGACTTTGGCTTTTAGTCTGGTTTGAGCTGGAATTCTTCTTAATGTTCTTTATCTTGGTTTTCCATCAGTGACATTTTGATGTTTTGCATGAGCTTGAGCTAAGAGAAGATTCCATTTTCTCTTCTGTCCTCATTCTTCCACCCTTGCTCTCTGGGCTTATCAGCACAGCTGATGTCAGCTGCAGCTTTTATCTCTACCTATCCTTGGGCCAGCTCAACTTACTAGGCCAAGGAAAAAAAAAAAGATAATTTTATGCTGGCTTTGTGAATGGAATTGAGAAAACCAAGTGATGCCAGTGCTGGGTGAGGCGTGGGCTGAGCATGGTGAGCATAGACGGAAGGTGGGGAACAAGTCCTGCCCCTTTCAGCAGCAGAGAAGCCGAATTACATTGTTGAAATTGGATGGATAGACCCTAAGGAACAGCTAAATGACAATAAAAAATCAAAATATGAGAATTTTGTTAATCAAGAAATGGTCTATAGAGAAATAAAGAAATGTAGAATTATGTACATAGAAACCTGTTTATAGATCCTATTCATTTCAGAAACAAGAAACTTGTCACTGAATTAACATGCATACATATTATATTCACATCAAATAGGTGAAGTTAGCATATTCAGTTTTGTTAAGCAGCTTTTGATGTAAGTTTTTTGCCCAGAGGACAGATAGGACAGCATATCTGCTGTTATAGCAGCCAGTGAGAAGACACATACTGACTGATTGTAATTAAGTGTATTTTAGTATGTTGCCTAGTATGTATTACTTAATTTATGCCTGTTTCACACCACCACTGTTATGCCTGCAATAGAATAAAAATGAAATCTAAATTTCCCAGCACTTTGTATTAAATATATTTCCATTCATAAAAAAAAATCCCCAACACATAGCAAAGCTGTACCTATGTGTGAGGTATGAAAAGAAATGTCAAAAATTTGTTCTTTCTGGCTATGATTTACTACTTGTTTGTTTCCCCTAGTGAAATAGCAGGAGAAATATGAGAAAGAGACTGAGAAATGGCATGTTACCCATTCTTTTTTCTTTACAACTATTAAGAAGAATTTGAACTGTCAAAGTTTACTGAAATATTTCTGTGCATATTCAGCTTGAATGATATGCAACACAAAAAGTACCTTTTTCCATGTGCACTCAGGTAGATAGTCCACCTCTGTTGCCAAACTGAGTAATTTTAGATCATGAAATAACACCATCCCAGCAGGTTAAATAATGCTGCAGGTCATATCTACATTCCAACAGTTTGCTCAGAGTAGGAGGGTTGGTATAATCAAGTTTAATTAGAAAAACAAAGGCAAAATTGCCATGTGCTTGATCCAAAGCCTTTTGAAGCTCACAGGAATCTCTCAGCTGGTTTCTTTGTTTCTGTAAGTTATCTGTTATTAGGACTGAATCAAACTTGGTTTCTTCATGCTTAGCAAAATTGGGTTTTCAGTGTCATTAACAAGGTGAGAAACAAGCTGGTGAGACAGCATCATTTTTCCTCTTGAAAACCTGAGTACTTGCTTTAGACTTCTCATTAACTTCTCATGCAATTAGGTGTTTACATGCAAAGATAAACCATGTCTAATCTTTATGGCATATCTCAATCATAATGCTGAAATTAGGGAAGACAGTTTTCATAAGCTGGTGGTTCTCTGTGGTGAAGACTCTCCTGTGTAAAACAGCTGGCTAAAGGGCATAATTAATTTAATTCACAACAATTGTTGTTCACTGTCTAACTATTTCAGGTTCATCTTGATCTGCTTTGAAAATGTTATGCATTTTAACATGCAAGAATTCAAAATTTTATGAGCAGTGGCAAAAAGTACTTATAGCTTGCTTTCATTACTTTTTGATAGGAATATGTGGCCACAGGACTGCTGCAAATATAAAAAATTACTTCATGGATAATCTTTCATGAAGTAACTCTTGAAAGTAAACTGTAATAATGTAAAGAATTTTAAAACAGCTTTGAAGCAAGTGATTTCTTCCATCATGGTTCAGTCTCATAATCTTCTTCAAGTATTTAGAGAGTCAATTGCTCTTAATTTTAGATTGTTATTAAATTAAGTGGTGATGATGACTGTGGGTAGGATGTTTTTTACTGTCTAGAGTGTCACAGTAGAGTGTAATAGTCCTAGATTTGAAATGTTTTCATCCTATTAAATGGCTGTGTTAAGTTATCATGGAAAATGAGCACCTAATTTATTTTAATCTTTCATATTCTTTGAGCTGTTTTTCTTCCTAAGTGTTTTTGAGTGACAAATGAGAATCAAAATCTGCTGTTGATGCTTACTTTGCAGTTATATCGAGAAGACCCTTATCTAGAGCTGACAAAACCCAGCTTTCCTTAAAGTTTTTATCTCAGAAAGACAACATAATCTATAAACTCTAGTTCTGTGTGTGTTCTTGTAAATCTCTCAATATAAACCTTTCTGTAGGCAGTGCTTTACATATGTCTGTCAAATAGAATTCTTGTTCTGCTCACACAGACATCTTCATTTTTGTGCCATTTATTCATCATGTGCCTCCTGGCTGTGCAACCTGTGTATAAATTACTAACAATTATTGACTATTTGATACTTTTGGTCATATCAGTGCTGTTTGTAGGCTAGACAACCTCAGTCTCAAATTAGTGCCTCTAAATGTTACAGGAGCAGAAACAATTGTGTAATTTTTCCTTGAAGCTTATGTTCCTTCTTAGACCATGCTTAGGGATTTTGTTATATATTACATATAAGTGTGCAACCCTGCAATGAGGAGATTCACATCCCCACCCTCCAGTGTTATATGAGGCAAACCAGGTACATCACCTGCACCATCCTTTGATGAAAAAAGCAGTATGTGCTGTAGCTTCATTTTAGGAGCACTGCAACCTGAGCCTCCTTTCATTGTGAAAGAAAATCAATCTTTCATACATGAAAACAGTTAGTAATGGTCTTATTTGAGCTTAGCTTAGACTGAATTATTCATGACTGAGTTATCCAGGGTGAACATTACCTGTGCAGCGCACTGCCCGAATCTCTTGTTTATTTTCATTAGGGTGATTTACTTTAACAAGGACTGCAGGACCAGGTTGTGCATTTGCTGGACATAAGAACATTTCATATTGGGATTTTTCTTTGTTTGATTTTTTTTTCCCCCTCCCTCCTGGTGTTGTGTTTGTTGTGATGGGTGTTGTTTTTTTTTTTTTTTTTTTTTTTTGTTTAGGGCCCCAGCGAGGGGTCCCAAAGAGAATGTTAGTGCTTTTGAATCTCGATGGCTCCCCGTTGACATGCCATCTGCAGATGCTCATGTAGAGTATGTTTTAAGCAGCAAACACCTGGGGTGCTGTATTAAAAAATGCTCAGCATTTCAAAATCCTGGTGATGGAGAGTGATATGCTCTTGATATGCCTCTTGCTGTTAGAACTATAAGCTGGATCCTGCTAAGTCCTAATGCCTCCTGTTGGAGTGAATGATAGCAGAGAATACTTAGGACTTGAGAGATGCATGACTTTTCAGGTGTGTTAAAAGGAGTTTAACTCTGTCAAAACTCCTCTTTTATTTAGACACAGTCATTTTAGACTGATCTCCTCTGCTGTCTTTTTGAAGGACTACAGTGTAATAGCCCTTGAGCAAGGGGATGAGCAGGAGTTGCTACCAGGCCTTTAGACTCACATGACACTCCTTATTTTAGTGATTCGAGTTTGAAAACATTCAAGCCGTGTCATTTTATGGTGACAAAAAATTTCAGCAAAACGGAGTGATTTTTGATGGATGTATTCCTGGGAGCTATGCTGAGGCACATGGAGGACAGGGAGCACCATTAGACACAGCCAGCACAGCTCCACCAAGGGCAAGTCTTGCCTGCCTGATCTCGTGGATTGCTGTGATGGAGTAACTACACCCATGGACAAGGGAAGAGCTGCAGGTGCCATCTGTCTGGGCTTTGGGCAGGCCTTTGACGTGATTCCCACAACAACCCGAATGAGACACAGAGGAATTTGATGGGAGGACTGTTGGGTCGGATGGCTGAATCCAGAGGGTTCAGTTTCATCAGTGTCTGGATGGGGACCAGTGATGTGCAGTGTGCCTCAGATCTGTACTGGGACCAGCACAGTTTAATACCCTCTGTTTAATACCAGTGACACTGGCAGTGAGTGCACCCTCAGCAAGATGCAGGTGACACCAAGCTGAGTGGTGTGGTTGGCTCACCTGAGGGGCAGGATGCCATCCAGAGGGACCTGGGCAAGCTTCAGGAGCAGGCCTGTGTTGAACTCAAGCAGTTTAACAAGGCAAGGTGCTGCATCTGGGTCGGGGCAACCCCTGGTATCAATACAGGATGGGGGATGAGGGGATTGAGAGAAGCCTCACAGAGAAGGACCTGTGGGTACTGCAGGATGAAATGCTGCATGTGAGCTGTCAGTGTATGCTTTCAGCCCAGACATAAAGAAATTCTTTAGAGTGAGGGTGTTGAGGCACTGACACAGGTTGCCAGAGAAACTGTGGCTGCCCCATCCCTGGAAATATTCAAGACCAGGTTGGATGGGTCTCTCAGCTACCTTCTCTAATGGAAGATGTCTCTGTTCATTGCATGTATGACCTCTAAAGGCCCCTACCAACACAAACCACTCTGATTCTCCAGTAGTAAAAGAAGCACCTGCAATGAGCCCTAAAAAGATAGGGTGTGTATAATAACAACAAAAGATACAATTATCGAACATGATTTTTATAATATCCCACTTAATGACCCAAAACGGTAAAAATGAAGTCTGTATGTATTGAAGTAATTTTCAGATTAATTCAGAGAGAAGTAAATACAATTTGGGTCATGTTGCTTTTCATGACCCTAAAACCCCATTCAAATAAGCACTATGGATTTTAAAGATCTACCATGTCTTTGTTGATGTATTATTGATCGTGGTTAGTCAGCAGTTCAGCTCTTGTTGTTCAAGACTGCCCAAGGCACTAAGATCACTTGTTAGCAGATTATATTGCTCAGGTACTTTCTCTGCTAGGTTTATTATCTTTTTCAAGGTATTTTTGTTCCTAAAAATTATGAACTGCCTTCCTGTTTAATTTTAACCAATGATTATGTGCAAATGTGCTGCTGATACTTGTGAGAAAATGCCTTTGTCTCTTTTTTTTTTAGACACATCTAACTTTCGTTACCTGTGCAGGTTAAATTTTACATGCTTTACAACTCCTTGATAGGAAACATAGTGGACAGAGGTCTATGTGATAAATATGGCAAATTTCCCCTCTAGAATAAGTGTTGTCACTGCAGCTCCTGAGACTGCTGCAAAATGGATCATGTATTTGGTTGGTTTTAGGGGTATTTTCCATCTAAAATGCGTGAGTGAATCTAAAAAGAACAAAGTAGGGTCTTGGAAATTTTTTTGTTTTGTTTTTTTGGGTTTTTTGTGTTTTTTTTATATCTTGGTTTGTTGGTTTTCTTTGAGTTTCTGATTTTGGTACATTGGCTGACAGTTTGCTGCTTAACTTCACGGCTGTTGGCTTGTGGAGGTTGTTTTTTTGATCAAAATACTCTCTTTTAATGAGGCTGTGTGATCCCTATTCTATTGTTGTTGTACTAATTAACTTTGAGTGTTTTGAGCATTTTTCAGGGATGTCATTTGGGTTTTTCTTCTAAAAAGACCCCATTATTTTAATAAGTGAAACTGCACGTACTGAAGTTACTCAACTCTTATGCAGAATTAAGCCAGGCAGTTGTTATTATTTGAGTTACTAACTCTAGGGGTAAATACAGCCCCTGAAATGTTGGCAGCCCCAGTACCTGCTTGTGCTAGTAAACAATAGGTGCAAGTAGCAAAGCAGTGGGTAGACAATCTGTGATAATATATGCAGTAGTCTTCTTTTTCTTTTATAAATCACAATTTAAGTGCTTGGATAACGTGGTATCTCAGCAACAACTTGACAAGAGACATATAATACACTCTCAGAGAATAGAAAAAAACATCATTTGTCACCAATAAAGGTGTTTAGCATTCTGATCCTCCCAACATAAATTAATTTGCAGTTATTCTAGCAGTGTTTTTACATATGTATTTTGCATTTGCATCAAACTACTTCCAGTCCTTAGGAGCACTTTCTGCTTTTCTGAGTATTAACTGTTCAGAATGTGGGTACAGGTTAATGTACTGCATGCCTTAGGATCAGCTCTAGTTTCTCCGTTACACAGTGCATTTAGTCTTCAGGGGATTAAACATGTTCTTCATGAATAAAAATGAATATTTATTAAATGTTTTATCAGGATATACTTATTCATACAGAAAATTCAATATATTACTTGAATGGTGTACAGGAATCTGAAGAAAACTAGGGGAAGCTTTTTATTCCAGTAGAAATTTTGTGTATTTATGTATTTTTTTTTACTGTTTTAAGACTTGGGTGTACACTTTGAAAATGGGTTTAAGATTTAAGAAAAACCGATTTCTAAGTAGTCATCCTTTTCAACTGGTGACAGATTTAGAAGATAAAGAGCTGCAGACTTAGTTCCCAAATGTACCTTGGTGCATGTGACAGATAAAGCTGCAGAATCAGACAATTGTTTCAGCCTGGTAGATGATTGCAACTTTGCAAAGAACAACTTTTTAGGAAAAAATAAAACTCAAACATGAAAGCAAAGTAAATGTTATTTGCTGTCTTTAGTATTCATGGGCTGTATAATATGATTGATCGTTACTGAGTATTGTTTCTAAAGCTTTGTGAAGATAAAAAATGCTAGGTCTGGTGGTTTGATAAAAAAATTTAAACATTTACCACAAAAAATGCTATTGTTTTCTCACATCTGTAGCAGTATTTATAACTGCATTGTGTTTTAAGGGTTGGGGAGGGAAGGAAAAAGAATGAAAAAAAAAAATAGTTCAAGGCCCAGGCCCTTCTTTGAGTTCCTACATATGTTTTTGACACTTAAAACAAAGGATGGCAATAGCAGATATATTTCAAAACAAGCACAGAGACTGACTCTATTAAAGCCATACCTGCTGTTAGCTTCAACAGTACTTCGGGTTGAATATTTTTAGTTTGATTCTATGCCAATTTACTTGTATTATTTTCAAGCTGTGTAACCAATGTTTCAGCAGACCATCATGAATTGACATATTCCTTTTTAATTATAACCCCTTTTAAGTTTCGAGGTGTTTACATTGATTGTGTAGCCTTGTGAAATCAGCAGCAGCCCCACAGCTCATCTCTGAGGGTAACAAGCAGCAGCTGTAATAAACACACTCTGCAGACAGAAATGGGAACATGCTGGTGGGGGATATATGAATCCTTGTTCAGCTGTGACATGTGCTTATCAAGATGCTTAGAATGAAATAATTTTGCACGTAGAATCCAGCAAGTAAAGATGGAGGGGGAAAATGTCTGATTTTTGTGGCAGTTGCTCTGTGGCTGCCCCTCTCCCCAGGTGCTGAGGTGCAGCAGAAGAGGACAGGGGCTGTCAGTTTAATCACTGTGGTTTGTTCACCTGACACCTCTGCAATTATAAAATATAATCCTGGCTGAGGGACTCTTGCTGCATGGTTTATGTTAACAGATGTAAACTTGCTGCAGACCAGGCCAGGCAGGCCTCTGGTAGCTCAAGGCAGGAGGCATTGCTGTCCCAAGTACCAGGCCTGTAGTAGCAGCTTTAAGTCTAAAACTGGCAAGGGAAACTGAGTAACCACTGTAAAATCATCCCAGCTCAGGTACAACACACATTTCCCTTCTTTGTCTCATGTCTTGCTTAACTATGAAGGTAAAAGGGCTGCTGGAAGGCTTCTTTTGGGGTACTGCCTTTGCTGTTTCTATAGGAGCAAGTCAGCAAGGAAACAAAACCATTGAATGAGGTTAATGACACTTGTAAAAGCACTGCTAGGGAGTAGATGTGACTGTGGAAAGCACAGGGAGTGCATGGTACCCCGCCCTGTCCCATGGGATGCAGTAGGGATTGTGTGGAACACACAGAACTGTCATCCTCCCATGGTAGAGATGTACCTGGAATGTCAAAAGTAATAAATGTGTTATGTAAATTAATTATTATAGATGCACCTTATAAGAATTGTTTCTCCATTTTGGTTATGTGGTTCAATAGCAGAAAATCCTTTGTGGAGCCTCGTGGAGAGCCTGGGATCTGATTCATCCTTGCTCCTTTGGATACCTCACTAGTTCCATTTATCTGAGATTTGAATAAACCTTTAGGGATGGATCTTCCAGTTTGAATAGGGAGGGGTGTGAGATGAGTAGGCTCATGATTTAGGGTTCTTGTTAGGTGCCTAAAGCTAGCCAAGAGCAGAGCTGAGCAAGCTAAGAATAAACTCCAGAGCTTGGCTTGGGCAACTGCTGGAGCATCAGCCACACTTGGAAACAGCATCAACAGATTGAAGGGGTTTGGCCTTCAAAACTGCAACAGATTGAAGGAGTTTGGCTTGGGAAAACTGTAGGAACAGGAGCAGCAGTTTGTGAGACAGCCTGGCTTATGCAAATGTAGAAATGGCAGCAGCAGGTTCTGATGGGATGTGTTGCTGGGGTATCTCCAAAAATTTTTAAACTGGCTGCTCATGTAATACCAGGGCCCTATCACCTATATGCTCAATTTATCACTGCATCTTGGAACTTCTCCATCAGAGTAGTAGAAAGCAAATGTTATCCTGCCATATAAGAGAGAGAGAAAGCAAACCCACTCAGCTTATTATTTACAGACCCATCTCACTGCTTCCAACTCTATCCATAATAGATAATGAATAAATTGGTTCACAAGCAACTGTTTAAGTACTTGGAGTTAAACAACATACTGAATGATGCTCAGTCTGGATTTCATTCTCATTATTTCACTGTCATTGCACTAAGAAATTGTTGGAGTGGTTTTCTCTGACATGGATCAAAGTCTGTTTTTAGGGGCAGCATTTATTCCTCTGTCAAAGTCCCTTTTGACATGACCTGCCTTTTCCACATGCACAAATTCATTTGAAATCAGTTCAACTAAAAGTAGTAGACATTGTTTTCAGTAACTTTTTCCTCCCAGGACCCAGATAGATTGCATTAGCAATGAACAGTCACATGTGCAATGTAATACTGAGAAGTCTTGTAGCTGGGTACCATATTGGCCATTACATGTTCATTAAAAGCTGTTGTGCTTGTTAATGGGAAGATACAGTTCTTCATGGTTAAAATGCATGGAGTGGAGCCAAATCTCTATTAAAGTTGAAAGCAAGTCTGAAATCAGAACCTTATCTCTTACCAACAGCATCTTGTCTTTTTTTTTCTCATATGTTTCTGGACATAGATAGACACAGATATCCAGGAACAGCATCAGTGGAGTTATGCTGTAGAAAGCAAAACATCTAGGAGGAAGGAGAGATCTGAGTGAGAATGAGGTGCTCTAGTATACCCATGGAATTTCTTGTTCTCACCATGACGTTAAAACAATATTTAGAGACCAAATATGCCAAACAGTTTTGCCACATGAAAAATGTGTAGTATTGTCTTTGTATGGTTAGGAGTATATAACTCCTAGCACAAAACAGAGGCTTGACTTGTGCAGCTCATTGTTGAGCCATTAACAAGAAGCTTATTAAGTTGGATCATATTCAATAAGAGTTGATCACAGCTCCTTAGGTCTATTCTCAGTTTGAAGAAATTCTGGGTTTAGTATGACTCAGGTAGGCTGTGTAGCAAAATTGAAATGCATTTCAGAAGCACAGCTGGTGGGTTGAAGATTCAGGTAGTATTCCTGGTTTTGCCAAAACCTTGAGAAGCTACCCTTTCTTTCCCCCCGCCCCCTTTTTTTTTTTTTTTTCTAATGAGGATTACAGGCTTATGAAACATTATTTAAATAATGTTAGACACTTAGACTACCATTTCACATTGTCTGGCTGAATGTTGTTGTGAGAACCCAGTGGATGGGTGGCAGTAAGGGTGGAAATAGCTGGAATTCAACTTATGTGCATTTATCCATGATTTCTGAGATGAAGAATGGATGTTGCTAAGTCACTACTCTCACCTGGTATTTTGATGTATATACATATAGGATTAATTCTAAGGATTAGGAATTCTGATCAAAAGTTTAAAAAAACCACAACTTTTAAAATATGTGTTGCATTTCCTTTTTCTCCCTTTCCCTCACACATGTCTGTCAAGTAAGATGCAGATGCACTGCTATTAGACTTAATTTCTAACTCTCAAAAAAAAAAATAGGCTGTGACTGCAGTGCAAAAAATTTGGAGAAGGGAAAAAAATGGCCTTGCAGATTCCTTTAAGATGTGTTTGTACATCCCCTGACTTCCTGAGGTCCAGACTCAGGGTAAGTTGGTGGCTGTAAAGGGCATGGGAGGAATCCATCTCCCCTTCTTCTGGACAGAACAACTGATTGTGTGCCAAGAAGGAAATTAATTCTTCTAATACAAGGCAACAACAAATTATGGTTTCCAGCCACAGAAGGTAGAAGTGAAGGGAAAAGTGTGTCTCTGAAGAACAATGTTTCTTGGGATTGTGATTGTATTGGGTTTCTGGGGGCTGTTCCTGCCAGTGAAACAGAGTCCTCCCTCTCCAGGGCTGGTGTATGGGGTTGCAACTGAGCCATAAAGAGATCAGGCTGCTGCAGAAGGGCCACATGTCACAGCAGAAGCTCTACTTGAAAAAACATCCAGGACCAGTCTCTGTGCTTAAATAATCTGAATTCCTTTTGTTTACTTTTGTTCTGTTTTCATATTTAAGGAGGGGTGTGGGGTTTTCGTTGTTTTTTTTATTTTTCTCCCCCAAATAACAGACATATAATTGCTTTTAGTTTATCTGTGACTTGAGTTTGGGTAGGAATCCATGTGTGTACATACCGTAGGGTCAGGTTTGAATAGTAAAGGACAAGGGGGCTTGTAAATTCATCTTTATTTTGCTGATGGAAAGCAGTTAGTACCTGGTGTGTCAGAGTTTAAAATAAAAATGGAGGTGTCTGTGGTCTGTTTGTTGTACCTTATGGACTGTGGTGATAGTGAAAGGACAAAACCAAGAGGGTTTTGGAGTTTTTTTTTAGCTTCATTTCCCCTCTTTGAATTCTCAGACTAGTTCAATAATACCTACATGATTTGTAGGTTTGTGCTTTCCTCTGTTCTGTCTTTTTTTTTTGTGTCTGTCACTGAAATATATATGCAACTGTAATGGATTTCAGTACAGAATGTGTATCATACCTCTCGCTTTGTATTTTTATTCAGTGGCCTGTCTGTTTAGGCATCCTGGGAAAGATTCCTTCTTACAGACATCTATATCTGTTTGTTCTCTGAGCCTCCATAATGAATCTGGTTTTGTGCTATCTAGAATTAATATGAATTGTAAAATAGCTTTGTCAGTTCCTCTTATTTACTTTCCTTGGATTTGTTATATTTTGCCTTTGATGTCATAAATTTCATAAGCTTAAACACCTTAAAAGTTCATTTCAGGGAGTTTATCAGCAGAACACAAATATCCTCTATTTTTACCCAAGTTACTCAGTCAGCTGTGTGATTTATCTTTATGCTTCTGTACTTGTATTCTCTCTCCAGTGCTGAAAGGATAGTAGTTCTATATCAGTAATTAATTAATAGTTAAGTGTTCTTATTGAAGTGTTTAGTTTGTAATTGATGGTGGAGTATTTCAGTCATGGATGCAGATGAGATCAAGCACCAAAAAGGTCTTGGTTTTTGTTCAAAATCTATTCTGAAAATTGATTGTTATTCTGAGGAATCCTCATGAAAGGCTTTCCAGCAGGTGAAAAATCTTGTGTAGGTATTTCCTCTCACTCTGGGTGGGCCAGCAGGAAAGACAGAATGGAATAATTGACCAGAAGTCATGCAGGAAATAATTTAGTGAGCATGTTGTAATTTAAAAATATTTGTTGAGTTACCAATTCTCTTTCAGGTAAAGAGAGATTATTTGAACTTTTTAGATGTTACAGCCATCATGGATTTAATGCAGGAATGTTTTAGTAATAAAGTGAAGGTTTTTTCTCCATTGGCTGAGGATGAATTCTTGTGCATTTCTTTCCATAGCATCCCATGCTTTAAGCAGTGCTGCTTTTCTCTGCCATCTTCCTTCTTGTTTAAAAAGTCTGGCCAATAAGGAGCATGAGTTCTCAAAGCAGACTCTGAAAATATGCTAGCAGGGCTTTTCTGGCAGCAAAAAGGAGGAAGATATGGAGAAATGGGAATTGATTGTGATACAATCCTTTGATGTTGGGGAAGTGAAATGCCGCTTCCAGCAGCAGCAAAAGATGGACATCTTATGACATGCTTTTGTGTCTTAGAACTTTCACAGTTCATCATGAAATGGCTTTCTCAAGAACAGCTCAATACCACTGAACATTGCAGTGGCTGTAGAGACTGGATTTTGGCTTCAGTACTAGATTTTTTTCCTCATTGTCCATGCCTTTGTCAGGAGCTCAGTTCTTTTCGTATTTTGTACTTTTTGCATACAGAAGTTTAAAACCAAGAACAGAAGGTCAAGAAAGTTATGTTTCAGTGGGTATAAAAGTTGTGTTTCTAGTCTGTATTCCCTCAAGAAGACTAGTGCTTGGAGACATATCTGGAATTTTCATATCAAGCTGCTGAAATATAATTCATGACTTCAGGAGATCTATCCAGACCATATCTCTCTTCTTTGAGGATTAGCACTCATTAGTATAAAAATAAAATTAATCTTTCTTGATTTGGGAAAGATCCTGGGTTTAAGGGGTTTGTGGAATGGATTTTCAGGAATGATTTCTTCACAGACAATTCAGTGCAAGGAGATTCCAAATTTCTGTGCAAACTCCTGTCTCCTGAAAACTAGACAAAATATACAAGGGAAAATATTAAGAGAAAGGGAAAATCCTATTCTGCTTTCTGACTAACATTTGAACTATATTATTAAAAATGTATGAACTCCCTGAATATAAATCATCTGCTGAAGGAAGGATGGCAAGTCAAAGTTCTGACTCTCATCTTCCAATATTTTTTTACATAGAAGGTTTATAGGAAGAAGTAAAAACTTTTATTATCCTGAATGAAACAGTTGAAAACAGCAGGCAAGGTTTTTGGGCATATGAAATGCCTTACACAGTTATGAATTGAATATGCTAGAGAGAAATGGGCATAGGACTTAGAAATTTGTTGACCTTCATCTCCAATTGCAGATTATTTAAAAGGCAGGAAAATTGGCCAAACACATGAAAAGAAAAAGCTTCACCAACAAAGAGGTAATTCCACATGCATGTCTGGTATCCCTGAAAGAAGTTGTCTCCCTTGGCTTCTGCTGGCTAGAAAAACACATTACTGCAAGAGCTGACATAATGAAAACATCTTCCTGACATGGTTTCAACTTTGTCTTTTGCTGTGAAACATGGAACAATAGTTGCATGCTCAGATCAGGGGAGACTGGGTATTAATCAGCTTGGGTTGGTGGTTAGCAGCACATGCTTTCCCTCTGGAACAAAAGCCCTTGGGAGCAGTGTGTCAGGAGAGGCTGTTTCTGAGGCAGGTTTTAAGGTGAGGTTATTTCATGTACAGAATAAAGATTGAGCCTTAGAAATGCAGCAACTGAAAATGGCTGGATAATGTTTAGTGCTTGAAAATACTTCATAGCACCAAGTATTGAAAAGGTGAGGTGTTTTTCTTGTTTCTTTCATCTCTGGTGCCATGAATAAAGAGACTATATAGAAACAATGGCAGCTTTTTTAGTTTTGCCTTCGACTTCAGTGGAAGGAATATTGGACCTCTTGGCAGAGAATAGACTTTAAATCTTGCAAGAGACCATATCACAATTACCTTTCCAAATGGAAAAGTACAGCATGGATACTGTAACAGAAGCAGCCATGGTTTGTAGGCTATGCTTTATTTCTTTGATTCCAGATATCAAACAAATTAGAGCTGGCTTTAATGACTCCATCCCCCTTGCTGGTACTTCTATTATAAAGGAGATGCTTTCCTCTGTTAAGCTCCTGTCAATTACCATTTCTCTATAAAAATAAAAGAAATCAGGGAAAACAGTTGATAGCCCACAAATACATGGTCATCGAATTGCTGAGGTAACTAATGTCAAAGACATCTGAAGCTAAGAATCTATGTTAATCTACTTTTTGATGTGGTTATAGATTGAATAATAATTTATGTTGACCTGCTTTCACCAATGTCTCATATTTATAAAGATTATAAATAAATTGTGGCTGAGCATAGAAGTAAATTAAGTGTTCAGATGCAGTGACTTTAGAATGTATTTATGGAATTAACTTCCTCTTTGATATACGTGTGCCAATGTTTCACAAACTGTAGGCAGTTCCCCTCCCTACACATTTGTCAGGACATGACCTCCAATCTTGCAAGTTTATTTTCTTCACAAAATCTTCCTTCCTCATAGCTGCTATGACACCATCCACATAAAGTCTGAAAAAAGTTTTCGTCTAGGTTTCCTTCTCTGTAAGGCCAGAGGGAAAAAAGCAAAGATTTTTTGACCTCCTTGTGAGGTGCAGAGTCATTTGCTGGGGGAGCTCATGCTGGTTCCTGTTATGCTGGTGAGTTTTGTGAAGGGGGATATTTTCCATTATACACCAGCTTGATGGCAGTAATATATTTAGCATAAAATCCCTTGACTTTTTTTTTCCAGAAGCCCAATTGCAGCAAAACCAGAACACGTA
The DNA here is from genome assembly GCF_036417665.1 of Passer domesticus. Taxonomy (NCBI): domain Eukaryota; kingdom Metazoa; phylum Chordata; class Aves; order Passeriformes; family Passeridae; genus Passer; species Passer domesticus. Next base: position 4,882,689 of record NC_087484.1, read on the forward strand.
GGTGGTGGTAGATTTTTGAGACTTTACATGCTGTAATATTTTGCGATACAGGTTACAAAAGGGACAAAGGTAATGAACACATCCCTGCATGGTCCCATGATCACTTCTCTCTGAAAAGGGGGGCTGCCACTTGCTCTTCCCTCCCTTTAAGGAAAAAGGAGGGTCTTTCTACGGGACAACAGGAATGGTTTTAATCTGAAGGAAAGCAATTTCAGATTAGGTAAAAAGAATTTTTTTTTTAACAATGGTGAAACACTGGAACAGGTTTCCCAGAGCCTGGGGCTGGTGGATCCCTGGAGATGTCCAAGGCCAGCTTGGCTGAGGCTTGGAGCAACCAAGGATGGTAGAAGGTGTCCCTGCCCATGGCAGGGGTTTGGACTGGATGACTTTTAAATGTCCCTTCCAACAAACCCTGTTCTACTTTATTAATTCCTCAGTCATGGCTGCCATAGCCTTCTGCTTGGTCTATCACAACCTTCTAGATCTGATGCCCCACTCACTCTGAACCTGGGAATGTGATTCATTTAAACTTTTAAAGAGAGATAATAGCCACGTAAATAAATTTTACAGTAACTCATAATGCTTTTAATAGCATGAATGTTGATAGAGTTTTTCTACAAAGTCCCAAGGCACTTTATACAGCTACACTATTAAAATAGGAAAAGTCATAAAATATAGAAGGCTTGTGTGGCAACAAAAGGATCTTAATCCTTTGTGAATCTGTGAAGTGCAGGTCAGGATCTGAAGCATTATTATCTTCAGGCTAAGCTTAAAATCATAGGTGTATGAATAAAGTATTTATTGTTGCTTTTGTGAATGAAGGGTAGAACTTAAAAGCAAATTTATTTTCACTAACAATCTTTGTACTAAAACTATTAAATAGGCAGTTATTAATCATGAATTATTTCAAAAATGTCCAGTGCAGAGTTTGAAAGAGGGCTTGCCCAGAAAGTCAAAGCAAGATCAGAAGTTTGAACAATGGTGTGGCCTTAAGTGGATGTTACAGTATGCCCATGAAGGTTCCATTCTGTGATGCCCAGTTGTGTCTGAAACTTCATGCAGGTTTTCTTCTTGACTGTAGTTAAAGATACATTTTTTCCTTTTATTTTCAGACCTTTTCAGCTTCTCCCTTTCCATTCTACATCTGCTCGAGCACGTCCTGTGTTAGTGCCTGAATATCTGATTTAGCAGCCTGCACAAGATCTATCCCCAGAATTTTTAATACGTACCAAGTATTTGACTTACTGTAGTAGATCCTTGATGAAATATGCTGGAATATTGATAGAAAAGAGATAAATCTTATTTGGAAAGGTCAGGCAAAAAAAAGTGTGTTACTTTGAACTCCATCATTTGGCAGATGCAATCTTGGGAAAAAGAGGGAGGGGGACAGGCAAAAGGAGTTTAATAGATTAAAGATATTAGAACTTCTTGGATCAGATGGGGCTGTTTAACTTCTATCAAGGACAGCAGACAAATGGTCTGTAGAGATGTGGAGCCATTAGTCATCAGGTCCAACAAGCTAGCAGAAGGTGGATGAAAACAGGCAAAAAACCAAATGCAGTGTCTGTCTTCAGAAATTATGCAGCTTAGCCTCAACTGTCAAAAAAAGGGAAAGAAATAATTAAAGTACTCTGAAATAACTCTAACATTGCAGAGAAATACATAACTGCTGCTGTGGGTTTACTGAGAGCACATCACATTGAATGAGTCTAATTTTCTTTTACAACCGAGCAGCTTCTTTTGTGGACAGGTAAGAAGCTGTGGGTGTTAGAGATTGACAGGGCTTTGCTGAGGCCAGCCTGTTTTCATGGCATTCTCACAAGGCAGGCAGGGAAATGCTGGAGCTGTGCTTAATGGAGTGCAAGACCAGCTGTATTAATGCACTCAGAGACCTTAGCAAAAGTTCACTGCAAAGTGGGGGACAACTTGTCTCCAAAGACAGAGGTAGGAGATGTGTTGGGTCATGAACTGAGCAAGACAAGGCTTTGATGTGCCAGATTCACAGTTAACTCTTACAGGTACAGGTAATTGCCCTGGTAAAATCTTGGCTTGATATCTACTGTTTAATTTTGGGTACTGCACATAGAGCAGGACACAGACCAGCAGCAGGAGTGACCAGAGCCTCAAGAACAAGATGTACAATGACTGACTGGCTGAGAAACCAGAGCTTAGAAGATGGAGGAAGGGAAGGCTGATGGAGGAATAGAGAGTGTCTGAAAACTTTAAGGATCTTGTAGGATAGAAGGGTCTAAGCTGTTTTCTGTATTGCAGGTGATCAGGCAGATAGCAAGGAGCATCAGCTGCAGCAAGAAATATTCATATTAGACAATAAAAAAATTATCTTCAAACTGTGTAATGATGCATATTTTTCTGAGGTGGTCTGTAAATTGTCATTAGAGATCTTTAATTAGACAAATATTTATCTGATGCAATGCAAGTTTATTTGAGCCTTCCTTAAAGCAAGGAGATACACTTGGTGGCCTTTCTGGGTCCATTCTTTCCCCATTTTTCTCTGATTCTATTAATTATTTTAGGACATCATAGTGTACTAACATAATTTTCCTCACATTTTGTTGCAGACTGCTAACAAATCTTCCAATTCATCATACTATCCTGTGAGCTGGCAGTGATATCTCTCTGCTAAAGCATTTACAAAATGCAAAATGAGTAAATAGTCTTTTAATGAAATGTATCTATGAAATGTAGGCCATTTCCTCTCAGAATTGAATTAAGCATTACAAGTGATCAATAACTAGATTTCTGCATCTACTGAAAAGCTCTGCTGTGGAGTTATATAAATAGTTCACAGTAAGAGAATATGGCTGATATTTTATCACTGTGCCTCTGGAAATGTCCAAAACCTGCTGGCTGTCTTAAAAGATGTGTGACTGGATAGACTGATCCTCTTTCATCTGTAGGCTACTGGGTCAACTTCAGCTTAACCCCAGAACTATGGGTCATGTCTTCTATCACAGGGTACCAGAGACCTCTGCAAAAAACTGGAGAATTCTGGGCAGATTTCTGAGGCCCTGGCAAGTATTCATCATCCCTTTTGGGGAGTATCAAAAGCACCGAGTCAAAATCTGCAAGAATTAAGGCATGTAATTGAATATATCAGAACAAAAGCAGCATGACTTTAGAAACTGTGAGCCTGTTTTGCTTTGACTTTAGTGGTCTTCCCCCAAGCTGGGTTAGGACACTTAGCTGTGGACATGTGTCAAGTGACTGTGCTGTTCCTGGTGCTGTATGTCTTTTACACAGAAGAAAATCCCTTCAGTCCATAGATGTGTCACTGGTCCTCCCAAATGTCAACTCAATATCCAAACACAAACTTCCCTAAACAGGGAAGTGCATCATTTGCTGTAATGAAAAGCTTCTTAAAAAGCTTTTCTGGTTTGGGGTAGATATTGTGTGCCATAAATGGAAATATTTTAAATTTTGAAGCTTCCCCTTCAATCAGAGAAAGCTTTAAAAAGTTACTTATTTGTTAATTAATTGAGAGTCAAATCTGTCTGCTATGAGTATAATGGGAACCTAATATCTGTCAATGTGACCAGTAGAGACAGATATTCCTCCTTTCTTTAGGTTATACATCCTTTTAGATTTTAAAATGCTTTTATTGCAGTATTATTCAGATTTTAACAGTTATGTATTTCTCACTGGCCTCTTATTCAACCTTTTGTCTTAGTGAACTGTGTTCCACTGTCTAAAACTGGGTCTGTTTAATCTACTGCTATTTATGTGATTGTGATTGTTTTCATATTCCATTTCTTGCTGTCAAAGGGGTTGCTTATTGTGCTAAAAGGACTCTGTTTCAGTTCTCCCAGCTCCATAATGTGCTCACATCTCGTGCTTTTTCCAAAAGGGGCAGGTGAGGTCAGAGTCACTTGGTGGGGAAGGAAGGACAAAAGGTGTTTGGCGACAGGATCTGTGACCATTTCAGACTGGTGTAAGCTTTGTACATAACGGCAGTGCAGAATTTCAAACCTGTGGTTGCAGTTGCCCTCTTCCTTTAAAACAGCTTCAGATAACTTCATCTTCTCATCCCCTTACTCCTCACTCAACAGCGAGCAGGGCATGAGCTCTCAGAGGCCTTTCTTGCCCTATTGAGAGCACTCTGGTTTACTAAGTTTTCCAGACTTCTGTTCATTGTTTCCACCTGACCTGCACAGTTGTCTCTTCAATTGCTTCATGGTGTATACGAGAGTGTTTTAAGCTACCTGACTATTAAGGGCTGTCTATATTTTGCTACAGTGCTTCTCATTTTCGTTTCTGTTTTGTCGCTGTTATAACTGGAAGCCGTAATTAACCACGTACTTCACATGTGTTACCTGTTACCAAGGCAATATTGTCTTTAAATCTGAGGAGGTGGATTTGCTTTCTTTATATCCCAAGTGCTCTATTCTGATTTCAGATTTGCACCTGCTTAGCAACAAGACATGTTTGGGGGGCCAGCTGTAACTTCGGCTAAAAAGTACAGCTGAGAGGAGATGTGATTGTCCTTAAAACCACCAAAGCTCAGGCTCTAAGTATTTAGCAGTGCATCCATATGTTAGAATTATATGAGACTCTTAGACCCTAGTGGGGTCTGTTTATTTCTCAAATAAACCTTATTTGTTTTGCATACAAAACTGTGAGTGTTGGCCTTTGCATAGAGTAACAAAATTGTTATGATTAGTGGAGTGATCTATATATATTTATTTATATGTATATTACAGTATGTACTGTGTAAGAAATCCCCATTCCTGCTATAGTCTAAGTGGCTGGAACATGCAACACATTTTGCTTGGTGGAGTGTAAAGGAGAGGTAAACATGCCTTTCCCATCACAACCAATATTTTTTTTTTAGTGTAGGAATATTCTTCTAGTTGCATTGTGTCCATCTGCTGTTTGCTGCTAGGCATCCCAGCACATGCAGAGTTTTACCAAATAAGTTGCCCTCCACCTTACCTTACGCTGAAGAGCCCTTCTGGCTTCTCTAGTTCTCTACTTTGAGGTCTTTAACTAAACTCTTCTGTGCCAGGGAGAAATTCTGTGCAGATGAAAAGCAGACTGTAGAAGGACATAATAATTATACCAGCAGAAAAATGTCAGCAGACTAATGTAGGTCCCCTATAGGGGTTTGAATCATCTTATGAAAAGTGAAGCCATTAAATAAAACAAAATGTTAGAGATTTTGTTGGGAGTGACAGAAACAGCAAAATGTTCTTCCTGCTGTATCTCTGACGTTCAGCAATTTTTGGCTGAGTGAAAACAGCAGGCTATCTTTCTGCGTTAGCAGAGCTCAGATGTATATAAAGGTTTCTTAAGGAGAAAAATGTGAACCATGCCCTGGCAGAAGTACTTGTTGGGTATTTTATCATAAATTTTTAAAAAATAAATAATCTGCAGCACAATCCTGGGAACAAATGAGCTCAGAGGCACTGCAGAAGCTTGCCAGGATCATCTGGTCTTTTGCCTTTGAATGGAGGCTCAATTAAAACCCAGAATTATGAGGCCAACCTATGCAGTTTTGTTAAAGGGGGAGAAAATAAAATAATCAAGTGCTGGGAAAATACCTAGTGATGTGTGACCCCCCACAATTCTTACAGAATTAATATTCGTGATTTTACTGTGTTTATCCAAACTTACTGTTTATAACTACTGTTTTTTTACTGTTTTTATTAATAAGTCTTTTGAAACACTCCTGACATTGCCCATGTTCCACTGAAGGAGAAATGGAGGCTCTGTTCACAGAATTTCTGTGAATAGGCTCTTGCTATTTGAAGAGGAAAAGACATATTCTTTGACAAGTGTGCAAAGAGGGGAAAAAAAAAATCTGTCTGTGAGTGGGAGTCCAGTTTTTTTCCCCTGTATCTCACTGAAAGACTGTAAGAAAGGATTCTTACATTACATCAACCACAAATGACATGAGAATTTTTTCAAGTTACTTCTGAAGCTGATACCCAGGAGAATTGTTCATGCAGAAGATATTTTTAAATTTTCAAAGAAAAGTCAGAGTGTAACTTTTGTTTCATTCTCAGACTTCCTTTTTAATCTGTCCTGTCTCTGCTGGGTCCAATGTTCTTATAGATGAGCCTTTTCTGTCCTTTTGTCCTTCGTTCCTAATGTAGTGTTAATTCACTGACAATAAAGCCTTTGATGCTGAGGTCTGTGTAAGGCAGGTGTTCCTTCACCCTATGCCAGGTAGCACTAACTCTCAAATGGATTTTTCCAGAGAACACAATAGCTCGAGGAGAAAATGCTGGTTGACCCTTTAAAGGATGTACTGTGTGAGCTCTTAAATCAAAGCTGTTAATGGTGAGGATGTAAAAACTCTTGGAGCACTAACACTGCCAGGGTAATCTTACAAGACCTGCCATTCAACACAGTAATTAGGGATTGTTAGTTAGGGTCATTATTTACTACAGCTGTAATTAAACTGTGGCTGCAAGGGTGCATCCCAGGGTTGATGGTGAGAGGTGGATATGAAGGACTGATTGAAGGTGGGCCAGTGCTTAGTCTGTGAGATTGTGCAGGAGAAACCAGTGGCCAAATTTGTGGAAAACACGGCATCGTTTCTACCTGGAGATTTTTCCCGGATGTTTGGTGGTCTTGGGAATTACTTCATTTGTGTGTGTGATACCCTACTGGTAGAACCCATGAAGCTTGGACAAAGAAAACAGAGGCTCTGTTCTGGTTTAGTCATCAGTACTTAGCTCTTTACAAGCTTCGTGTTTTCCCATCTCCTATGTGGAGCATTTGCATCCGGAACTAATAGAGTTTGGATCTGCAATATCTTGATGGCAGTGACTAATGCAGGAGCCAGAAAGCACCATTTGGTTTGAAGGTCCCACAATCAGCTACAGCCTCATCTCAGCCATGTTTGTGTCACGTAGTAGAATTCTACCAAAGCAAATGGCTTTATTCTGGGTCTTATACAATGTAATTGAAATCAGGTTCTGTCTCAAAGCATTTGGTTCTTTGCATTAAAAAAAAGCATGTGGGTAACAAGTAAAATCATCAGCTCCTCGGTGACAAAATATGACATTTTAAAGAAGAACCTTACAGCATCTTAACTGACCTCAAACCACACCCTTGCAACAAAACAAAACCTGAAAATCAACAGCTCAGAGTGGCCTTATCCATTCATTCTTTCTGAAAGAAGGCTCAAGAGACATAAAACCTTGTCGTTTTGGTTGTCTGCTCAGGGATATGACAGCTTCGGGTATCTTCCAGTTCCCATAAAAATAAATGAGAATAATATGTGTGGTGTTTGAATGCATGGCCTAGGTAGGACCCTGCTGCAAGAGCAGTTCAGCAATGCAGGGGAGTGAAACAGATTTTCCTATGCCTGGGCTGGAAGGTGTTCCAATTACAAACTACATTTAGCAGAATACAGCTAAATAAAAATTGCCTACGTCATATACTGCAGCTAGATATATTCCTGAAGCGCTTTAAATTAAAAAGCCTTTACAATTCTAAACAACCCATATGTCTGTCAAAGCTGTCATTGCGCTGCAGCAAGTAAAGAAAACAAAACTTAATTTGTGATGAAGCTTCCCCTGGCTGAAAGCACAAGTCTTCCCCATCCTCTGCTCACAATTGCAGCTCACTCTCTCTGACTCCTTATAAAATGCTTTGCATTTCCTTTTGAATCACGTCAAGTTAATTTTATGGCAAACAATCTCTGTTTTCTGAAACACAGAGAAGAAATATAATTATTGCTGGGTAGAGGGTGAAGGAGAGTTGGAAGCAAACTGAACAGGATGCTGGTAATTGTTTTTCGGGCACTGATGCTGGGAAGATTCCAGCCACCTAAGCAAAAAATATCTCAAAAATGTAATTAATTATAAATGGGCAGCTTTGTGGTATAATTCCAAGATCAGAAGGAGAAAGCAACATCCCACTATCAAATATAATAATAAAAATACCCAACAAACATTACTCAGCAGATGATAATTTTTGTAAATAATCCACTGTTTGGTTCATTATCGTATGTAGCTAAAGAGATGTTCCCTTGCTTTAGTTTTGAAATTTTTTAAAGGTACAAGGTGAGATTTTAAGATGCTTAACTTTGACCTCATTCTGTTCCTACTGTGATCAGCGAGGAGTTTGTTATAGGGACAATCTGTTGAGGCCAAATCAACACACTGGCAGCTCTTACCCAAAGGTGTGATCCTCACACCAACGTGCCATTCTTGTTCCTGTAAATCCATCCATCCAGTCAGTTCAGCTCTTCTTGCCTGCATGGAGGCAACACATGGCTCAGGACTGACTGAAATACCCACTCTGCTTCCTTTGCTCATGGAGACAGTTTTTGACTTGTTTGTTTTGGTGTTTCTCATGTACAATTGTTTTCAATTACTTTTGATGTAAGTGGCACTACAAGCAAGCGAGGCTGGCAAGATCTGGTCCTCACTGCAAACATTTCACACTTGTAATCATCTAAATTGCCTTGTGAAATTGTTCATTAGATAAAAATTAATAAATCCTATAAATGAAATCTAACGCAACGTTAGGCTGTTGACATTAAATTTGGCATGAAATCATAGTTGTAAATGAGTCATCTGTGTACACATTGATTTGGGGCCAAACCTTGAGGTCCTTGAACAAATTTTAAACCGCTGTTTACTCTGGAAAGTCTATTGAATGGGAGGGAAAGCAGTGGTCTAAGTTTTAGCTACAAGAGCTGTTGGTGAAGATTTTATATGGAAACATCCCCATTCTGTGTGCAGAGTCTGGAGGAGAATGGACTTCTCCATTTTCCTGATTCTGAATATCCAAAAATATCAATGTGTTAAATAGCAAGATTAGAGCGATTTCTGTGCAAAACTTCCTGTCTAGGACCTTAGAGACTCAGTGTTTGGAGGGTGATATGGCACTGAAACTGGCTGATGGTGCAAAATTAGTGGGTAGCACCAAGCACTGTAATTATTTCTTGTTATCCCATTGGAGAAACCCAGAGGATTCAGGTTGGCAATGCAGGTCACCGCTGGCTGCATTTTCCCCCATCAAATATTTCAAGTTTTTATGCACATATACCTACTAATGTTCTAACAGACCTTAGGGTTGCCTCAAGCTGTAGTTTGGTGAGAAAGATAAGGAACTAAACTAAAGGTATATATTTAATTGGAATAGCAATGAGGGGAAAATACTTTACTCGTTTGTTACAGGATGAAACCCAAATAACACTTTTCAAATCGCTGGAGCTACTTCACAATTGTATCAACAGCTCTGAAAACTCAAGCTTTGGGGTTTTGTCGTCACTGTAGGGAAAAAAAATGGTTGTGAGTTGCCTTGGATGAATTAAAAAAAGGTTAGAAAGTGAGTGATTCTGTAAACATAATTTTAGTCTATCGACAGATGGGAGAAATGGAGAACAGGTTGTAAAAGTATAACTCAAGCATTATTAATATTGTACTGTTGCTGAGCCAACTCGTAGAGGAACTGAAAAAAACCATCCCATTGGTTAAGTAATCACTACACATATGCTTTTGGAGATTAATACTTGGGAGTTCTCAAAGCTTTTATATGTGTCAGTTCTGCTAAAAGGATGAAACTGCAAAAATGCACTGGTAGCAAGTTTAAAGCATTAATAGTGATGCCAGATGCACTTTAAGGATAATCACGACTCCTTTACATCCAGTAGACCCCGTAGTCTCAGATATGGAAATCAGACTTTTGACAACCAAAAATGTTTCAGAAAGTGGAAAAGGACCAAAGAATGTCCTTTAATATTTTCAACTCTGGTAGCTATTTCATGCTTTGGTTTTGAGTGCTCTGTTCTGTGCTACACACAAGCCCTACTGGTGATCTTAAAACTGGTTGCATAATTACTGTGGCTTCATCCCTTTTCTATCATGGTGACTGAATTTTTAGGGTCACTTTTATTTTTCATTTTCTTTTAAGTAATTGCACTGCTTTATTAAAGTATTAAGATGTTCAATAATCACAATTAGATATAACTTAGGGTCCTCAAAAACTACCTCCCTGGAAGATAGATCAAATTTGTGTTTGGGGTAATAACATTGATTGAGATTTACTTACATCTGCATGATTTACCCATGTGCTTAATTCTAGATAGAGTTTGGATGGGTAACAAGATGTGCAGATGTAAAAAACCAAAGTTTCCTATCCACAAGTTCTTGTATGGTTTTGGAATTCCTTTATTCCATGTTATAAACACTGCTGGGCAGCTGAACTCGTCCAAAATTAATGAAGAAGGGAACAAAGCTTAGCTGCTGGCCAGTTTGAGTTTTAAGATATGTGATTTAAAAATCATAATGCAAAAGGTTTATGTTGAGTGAGATCAAATTTGGCCTTGATTTAAGTTTGTTTATTAACAAACTTGAGTCCTTTGTGAGAACCAGATGGGGAAATCACCAACACCTCACAGGCTCACGCCCTTGCTTGAACCCTCGTGGTGTCAAACTGTGCTCATAGAGATTTGTCAGATGAGAACATAGTTAACTGTTTCACTAAATCTAAATGTATTAAAATGTAACAGTAAAAACCTAGGGTCTTATTTTTTATTTTTAATGATTAGGGGCTTCTCAGGAAACTGTGTCTGGATACAGAGGTGCCTGCAGTTGTGATGGAAACTGGTTCAAAATTATCAGCTGTTAAAAATCCCCTGAAATGTCTATTTGCCTTGCTGGCAAAATATTAATCTGTGAAGATTGTTTCTGGATATCTGGATTCAATATCTGAAACCTGTAGTGGGAGACTGCATAGTCCTGATTACATAGGAGGCAAATCAGGCACACAAAAAGCCTTTTCCTTGTTTTTTCCCCTTACTGTACCTAAAATTTCAGATGAAAATTTAACTTTGTGACACAATTGACCTAAGGACAATATTATTGTTTAAAATGATTATGAGTCTAAAGAGTTATATTTCATATGTAAATGTGTTGACTTTGAATCCTAATGCTGATATGGGAAATAGGAGCAAATGCTGGATCAGTGAATTAAAGCAAAAAAGATTCATTCAGCCCCAAGATGTCAGCAGTAGAATATTTGCAATTTCTTTATTTTAATGCTTCCATTCATTATTTTCTTGGTACTCAGTAAAGGCCCTTTCACACCTACAGAAGGAAGAAAATGTTCTCACACTGTTAAAACAGTGGCCACTAAATACAGAAATATCTTTTTGTAGTATGTCCAATGTGTTCCATTATATTGATAGAACAATATTTCAATGGCTATTTGAAATTCCCTGTAAGGTTGCTCAAGAGGCTGATTTAACTCTTGACAACATCTTCTTTGACATTAAAAATGATCTCAGAATGGATTATAATAATTCAAATAAGATTTTTAATTTTCTTCCCTAGTATTGTATAAATTTCTTAAATTTTAACACATCGGTATTTCATCCATTCTATTACTTTAGATGTATCTTTGATTCTATTAAAGGGAAAAAAGCATGGAATATCTTTGGAATCACACTTTCTTCTACTAGAATCATGATAAAATTTGTTTTAGAGATTAGTATGGATTATTCAAAGAAGGTGAAATAAATGTTCATAGTCAAAAGAAAAAAAAAGAAAATGAAAACTGAAGTTTAAGCAATTCAAGAAACTGTTGGACATTGTTTCTGAGCTAAGTTGTCTTTCACTTTTCCAGAATTTACTGTCAGGAGGTCTTCAGCTGCCCAGAACCCTTGAAAGTCAAACCATTTTCAGAGTCCAAAGTATGAAATTGCTCTGCTTTTAATATATTTGCCAATAACTTATTGATATTTAATATGCATACATATGTACCTCTTATTAATGTAACTTCTGCTGTTATGAAACTTTAAGCTACAATCATGTAGTGAATAAGTAATTAATCCAAAAAGAAAACATAAAGGTCTTATCCTTGGTCTCAAAGCTCCTGGGTATCTGCACTTTGTTTTCTGTCTAGAGGTTGTGGATGAGGATGTGAATTTTGGAGCTAAGCAAGCTGACAATTTCTTTTCAAAGTCATCCTTTCTGCAATTCATTTTCAGCCCTTTCAGTCTCCCTTGGACAGTCACAAAAGACAGCTTTATTATGCAGTTCTATTCCCCTATTTTTGTACATATCATTTTCTGTTTGTCATGTTTAGGGCACCTTCATTTCCTCTGTCTCACAGAAGCAGAGATGATTACATTAAGTGTGGAAGTCTTCTCTTTTTACTTTTGGTCAGCAAACCATAGAACTATTTTCCATTATTCTTTATACATTTTGGTGGTGTGGTTCTGGTTGAGTGTTAATGTGGCAAGACCCATGTGGTAATGAAGAACTGCTATTACAAGCTGGGGAAGGGTAAACTTTTATTAATAAAGTGACTTTATGTTGTCCTTGGGAGATGTATTAGGTACTTGCTGCCTTACAGCATCTTCCCTTCAATATAAATCCCCAGCAAAAGATGTAGGAGTTAGAAGAGGCTGGAATATGTTTTCAATCCTGTTTAATCACTGCAAGTAAAGGGAAGGTATTAGAAATACCCCTGAGGCTAATCCTGACAAATCACGCTCATTTTGAAAGGTAGAACTGATATGTGAGGCCGTGTTACATTTGAGTTTCCATGCCTTGCAGAACCTGAGCGAGCCTGGATCCACCAGCCTTACACAGGGACTTTGTGAACTTCATCATCTGGATGTTCTGAAGTTCACAGTTTCAAGCTCTTAAGGAATTCAGGCATTGCAGTGGTGGGGATTATGTGGATAATTTATTGGCCAGGAGGTTAAATCTGCTTCTCAAGATGGGAATGCCAAATTAACAATCACTTCAGAAACGTGTCTGACTCATCTTCCTGACACACAGAGCTCTTCCCTGCACCTGCCTTCCTGTCCCCTCTGTCTGCCTCAGTGCAGGGCCTCCCCTGCTGCTAGTGCTGGCACTGAAGGTGAAGGGCTGATGGCTGCTTTTCCCAAGCTAAAACAAATGCACAGATCCCAGCTGAAAATCCCGTGCTGCAGAAGGTACTGTGCTGTAGGAACAGCTGCTCCCAGCTCTGTCCTTTCTCTCTGGAGGTCCTCTCTCCTCACAACATCCATGGCTCCACCCGAGCGTGTGGAAAAATGTGGCCACCTCTGTTTGTGGTGCACGTGTGGGGAGGGGGCTGCCTTTCCCAGACACTCTCAGAGGTGCAGTAGAGGTTCTGCATCTGCCAACCCATTTTTGGGGCTTGTTCTTCTCCACCCAGTGCCACACTGCAGATGGGAGCATCTGCCCTTGCTGCCGTAGCCATTCAGCAGCAGCTAAGGATGAGATTGCATATTCCAAAGTCACAAACATTGCTCCAGAGGATAAATCAAGGTCTTGTTTAATTTGAAAACAGAAACAAAATATTTTCATGCACTGGACTTTGGGGAAAGCATTCTGGTTTGGAACCCTGTTAGTCACACTACCTGAGGACTTCAGAACTGCATCGTGTTTGACAAACAGGTGCTGTCTTTGGAATCTCTACAGGATTTCCAGATGGCTCTGCATCCAACATGGCCATTAAGGAATAAAACTATTCTTCCACTTGCACTGATTTCTCAGGTGTGGTATTTGGTTTTACTGTAAACATGTGTATCTCATAAAATAATTGGGAAGAATCTTTCCTGGACTCAGCCTTAAATTAATCCTCGATTTTTAGAGGGTTTTTTTCTTTTGTTGGAGAAAATGGGTTTCAGAGATTTTAATGCCCTTCACCTTCAGCCCTCAAAATTCAACAATAAGGAATTGCTGGGAAGCGATTTTGATTTCCTCACTGGAAAATATTGTGTGAAATAGTCCTTCACGAGGACATATTTCCCAGTTGAGGAAGCCCTAAAGAGTTTACCCTTTACATCTCTTTCTTCCCACTCTTCCACTTTGCCTAGGAACACCTCACTGCATCTTTTGCCTTCCCCCCTCCTTGTCTCTGCCTCCTGTGCACCCATACTTACAACCTGTTTTCTGTCTCATACTTCCCCTTGAAGTTTTTCCACACCCATTTCCTTGCACATCCCTGATAACCTCTTCCATTCACCTTGTGAGGGATAAAATGAGTTATAAATCCCACTGCCTGCACAGTGTATGTGTGATCCCCCAAGTGAGCCAGGAGGTTTGTTTCCTGCCCTGGTTGGATGGACCCATATTTTGTCTCCATCACTCAGGATGCCATTTTGTGATTCCCAATTTGCCAAGGAGAAAAAACCCCAAACACCTGCTTTTCAAATGCTGAAATATGCAAACGATATGGCTATAAACCACTACTAGTTAAGAAGATTGTGAACTTTCTATTTTGTTTTCCCTCTCTATTCTGAGTGCAAGCTTGTAAAGGGCTCACAGAGAGACTTGTTACAGTGCTGTAAACTGGGGCTTGCTCTAGTAACCTGGTGATCTACTGACACGAGTGGCTCCCAGGGAACTTGTTTTTAGATTTAAAAAATCATAGAATAACTTCTCTAGAAAAACCCTGGGAAACAAGACTGACCAATTCTGATTTGCCTTTTGCTATGCCTTTAGTGTGTTTTCTGCTCCCTCTCTAGCCCCTGGTGCCTGTGTTTACATCCCTGGACTGTATATTGCTGTTTGCCTAATGAAATGCTGCTCTGGAAGATTTATGGGCGCACATTAATAGAATAATTAAAGGTCTTGGAGAGCCTCAGATGAAATCTCTACCAGATCAGGGGTGAAAAAGCAGAGAGGGGGAAGCGAGAGATGGGAGGGGATGTGCCTGCATCCATGGCCTGTTGGGTGCCCTGCTTGGGGTGAGGGAGAGCCGGGGCCGGTATTCCTGCTGGGAACAGCATCCTGGGGCGCGTTTGCCTTCAGGGCTGAAAGCGCAGAGGCAGCAGCGCCGGTCTGACCTTTGCTCGCCCACCGCTCTCCTGGCAGCCGGGGCAGGGAGGGAGATGCGCAGGGAGGAGCAGCAGCGGCACCGACCGCATCGGCCGGGGCAGCGCGACCCCTCCGCGCCTCAGCGCGCCCCGAGCGGGGCGAACCTTGCGCGTCCCCCCCGGCGGGGCCGCGCATCCCCCGCGGGGGCGCGCACGGCGCGCTGTGAGCGCGCAGGGGCCGCGGGGAGCGGAGCGCGGCTCCGGCGCGGCGGCGGCGGCTGGCAGGGCTGGCGGATGGATGGATAGACGGACGGGCGGCTGGGAGACATCCCGCCACCCCATTTGTGCTCTCCTCGCGCGGCTTTCCTCCCTGCCGTTTGGTTTTTTTTTTTTTAATTTTTTTTTCCTCCTCCCCACCCTTTCAAAATCTCCCTGGGAATTTTGATTTGCAGGGTTTTTTTTCCTCTTCTCTCTCTCTCTCTCTCTCCTTCCTGCTGAGGATACGTTTTGCTTGCCAAGTTTGTAGTGACACCTCTCAGATTCCCCCGCTCCCGGCTTTTTGGATCTGTTACAGTGCCCGGTTGTATATAGACGTACTGTATTTTTTTTTTTTGCCTTTTTTTTTTTTTAATTTTTACAAGAAAATGGGAATTCTTTGGGAAGCTAATGGATGCTGAGGAGGACGATCCTAAAACAATCTCCTTGTAATCTGTAAATGAAGTATACGAAGAAATTCTTAAATTCAGCCATCACTTTAGCTCCATGTTAAGCACCTCGAAGTATTTATGATTGCAGAGCAGGTGCAAACAAGGATTAGGAATAAGGTAAGGGAGCTATTTCTGTCTTTGAGGCAGCAGCATTTGAGCATTTGCTCAGGGTTATCAGCAGCTTTTCTTTTTGTAGAATCTGAGCTGATTTATTTGCATTTTCGGTGCTGTTCTCCCGTCCTTCCGAGTCATTTCTAATACGTCTGCGTGATTTCCATCACTAAAACATACATTCCTTCTCCCTGGCTGCTCAGGATTTGGGAGTTTCTTGACTGTGCACATGTTTTGGCTGTTATTTGGTAACTGCTTAAAACCACCAATCCTCTGTTAAAAATTATTTCTTACCTTGCACTCTCTCTACCCAGCAGGATTCCTGAAAAAAAAACGAAAACACCAAAGCCATAGAAAATTGGAATACAAAAGCTTTTTTTTTTTTTTTTTTTTTTTTTTTTTTTTTTTTTTTTTTTTTTAGATTTGCCTTTAAAAAAGAGAGAGAAGTAGTTAAAATTCCCGGAGGGAAAACCGGGGCGGGCGGGGGGGTGGTATGTAATAATAAGGTTCTCCCTCTAAAGCAAATGAACTCTCCTCCCTTCTGCCTCCTCCTCACCAGCAGCTCCCCAGGGCTGAGCCTGATTTCTGGCCATATTGGGGCTCCCCGGGGTCCTGGGATGCACGGGGGGAGAAATTCCCGCTGGGAAGGAGGGACGGATCCCCTGCTTCCCTCCGGGATGCTGCAAGCTGCTCTCCGTCAGCACGCTTTACTAATTTTTGTTTTATCAGCTCCATTTAGGGATATAAATGGCACGAGCAAGGATATCAATTACCAGCTAACGGCGGCGATAGCCCGTGTTTTATGGGATTTAATGATTTCTCTTGTTTTGAAAAAGCTCTTGTGACGCTAACAATAAAGAACTCCATAAATCATCTAAATGAATTGTGTTCCGGCAAAGGCAATTTTTAGTCTTCTGCTGGGTATCTCCTGGTCCCGGTAATTAATATTGCATTAACAGTTGTGAGCATGTTTGTGCTAATAAAGGTGCCATTACTGAAAAGTGGCTCTCTTGCTGTGGGTCCCGTGTTTGCTGAGGTCCCACGGAGTGCCTGAGCTGTGTCTGGCTGCTGTCCTCTCCCCTGGAATCAGATCAGGTGATGGGAAGTGAGTGTAGTGTGCTACCTGTGTGGGGAAGGGACACATTCCCTGGCACTGCCAAGAGTGAAACCCATGAACAGCCTGCTCCAGTCAGGCTGAAAGCAGGAGGCAATCATCACTTAGGCCTTCTGATTACATGTTTTGATTAAAAGACAAGCAAATGAAGTTGCTGATTTTTTCTTTTATTTATTTTCTTTTTTTTCCCTTTTAATTCTGATGATTTTATCATCAGCTTTTAAAACCCTCTTAAAAACAAGCAGGAGCTGTGGATTTCAGTCCTTCAGCAGAGTAGAGCAGTGTTCCTGCAGTGCTGTGAGGAAAGCTCCTCTTTCATGTTATCCTTTTCTGCTTTATTTCCACCTTTTTCTGCTTTCATGAACATGTATTTTTTCAGCTGTTATTTACAGCCTAGCTGTACTGAAAGCACTGGAATAACATAAGGGTGATCTCCTCATGAAGCGAAATGTGCTATGAGGAAAGGACTCAAGTTTGGCTGTTTTTTAAGGGTTTGTATTTACCCGAGTTCTCTTTTCACTTTCTTTAGCGTGGTCTGCAACTGGTGATGCAAAACCATCTGTAATTATGTATATCACCCACGTAGCTCACTGTGTGTTCAGTTAGAGACCCACTTAAAGCTGCCCATAAATCCTTCACTGTGCAAAAGCATTAATCAGAGGTTGAACAGGTGCTGGTTCAGTTCACCACATGTTTGTGTCAATAGTTTCTGGGTATAATACCAACATATAGATATGCTGAGTCTGCCAGAAATTGTTGCCATGGTTTTATTTTGTTCAGTCTGGTAAGATTGAACTTCTTGTGGCTGCTGAGTAGGCATTTGAGTGAAGTTAATGGAACCAAATCTGAGAAGTTATTTCATGAAATGTATGTAGATTTTAGTGCTTTCTCTGAGCTCCTTTGAATGGAGAGTTTTATTACCATGAAATAGTTCAGAGATGCTGAGTTCAATCCTACTCTCCTTATTCAAGCAAAAATTTTCATAGCCTTCATGAATCTATACATAAAGATGTTTTCAACAAGAATTTCTGACTGTGCAATCAGGCAATTTAGATGGTAACTTTGATGCCTGTGTTTCTTATTTAAAGTTAATTTGCCAGGGTTAGGAAGTTCGCTGTTTATCTCCATAAGCTGGAAAGGGTCAAGGAGTGTTTCCTGTGGTGTCATTGGTAGAGCTCCTGTCATTCCTTCTTTGCCAAGGAACAGCCACTCAATGAGAACAGACTTGCATTTGAGCTTTTAAAATGTTTTTCCTCTGAGCATCAGGAACATTTAGAGAACTGAATTGGTGACTCACTAGATGGGTTGTCTGCATCCCTTTTTACTGTTCATTATCGTTTGTATCGTGTGTGCATTTGAGCATAATCTAGTTCTTGAACTGACAGGTCATTGCTTTAATAAGTTCTTTGGTTGTTTTCCTGTTTGCTTTTCTATGGGAACGTGTTTGTCCCCATACACTGTAATAATGGTAATTCCTTAAGCAACAGTGGGTTGCAAGCAAATGCTTGGGTTCATGGGTCAGCAATGATTCGTGACTGTTGGATCCTAGTGCTGATCAAGGGGTATGGAACATCAAACCTACAGCTATAGTATCTGGAAGAGATGCCATACACTTCCTATTTAGTTCTTGCTGTTAAATTAACCTTGGGATATCTTTTTTTTTCAGATGATAAACAGTGTTTTAAACAGTTCTTGTACTTTAATCCATAGGATGAAAGTCTGTAATTTTGCAATGGGAAACCAAAGAGTCTTTCAAAGAAATTAATTTATTGTACTCAAGTCCATGCGGTCACTGATGGAACAGTTTGATCCCACTTCAATTTTTACTTGAAATCTCCTGGTGCTTTTCAGCAGTGAGGAGCTATCCATATCCTAATTATTTCTGATGGAAAGCACCTGAAATGGGAGTAATCTGAGATTGTGCAGTGGTTCAGTGTAAGTAGTGGACCTGTGGCCTTTGTTGGTCTCTTCCAGGCTGTAGTATGAAACTTCTACAAAAATTGTAAATGTAAATTGTAAATGTTTTTGAGGGAAAAGAATGAATGGGTAAAGGAATACAAAGTTTGACCTGGCAGAAATAAGCTCCACTGAAAGAAACAGAAGTGTGCATGACAACATTTTCCTACTTTTGGTAGCGGTTTTATGGGTTCCATGAGTGGTATGGGATGTCAAATGCTCATTTAGTGGTTGTGGAGATGCTGGCCACAGACTGGTCCCATCCAAAGATCTCCAGGTGATGATCCCTGCGCTCTATGGAGCAGTGGGATGCTGCGGGGCACCTGCCCAGTCAGACCCCTTCAGTCTGGGTATCCTGCTGGCTGTGTGATCCACGCTGTGATGAGCACTCCACCTGCAAGGGCAGGAGGTGCAGGGCTGGTTCATGTGGCTGGATTCTGTTGCTTCTGCGGTCCCATCAGAGTCAGCAGGGTGAGCTCAGTAAAGCACACTGAAGTTGTGACCATTCCATGGTCACATTCATGTTTGTCTTGTAGAAACTCCAAAACTGATGAAAGCTGATTTCCCAGAGATTTGTGTCTAGTAGAGTCAAACCCTTCCCCAGTTAAAACACTGATGAGTGCTTTCTCTCTTTCTTGTGCCCAATAATGTGCTGCAGTTGCTCTTTTATTTATTTTTCTTTTAAGAGAAGTTGACTGAAGCATTCAGAGTCTTGCAGAGCTCCTCGTACCTGTTCTGTCACTAAACTGTCAGCAAATTTGCATGCTTCTCTGAGAGTTTGGAATGCATCAACAACTGATTAAAAAATGTGTAGAAGTGCACACAAAGCCTGGTAGTGTACATCTTGCTGAGTTAGAAAACCAGATTAAAACTTCAGGCTTGCATAGGGCATTCATTTTCTCATGTAAAAAATTGGAAAACTCTGTTTCACTCATATCAAAACTTCTCAGTGCACAGCATAAGAGTTTGCTACTGCTGACAGCTGGAGAGATTTCTCCTGGGCTCCATGTATTGGTGGACCAAGCTTTTAAGTTCAACATCTGTCTGGAGAGGTCCATGTGGGGAAGAGGAGTAATTGCCAGAAATCTGCTGTATATCCAGTTAAAGCTATAGCTTTGCATAAATAGGAATAAAGCTTCACAAGAGACCAATTTTAGTAGTGGATAAGACCAGGTTGTTTTGATATTAATGTGAGGTTGATTTCTGCAACTTTCTAGGAAACAGTAATACCTGTGCATGAGTCCTGTGGGTGGCAGAACCTTTTACAAAGTCAGGAAGAAGAATGAAATTATTTGAAGACTTTCTAGATTTTTAAGCATGTGTCTACATCAAGGTATATCTCCAAAATGAAATTTTGTAGTTTTATCCAGATGAACTGTAGTTTTATCAACATGAACCTTGGCTGTGGTTTGGGGAAGTTTTCAGATGCATTTTCTCTGTGGAGGAAGGGGCTGGTCAAGTCGCCTGCACAGTAGGAAGAGGAGGATGGGAAAAATGAGGGGACTGAAAATAGTGAGAATGAAGCTAGAAAGAAGAGAAAGCCAGAAAAGATTGATATATTGAATTTTTGTAATGATAAGTTGCTACTAATTGAGCAAAATAGTAGGAACTGGTTAGCTATATTGATAATCAGCTTACTAAATTCATATATTATACAGAGGGAAGAAACACTGGGAGAGAAAGCATTTCTATCTGTGGATTCCAGTAAAATAATATAAACCCAACTCTATTTTCCAGAGCCTTAGTAACAGAACTGCAATTAGCATGACATTTCCAAGGACTGGGATAAATAAATACCAGATGTGCTTATTTATTTATTTAGGATTTGATCCATTTCCTATCAAGAGGAACTTTATTATTCACAGGAAGGAAAAGAGGGAGAGTGAATTGTTCCTCTGAAGTGGTTGGGAGACTTTCCATCCCAATTGCCATAAAACAGCACTGGGGTTTTCTGAATTTTGAAATGCAAATTTGGTGTAGAAATTTTGTTAGTGTGCTGTGGAGTTATTTTCCAGCATTCAGTATGGTGGAAGTTTATCTTAAGGAAATAGGAATATACTTAAAGGTATTTATTTTTGACCCTTGCCTTTTATTTTAGTCAACAACTATTCAGAACTGGCTGATCTGTTATTTTTGGTAAAACATCACCTCTAGCTGAGACATATTTGAATTTATTAAAAAAACCCAAACTACTGAACTCAGAAAGATTTGGCCTGGTGCCAATTGAACATATTTATTAGAAAATTAAAAACAGATGAAGTTTTACTGAAAGACATATCTAGGTAGCCATTTATATTGCAGTAAAATGGAAATTAGATGTTACTAAGTTATAGATGAGTTGTAGAGTTCTGAGGTTTTATTAATTACTGTTTGCATTCCTTGCACAACCAGGAAGTTCTGCCAAAATCATCACCTTCTTGTGCAATACAATGAAAATAGATGAAACAGATGAAAATAGAAATACTTCTTGTGTTCCAAGGAATTTAGGCTTCTCTCTGAGTTCTTATCACATGATTTATCACAGTTTCCCTGAGTCTGGGTGTTCACAACATGGGAAAGCACCATAAATTGTGGGAGAACTGGAATATTGTGTGAAAGTACAGTGGTCAGAAAGAAAAATACAGTGTGCTCAGGGAAATAAACATCTGGTGACACTTCTGAAAAGAAAATCCTCAAACATTTGAGAACTTTTCTCATCTTTGGTAGGCTCAGTTAAAGCAGAAGTAATTATATATAGATATATACATGCACAATGCTTTATGGTAATGCAAAAATACAACAAAAATTATGTGTGGTCTGATTCAAATTTCAGTGTGAATACATAGAGATTGCAGCACTGTTATTGGAGTTAATAGGTACAACAAAAGGTGCAGCAAGAGTGTGTGAAGAAATAGTATTTAATTTAATCACACAATGGCTTTGTCAATTTTTGTGTCTTTAATGAATTAATGGGAAACGCATGGTTAACACTACTTTTCTCTGCTATTTAATTTGCTTGCTCTGAAAAAAATCCAAATATAAAAATGGAGATTGACTTTTTGCCTATGTTTGGCACATTTTAGCCTATGCAGAGACAAATAACACTTGGCAAGTGAAAGCCTTAGCACTGATTGACCAGTACTGAACTACAAACATTACTTTAAAGACACTATTAAAGAAAAAGAGATTTTCCATTGTTTTGGAACATAGGCTGCAACTAAGATTTAAGAGGAGAGGAATTTTTAGACTGTGAAAACCCTGCTGACTTCATTGCTCTTTGTTTGCATCCATCATTTTGCACTCTTGCAACTCTTGAAGCTTGTTGCTGAGGCTGAATTTGACACATAACTTCCTGTATTTTAGTAAGTTCACTAGAATAATGAGGAGAAAGATCACTACCCAAACATAAATTGTCTAGTGTTTGGAACCTTAATGAAGACCCTGAAGTGTGCCACAGCTTTTCTTTTTGACTGTTTAGGGACATTTTACATCACCATCATTCTTGTTTCCATTTTTTTTGGTCATTATTTTCCTATTTTTCCTTTTTTCACACCTTTACCATACCCATTTCACCAAAGGATGCAGAGGCTTTGCTTTCCATCTTCCACTCAGTTGTTGGGTCTGAGATGCAGCAATGATGCTGTGCCAGGTTTCTGCAGCAGCCCCATGCTCAAGGCTTCATCTGCTGCATGTCCACAAGGAAGAACCACTGGGAGCACTTTGACTCTCATTCCTTTGCTTGGCACTTACATTAAAATGAATTCCAGCACTCAATCTATTTTGTTTTCCCATCCATAAATTGAACTGCTACCCTGAGATGCTGTGAGGATTAATGAATGCTTGGAAAGCTCACTGCAGATGGAAAAAATACAGTGCTGCTTCTTCAAATCATTATGTATAACACTGCATAGTTCAAAAGTTGGGAGAATTTGTATAAAGGCCCTGGCAGATGAAGAAAAAAATAGTTTAAACCTCCTATTAATGGGAGAGCCACAAGTCTGTCTTCATTTGGCATCTCTTCATGGTTCAGACACCTGCAGTGCAAAGAATGATCCCCTCTTGAGAGCCTGCCCTTTGAAATGATCTTTGAAAATGAGGAGAGTTTGACGTGGGGAAATTGTGTTGGACCCTGATGGATGCTGTTCAGCTCTTGTGAAGCAGCACTATTTAATTCTTTTCAACCATGTTTTTTCCAAAATAACAAAGCACCCCTATGTATATGGGTCTGGCCATTCATAAAATGACTGTTACTTAATCAAAATAATTTTATTCTAAACCTAGATTATGTTTGTGAAAACAATCAGCATTTGTGATGAGTTAGAATCCAGTTAGGATTTTTAAATATTTTGTTAAAAAGTACTTAAAATTTCACTTTCTCCTTGGATATAAACATATTTTCCTGAGAATTATAACTTCCTAGGCAGAAATTTATATGTGTATTTTTTCACATTTTAAAAATAGCTCTGAATAATAAGAAAAATGTAATGAAAATTGTGACACAGCTTTAACTACCATAAAGCAATTACAACATTTGTGATGCCAACTATTGCAGCTCTTTTTCGTATTTTATGTAGGGTCAGAAATTCAGAGAAATAGTAACTGCAGTACTACAGTACCTTAGTTTCACTGACTGAAAATTCTAGTAGAACTAAAAAATACATAAACACCCAGATGTGTAATTCCAGGCACAAAAAGTTGTGCTTGGTGTTAGTGCAGCAAGCTACTTGACATTTGGGTGATGATATACTTGAGCTGCTGTCTCACTTTAATTCAGAAAATATTTGATATTTCAAATATTTGATATTTCAAATATTCAGGCTGGTTCTTAATCAAAGCAGTGGGCTGTGTTGGGTTTAGATGTGTCTCATGATGAAACCATAGTGGTGCTTTCAGAGCTGTCCCTCTGAAGACAATTTCACTGCTTACCTAAAGTTAGGTATGAAAAGAAATAACTTTGCAGACTATCAAAGCCAGTCTTTCTTAATTCTGAGTCTGAACAATCAGATTCCATCCTGGAATGCAGACAGCAAGGTCTGTAAAACCTGGAGAGCCTCGTTGGTTCAGCACCAGAGGGAGCCGCTTGCCCAGCTCTTGGCCATGCCAAGCTCAAAGGAAAGAATCGATAAAATAGAAAAAAAAAAAGAAAAAAAGGTAACTTGTTAAACACTGCCCACACATGAAAAATAACATTTGAAAGTTGAAGCTATGTTTGGTGTGCTCATCTTTCTCCTAAATTTTTTTTTTTAAATTGAGTACTCCTAATGTATTATATTCAAATTCTAATCTAGCCATCTTTTTCCAGATTGCTGTCAGAAAAATATTCCGTGGCTCATGGATAGGATATTATTAAAAAAAAAAAATTATTATTGTCAATGACAACTGTAACTTTGGATCTCTTTGCTATAATAATGTAAATACAATGTTTGCATATGTGACCCTTCCATTTGTATTCTTAGCTGTTGTAGTGTAATACCTGGTAGGAATACAGATCCTGCTAATTATCCTTTGCTCAAGTAACCATCCCCCCTTTCTTTCCCTCTTAGTAATCCCCTACTTTATATGGCATGAATGTGTATTCTCTTAGAATACTGAGAGCTGAAATGTGATGTGACGACTCTGGTCCTCATTTGTAAAGTGTAATTATTTAAGTATTTGTGTGCCACTGAAATTCATAGGTGCAGGGCTGAGCTGTGTAAGGTGTATTCACCCAGAGTAAAAACCCTCAGAGTACCCTTCCCCACAAACCACCTCCCAGGAGCTGGTGCAACGTGTGTGTAATCTATGTGCAAGTACAAAGGAGGAGGGAAAGGCAAAGCTGCCCTTCAGACAAAAGATGCCTTGAGCATTTGCTTAACTCTGAGTAGTCCATGGGAGCAGCCTCTTCCTGAGCCTCTGAAGTCCTAGCCCAGCACCTTTGTCCATAAGATGCTCCTTCTCTTATCCTTACCACCATAAAATGTGACCTCTGTGCACTGAAGATGATACTCTTAAAGACAGATTTGTAGATTCTACTACCCCTGTAGTAAAATTCCCTTATTTACAGGCGTGCACACACAGGCAGAAGCACACACACGCAAATCCTTTCCTTTGACAGGGGATTTGCAGATAAGGCAGTATAATAGCACTAAAATCAATTCATGTGGAGCTTCAAAGTTATTAAGCTGTAGCAATTTAAGTGTATTCAATCTGTCTGCTTAAGAGATTGCCAAGGCAGGTGCCTACTCACAAAGTATGCATGTAGGGAGTAGGTGTATGTATACACATACATACATGAATTTTTAGGATGTATATATAAACATATATATACAAATAGCTATTTCAAATTCCAAATTAGGAGTTGAGTTTAGCTGAGATGTTGCTGGGAGTGGAGCAGCTAAGAAATTTCAGTACTCATAGAATGGTTTGGCTTTCTTTTACTTGAAAAGAGAAATAAGAAAAGACCGATTTATGAGCTGCTAGGGCCTGAGTGAGGGGACATGCTTCCCAATTTCATATTTGGATTAAATTAATAAAAATCTTTTGCAGTTCAGTATTTTAGAAATTATGCTGCCACATACAAATGACAAATTAAATTATTTTTTGAATTCCTTCTTTGAGAAGATGCAGAACAAAAGTTTGTTTCAACCACGCATTTCCCCTTTTATACATCCTGAGATTTCTCCCTTATTGTACCATTGGAAAATAAGTGTAACTGATAATTCAATTAGTTTGACTTGCAAATCGAGAAGAGGGCAGCATTATGGTCCTGTAATAATGCTCAGTGTGAGATCCCTTCCTGGCTGAAACAGGGTCAGGGAATGCAGGTGACGAGAGGTATTTGGGTCTCAGTATTTGGACATTGGCACCTTGAACTCAGGGAATGAAGTCCTCAAATGAACTCGCATAGAAAAACTTGGCCAGAGCAACAAACTGACCTTAGGCACCAGTTAATTCACCCAACTGGTTCCTTTTCTTTCCAAGGTCTCCTGGAAAGTTGTTTGTGTGTCAATATAACTTGAGCCATGCTCCTGCATAGCGTAGCAGCCTTAGGATCAGTAATGGAGGAGCTGCAAATTTCATTACCTTAAATCTTAATAAATTTCAAGAGCTAAAGTTTTCCTACTTTGAAACAAAAAAGATGTACTCTTTGACAGTCTTTAAAAAAAGAAAAATGAAAAAGAATCATAACCCTAAAGTCACAAGTTTTGCTGATGGGTCTTTCAAATGTACTCGTTCACTCTGTTTGCAAGTTCTGATGCTAAATGCTTGTTGGAAGTGAACTAAGTAACCCAAAACAGCTGAGAGACAGTTTAGTGTGTTCTTAATGTGATTGATTTCATGTTTTTGGTCATTGATTCAGTCTTTGCTTTCCTTTTGTTTCAAAACCCAAACACAAATAAGCAATTCATTATGATTTAGCTGGTTTCCCAAAGGACATTTGGATTGCAAGTTTCAATAAAAAGTCTTCAGTTTTATGTCAGGTCGAGTACAGTGTTCTTAAAGCACCATTTGAAACTGTCATACACGTGGCACTTTCTCAAAGCCTTTTGCAAATATGTTTTCTAAGTGAGGCTATTTATCCAAGAACCTTCTCCCAGCCAAGCTTTCAAAAAGCAGAAGTTGTTGTTTGTGTCTCAGAGGAAATTATTTATTACTAAGAAAAAATGACTCTGCACTAACATGCTTCCCAGTGCAGGGTGATGTATTAAAATCTGGAGGATTTTGAAAAAATCATGGTGGAATAACAGGACAGCAGAATGGTACTTGAAATCCAATCAGTGTAATTGTAAATTGACACGCCTTGGTGGAAGTGCTCCATACTGAGACAGAGCCTGGTTTGTGGGTTGTCTGGGGAAAGATCTTTACAGGGGTTATGACTCATTCCTTGGTGCTTCACCCTAATTTAAACAGGACTGGGAATCATCTCTTTTAGCTACAGCCCAAATAAACACTGTGATTTAGCTCATCTGAGGCTTAGCCCAAAGTCCATTGAAATCCATGGAAAAGTTCCCATTGGTGTCAGTGGTCTTTGGATCACTTTTCAGTAGTTCTGGCAGTGTTACTTTCCCATTAAAAAATGACCTAATAATGAAAAACCCAGCATCCCTATCTGTAGTGTTTCTGTGAAGGAACTTTTTCATTGCTTCCCTTTAAAAAGATCTCAAGGACAATGGCATCCTCTGTTATTCATCTAGGTCTGTATGGAGCCTCTTACCCAGGGCATGGTTGTGGAGCTCACACCTCCTGCTCTCCCAGGGCAAAGTGCACACTAAGTGGTCAGGTTTTATACTCATGTCCTGTGAGATCCATGAATACAGGTGACCACGTGACAGCTAAGGCACTCAGTGAGACAAAAGGAACATTTGGAATTTGCCACACAAAGAAGACACCAGATCAAAATTTCAGACTAGATTTTTAAAATGTTTTTTTTAAGGCTAGATGATTTTATGACCATTAATATTTGTAGCTTCAGTATGCAAACCAAGATAAGAATAATCAAATCTCATGCTTCAGGGCATAAGCTAATCACCTGCTGGGTTTGGCATAATTGGTTTAGTGCATTATACTTGGAAGGGAGGTTCACTTTCTCTGAAACTTAGCCACCCTCAGTGAAAGCATTTAAAAGGCCAGAGTTTCCTGATCCCCTTTGACAGTTCCTTTGTCTGTACAATGATGTGTAACCAGCGCCAGTGACCATTAATATTACAACCTTATTTTTTACTTCATGATTTGAAGCTGTTAGTAAGAGTTATTGCACTTTATGTGACAGTCTACATATGTATTTAAGGGTTTCTTGACATTTTTTGCTGATGGAAAAGATGCCAAATGATGAAAAAACCAGACTTGCTGATAAATTTCTGAACAGTGTGTACAGACACAGACACACATGCATTAATTCATGTGTTAAATTGCAAAATAATCTATTTATCTATCTGCCCTGGTATCTGGACATAGAAAATTGGTGTGCTACTTATGAATAACTCGGAAATGTTTACAATGCTTTGCAGGCCTCAAATTAAACCAGTAATAGGTTATAATAACTATTTGATTACCTTCTTGGCAGTAGAAGTTGGATTTACCTGACATGGAGCCTGTTTCTGGCACTGGATTCACCAGAAACCACCTGCTTGAAAGGATTAATTCTGTAATTGAATCTCTGCTGATGGTAGTGAATGTGTTTTGTTTGCTGGCATGCTGGTGTGGAGCAGGGAAGCGTAAACATTTTCCCCTTCCAATCCCCTCAATGGAAGCAGACCATGTCTCCAGCCTCTGCACTCTGGTGAACAAAGACCAAGACTGGTGTCTTGTTAAAGAATAAAATACAGTCTCATGCCCTTTAGCAAAATCAAATATAAAACAACAGGCAACACGATACCCTAACCAGAGTTCTCTAATGTGCTCAAAACCCCCCTAACTGATAAGATTCAATTCCATTGATTTTTGAGTAACTTCCGTTGAACTCTATTTGTTTTTTATTGTTAAATTAGATTTGGGGTTTCCCAGGCAGTGCAATATGTTCTTTGAAGGCTGTTTGCCCTGCAGCTCCACCAGTACGTTGGATGACAAAGTTTTACTGGGTTGCTTTATGCTCTAACACTTTGATAGGCAGCAGCCTTGGCTGCTGTTAGCACTTCACTTTAGCTGGGCTTTCTCTTCTAGGAATTTATGAGCACCACCCAAGTTTTTACCACTACAAATAAGTATCAACTAAAAATAGGGCACTGTTTTTCTCCCAGGTTCCAGGATTAAGTGTAAGTGACTAAAATTTAATGTAGCTCTATAGTTTATCCTAGTGATCAGGAGAGAGGCAACAAAGGATACAGGAGTTCTGAGCCTTCTGAAAGCATGATGCAAAGCATCTTCCTTGAAAGCCTCAGGCAGCCCTGTATATATGTACAGGGGAGGATTTTTTTAAGCTAGGGAAGAGAAAGACACAATATTGTGTTGGGATTTTCCACTGTCCTTGCAGGGCAGGAGGGTCAGGGCTAATGGTAGATCTGGAGCTCCTTTAGTACCTCAGCTGGACCTGCAGTAAATGAATACCTGTCACTGGAGGGAGGCTTGAGCTCAAGAAAGCACAGGAGTAAAGTTAAAACTTGTGTTGCAGTTTTTATTTCTTTTGCATACAAGTCAAGATGTTGGCTGATACAGGAATAGGAAAGGAAATATTATTCTCTTAAGAAAGCAACAACAAAAGCACAAGCAAGTTCATGATCTGTGTGAAGTCGTCATATGCAGGCTTGCAGGAAAACCTATAGCACTGCTGAAATGTATGCAGCAGGGTTTTTTTTTCCAGATGAGCACTTTTAATATAACATTTTCATAATTTCCACACAGTGGTAATAATTTTATTGCTTTTCTTTATCTGTACCTATTACTGTTCATAGAGTAGCTGCTCAGTTCTGATAACCCAGTGGAAATGCATTCCAAATGCAACTCAAGATTTGCAGAATTTCATAAAATTCACTGAATTTCCACTTCAAAGTACACTGAAGCAGTTTACTATGGCTCCTAATAGACAATTTTAGGTTTAGTATTTTTGATCTGAAAGCAGTTATTTCATTTCTTGGTGATTTATGTTTCTTTTCTAAAAGAAATTAGAGTTTTCAAAGTTATCAGTCCATAATTAAGATTTCACCATTAGCTAGGCCATCAATGTAGTAGCAAAATATTGGCCTATGGAAATACACTGAACAGCACTGGATGAAATAATCAGCCTTGCAGAGCCAGACCCAACTGCACAGGCAAGATTTTGCTCAGAATTTCAGTAGTTGCTACCAGATCACACATAAATAACTCTTGAAAAGGAAACCTACCCAACCAGAAATGCGTTTATCTGTAGGCGTGCTTGCACTGGTTCTTATCCAAATTTTGTTTTTATTAAGTCAGTCAATCCTTTAAACAGGACCTTTAGTTTCAAGACTGAGGCTTGGTTTTTACCCTCTCAAGGTGCAGCAGTCACAAAAAAAGGTATCTGAAATGTGTGGAAGTGATAAGCACGATTCCCACTGGTCATCATTGATATATTCAGGGCCTGTCTTGTGTTGAAATGAATTTATTGTGTACATCTTCAGAAGTCAAACACTTTAAAAGTAAAGGCTAAATTATAAAAATAAGCCTCTACTTGAATCTACAGCAGGCTGTTAATGATTGTGATGGTAGAGGTTCTTTCCAATAAACCTCACAATAAAGCGTTTTCTTGAGCTGGCTTTTTATAAAGGCTTTTGGTCTCTGCTCAGGAGCTCTCTGTTGCCTTAGAGATACTCTTGTATATTGTGTGCATGAAATAAACCCAACAGAACTGCCCAGGGATTCTGCCACAGTCAGTAAAATAAAAGCCAGGTCCCACCACCAGTGGCTCCAGATCCTGATGGTTTGCCAGGCTGGTTTGGGCAGGGTACATTGTAGATAAATGGAGGCATTTATTGTATACTTTGAAGAAATTAAGGAATTAAGTATTTATTGTGATCCAAAGGTGAAATGATAGAGATTTCTGGTCTACAGATTTTTCATATTTTTTCCCTCCAGTTTACATTTGCTTTGATTGAGTGGTAGAAGTTATTTTGTATTTTTCTGTATTTTGTTACCTTGGATATAGTTTTCATAGTTTCATGCAGTCATAGAAATCCCTAAAGAATAAAGACATAAGTCTCTATTTGATACTGCCATGATGAGGGAAATAATTTGTCATTTTCCTTAATTTTGTTTGTTTCCACTAGAACTGCTTTTAAGGAAAAAAACCCAGCCATGCAATTTGTGTATAAAACCCTTCCACATTATCTCTGCAGCTTCAATGATTCTAATGGCACTGCACGAATACACACAAAAGCCAAAAGCTGTCGTGCTTATTTTAGCAGTACTTTGGTAATTTTTCAGGCTATCAGATGTGATTTTGTATTTTTATTGTCATGGTTTGAGGAGTGAGGCTCACATTAATTTCCACCTTTCACCTTTAAAATCTGAAGGCGCTCTGCAGCAGAGCACAGATATTCTCACAGTCACATTTTTTAGGTGTAAGAACTAAGATAGAGGGAGACATAGAACTGCTGAGAGTCCCAGAGAGGATATTACCTAGTGTCCCAAAGAACATATCTACCTACAGGGATGCATTAAATATGGCATTAACTCCTCAACCCACACCGACTTTACTGCAAGTCAGCTTCAGTCCAAACTTTGCCTTTTCAATAAATTAAAAGTGAAGGTGGGAAAAATACATGCTGAAGGTTTTGACTTTGGCAGGAAAGGCTTTCATTTACACAGAGTTCCTCCATAAAGTATGAGAAGCTGAAATTTGCTAGAAAGAGAAATATAAATATTCTTTACTCCTTGAAGATTTTTCTTTAGGGTTCTCCCAAGAGATAATGATTTGTGTAAGATTTCTATGACCATATCACTAATAATTTAAGTATTTCAAACTTTAATAAAAAAATTCCATTGATCAAATATGAAAGAAAGCTTTTTTTTTTTTTACCAGCAATGGAAAATGTGTCAAACCTTCCAGTAAAATTGCAATAGGGCATTATTCTGCAAGATGTCAAGTATCCTCAATCCTTGTATTTTCAGGAAGTATAAAGATTTTTACTATTTTATGGAAGGCTCTGTTTTGTTTTTAAGGAACTATTACTGGTGCCTATAAGATTCTTTACTTATAAATATTTAAGGACTGTTTCAACTTAGGCATGTGATTCAATGGGAGTCTTTCACACATAATTAGTCAAGTTGTAGTCCAGGTTGGATAAGTGCTACAGAAGAGTCTAAATATTGAACAGCCAAAGCCAATCTGATTCTAATGTAAGCAGCTACTGTAGTTCTTCCAGGAGGAATCTGCTCTTTGTTTCTCTTCGGTCTAGCATGTTTTTCTGGCTCTTTTATCCTTTTGAGTAAACAGAGTGTACGAGAATCTGAGTCTCCAAGTGCACATGTATAATTTAATTTTTACAAGAAATTTCACTCCTCCTAGCTCAAAGTTAAATCTATGCATGTATGCAGAATCAAAGCTTTGGATTACACTCAGAAAGTGTTAGTAGGAGTTTGGCTCTGGAATGAGTTTTAATCTACCCCTTTTATTTGACCTCACATTTTGATGCACAGAGATTTTCCACTTAAAACAGGTTTGTACTGCAAGTATCCAGCTCCTCCATTATTTCTGACTGCTTTATTACAGGAACTGCAGAAAATCTCTTGTTGTGTGTGCACCTATGTGCTACGGTTTAAATAAATAATTAGAAGTTGGAATAAAAATGGAGACAACTATACAAGCTTCTATCCCCCACACACACAACATACATTCTTTGTTGATTTCTGAGGAGAATTAGGTCTCTAACTCCATGCTCCAATATGACTAACGTGTCAGAGTTTTATTCAGTGTACCACGCTTCCCAAAGCAGCCCATTAACTTGAATGCAGGTTGCATTGGGGTTTCTTATCCTAGATAAGTGGTAATAGCTATTAAAAATATGGTCGGGCCTAGGAAATACTCTTGCAAAGATAAACCCAGAAAAATCTGTCCATATCATCATGTGGAGCCGACCCTCTTGGTGTGATCCTCCAAGCCAACTGAGCTGACCCAACAATTATTGCTCTGCTCAAAGTGAATTTCTAGGCTGATAAATCTGTGCTAGTAACCTGTACAGAGATGAACTTTGTCCCTACTGAGATGTGATTTTAATCTATCATTTAGAAGGTATTTGTAAGCCAGCTTTTTGTGCAGTAGATTATTGATGGTGCCTCTTCCTTTATGCTTGGGATGTCAAGTAAGTCAGGCAAACTCTACAGAATTTCAATGGACTGGCTCAGACCTCTCTGAGGCAACAAATAAACTGCACTGTGGATTGTGTTTTCATACATTTTGCAAATGCTTCAGAGAAAAATAGATCACCACAGATACCAAGACATGTATATGATTCAGTCTGAAACATGGACACGCTTCCAAAAAATGCAATAAAGAGCTGTCCTTTTTATTTGGAGATGTCAGGCTGCTGGAAACATGTGAGCTGTGGTGATCTGACACCAGTTACATTATGGCTGCTTCCAGACTTCTCATATTTGGGTAGTATGATTGAAGGTTTAACACAGTGTGCTCTGTACAAATGACAGTACTTTGGGCAGAACATGACAGATTTTAGCAAACAGATTAAAGGAAAGTTGAAGTGACTTTCTGCTCCTCTTGATTATCTTTGTGTGTGTGGTCTCATCCTGTTGCAACACGTATGGAAATATGTTGCATATCATAATCTCTAGTGCAAAACTGAAAAGCATGAAAATGAGCGGAGAGGTTCTTTTCATCACATGGAAATTGCTGAAAGATACTCTGTTGGGGATGGTTTAATCACTTTGTACTCCTCCTTATCAGTAGTGTTGAGCAGGGATGCAAGTTGTGGTTCGGTTTAAACAGCATCAGTTTTGCAGGCTGACTGAGAAAAGCCATCCTGTGTGCCTGGTTTGGAAAATTAAACTTCCTAAAGAGTGTCTTGGTTTGCCTGTGGGATCAGAAATTTATCTAAACATAAGAAACTCAGAGTTTATTCCTCTGAGTCTGGGTGGTAAAAGTGTTTAATATTTCCAGTGGGATTGGTAGGAAACTTGCACTCAGTTGTAACTGGCTGTAGAGGTACCATGTGTATCTTCTGGTACTGCAGTTTTTATTTTTCTTATCCATACAATAAAAAGAGCTTTTATTGATGCATTTATTAAAAAGACCTTTTATTGGACACCTACTGCAGGGGTCCATCACAGGAAGCTAAATCAAGAGTAGTGTATCTAGTGTATTCTTCACTGGAAGGTGTTGTTCTACAGGAGCAATCTTGATTATCATATTTTTGTCACCTAGGAATTGAAAACCCCAAGAAACCTTGTGCTCTTGGCCATTGAGTCACCAGGGATTTGCACATGATCCCGTTGCTCTCACAGTGATGTCCAAACCATCCTCACCATGCTGGTTGGTGTGATACAGAGCCCATGAGGCACTGTGAAGATTGTGTCTCGTGTGCAGATATAAAAATGTCATCCCATTTCTGTACAGAATCAAGAGTGGGACAGTGGAATTTAATATCAGTTCAGAAGGCCATAATCTCTCTGCAATGTCCAGACTGCACACAGGGAAACCATCCACTTACCAGTTGTGGCTGGAACACAGATATCGCTGGAGTGGAAAATAGTCAGGCACAAACCAGATTATTTCCTCATAACCCCAACTGCTTATTAATGTTACCACCATATCATTCATTATTTATCTTTTCTGTATTTAATCTCTAAAGTGCTTTATAATCAGGAAGCAGTTTTTACCCATTTAATCCCAGCTGGCATTTCAGAATCTACTTATACTCAATTTATAATATTTAGGTAATAATTTTTACTCATTACCAGCGTAATTCTACAACTGTATAATATTGTTAATGGCCAATTAAAGCAGATTAGGATTTTTCAACCTGAAAGATATTAAAATAATTCCTTGGTATGGAGATTAGAAACATTTTATCATTTCAGTCAACACTTAATTTGCCTCTCCACCTGATCATATTAATTTTGAGAAATTTCATTGCTCAAAAAAAAAAAAAAAAAACCACCTAAAAAAAGTGAGCACATTTGATAACCCAAAAAAATTAGTAAAGGATTCCAGGTTGTGCATACTTTTGATAGCTCTGTTTTAGGTTTTGTTCCTTAACTGGAACAAATATTTTTTGCAAGTCCTGTGAAAAGGTTTGTGGTATGATGGATAATGCATTGTGAATAATTAGACAATGTGAGGTTGTAAATCCCAACCAGAACAATGCATCTCTCCCATTAGCTGTTTCTCCTGTAAAGGGCAGTGTACAATGATGGAGCAGAGCCATTCATTTTAGATACATTCCACTTGCAAGTAATCTTTCATGTGAAAGGAAAACTAGATGTATGATGGTTTACATGTCAATTAAACCATGCTAGGAATGAAAGAGCAGTTTCAGAAGCCGGAAAACAAAGTTTCTCAGATGGAGAATTAGCTCTTGGCTAGAGACTAATACCTGAGCAGTGGCCTCATTATGGGCCTACCTTCCTTGGCTTCTGGCATTTAACAATGAAAATGAACGGGAAGGACTTGTCTGGTAATTAGTGTGGGTTGGGACATCTGAACTGTCCCAGCAAGAGCATCTGAACTTTCCCAGTGTAATGAAAGAAAACTTCAAAGAAGTCATTATTCTTTCAGTTCAGTTGGTGGATTGGCTGATTGGGTTGGAGTTCTTTAAAGGATTAGCTCCCTGCTGTGGCAAATAAGTATTGAAATGCTGGAAATGCTGATTTTCAGAAAGACTCTTCAGAATGAAAGCTGCTTTTCCTTTCTATTAATCTTATTCCCATGTGTCACTAGAACGTAGAAGGTGGGGAAAATGGGGAGGAATCTGCATTATGATAGGAGTGCATTTTGACCTGCTTGTGATATCATCTCCTTTGTTGGATTGTGGAGTTTTTCATGCTGGAATGTCAATCAGCTGTCTCAAATTCATGGGTCTTTAAAATAATTGAAGTGGATGAAAATGCTCTGATTAGGATGATACTCTGGAATGGAAGGATATATTCACAAGTAGAAAGTTCTTTACTTTTAGCTGCTGTGTCAAGTCTCTTTAAAGCCACTATTTTTCTGCTTCTTGTCCAAAGAAATAATTTTCTATAAGCTTCTCCAGGATTTTGCCTTTAGCCACAAGGGCAGGCCTGCTGCATTTTCCAGTGCTGGTAGGATGCCAATAAACTAATAACACAGTGTTCTTCTTAATGAGGTGGCAGTTTTCCTACCTCTGAAAATTAAGAATGCCAGTCTGCAGCAATTTGGCATGAGGTAGTTCTGCTCATATCACTCTCTTCCAGTAGCAGCAAGAACAAAGTGTGGTTATTATCCATAAGCCCAGATCGAACTCAAAGTTCTATATATCATATATCTCTAGCTCATCCCCTAATCAGCAGTTAACCTATAGAGGTGAGAGAGGCCTTCCCATAAGTATTTCTGCCCAATATCACACAACTGGCAGACAGGAATGGGAAGGACTACACAAGAAATAAAACATTAATCACCTCCTCACCACAGCCTGTAGATATTTGAATATGTATATTATATTATGTAAGCAAAACAAAAGAGATTGGTTTATGAATGTTGAAAAATTAAATAAACCTTTACTTAGAAGAACTATTTGTACTTCTAAACTAACAAGACTCAGAAAAAGCAGGATGCTGTGTGGTGCAGTGTAAAAGTGCCAATAATTTTACATGGATCTGGTGTGCTCTTTCTGACAAAACACCCCTTGAGTAATGACAGCAAATGCTGTGGCAAGTGAAAAGAAAATACTTGTTATTTTAAAAAATGCATGAGGTCAGAGAAGCGACTACAAGAAATGACAGTAGATCTATGTCCTGTGTATTTTCAGTCTTTCTGCTGACTCTTGTGGAAAAATAAGTATGTGCTATTCTTTACACCAGTTAGCGTTGCAGAGCCATCACATCCCTGGGAAGGGATGAGCTGATTTCTGACCTGGCTGTATTAATTAAGTCCCAAATGTAGACTCTTTATTGTACAGGATGACACTTGGACCATAAACATCTCAACTTGATGTTCAGATCTCAGGCAGATTTTTAGTGGTAAAAACAAGAAAACTTAGTAAGTCAACAAAATCTCATCAGGAGTCACAGCGATGAACATTGAACTCACTGACACCACTTACAGACTCATTTTTTCTTCGTATAATTACATTTTAACAGAAATTTCTTTTGGTCCTTGTCCTTGAAGTCTTATTTGTTCATCCACAAAACAGATGCTTTTCAGTGCATGGGTTGACCAGCTCAGCAGAATGAAGACATGAAGACTTCTTCAACTTCTGTAAAAAAGATGGAACTTTTTAGGTCCTTCCTAATCTATCCCAACCTACAAATGTTACTTAGGTATTAAAAGAAAGGCAGAGAAACTTCCCATTCAATAACTATCTGTCTTTTTCCTTGTGCATTTGCCTTAACTTTCTTCTTTCCATGCTTACACCTCTTTCTTCTTTTCCTTGCTGTTTAAAGATCTCTAAGTGGAGAACAAGTTTTAAGACGTGGGGCTATTTCTGAGGACATTAGGAAATTACTTTGTGATTAAAATATGAATTTACAGTTTCGTCCACTGATAATATTTAACGATCCTGTCCTGCTAAGGATTTCTTTAATTTTAACAGCTGACACTCTTTTTCATCAGTGAAATCATAAACCCTTATATAATTTACTTACATATAATTTGTATTTATTTCCTCACACATTCTTAATTTTTGGATCGTATTAGTTCTCAGTGGATTCTGCCATGTAGCTCTGTACTGTGCCAAATATTCAGCATTGATTTTCATATTGACTTATATCAATTGTGCCATTAGTGTGAAATGGATGGGAAAACACATTGAATGTATCATTCTGAATGTTTTCATTCTTCAATCTGATATTAATAATTCAGAATGTATTTAAGAGACAATATGCATTTAAATCTATGCCAGGAATTGAAAATATATTTACCACAGGCCCTTTTGACTATGTTGGTTATGTGTTGGCTTATTCACTGTAATTTTTCCTTTCCCTCTCACTGCCATGTGCATTCCCTCCTTCTATCCCATCCAAAGCACTGCTACAAAAGTCTGTCCTACTCAACCCCATGACTCATCAAACAAAACCACTCAAAGCCCCAGCTGATGTACTTGTATAATCTCAAATGATTCCTACTCTCTTTTCCACCAAATACTTTCTGCTCTAGAAAAAAAAAAAAGCCATGCTCTTTGCAGCAAACTTTTTCTACATTGATGCAGCAAGTCTCCAAGAGTTTTCAGCCTTCCTGTGAGGCAGATGGGAAATTTTTTGACAATTTCAGTTACATTTAAAATGGCAGATTTGGATGAATTCAATATGAAAATGAAATTCTGACTGAAATAGTAATTCTCTGTTTTATTTTCAGCTTATCTTGGATTGTGTTTTCACTAGCTTTGTGTTTACAGTTCAGCTGTGTCAACTGTACTCTGTGTTTTCCTGCTTGCCTAACCTACTCCTTGCTGATAAACATTTGTCAAATGTGTATTTTATTACTTAAATGCAAGGTGAACCTTACCCTAAACTCCACCCCTATGGAGCAAACCTTTCCAAATTATCTTCCCTCACTGTTATTTTTCTGTGGTTCAGATGCGTGTGGCTTTTGTCATTCCTGTGCTCTGTTTGTTGTGCACAGTTCTGTGCTCATCCCTCTCCTGCCATTTCCATGTTTTTTCTCAAAATGTAGTCATGCCAGAAATCTTTCCTTCTCAGTTGAGTGTGCCAGTAATCACTCCTCATTCAACATGTTCTGACTGTCATTCTGTGTTTTCTCTCATGTTGGTTCTTCTTGTCTCCTTCTGCATTCAGGCATTTTGGGACAGCAGGTTATATTATTCCATATTGGTAAAACACCATGTGAATATGTAAACTTATATACATGATTTTCAAGAATCGTGCAGAGATGAAGAAATGATATTTTCAAATTCTTTGGGATTGATTTCAGTTTGGCATGTGTTGACTTGTGCTGAAATTGCAAATGCTTTTTTTTTAAAGTTGTTTGATACTTGAGTTGTTCAGATGGTGAATATGTGACAAGGAGCAGTACAAGGCAAAGTGAGGCTGAGGAGTATTTGGGACAGAGAGGTGTGAAAATAATCAGTTGTGTAGATGATACAAGCAAATGATATGATGCCAGTTGATTTTTGTTTCTTTGTGAGGTTACAGCTCTACATGAACAAGCTACTTCGTTTGCTTTTGCTGTAAAGCATATCTTTGATATTGATTTCAGAGGTGCTTTGTCCGCATCTTTTTTACCTCACTGGTATTACAATATTTTAATTCTCATGGTAGATAGTTTTTAAGCTAGCAAGTCTGTTGGAGTTAAGTAGACTTTGTAATATTTCTGTACATTTTTTTGTACTTTTTTCCTCATAGAAGATGTCAAGAAAAGCTTTCAAGCCTTTTTAATGACTAATCCTTTGTCGATTTATCGTGATTTTCCCACCTCCTTTTCTGGTGGGTCTTAGTGTTAATGGCTTTTTGTTACCTTCCATACCTGTGCCCCAGTGTCAGAGATAATAATGGTTCTGTTTTGGGAGCTGGGCACGACACTTTGGTGCAAACACAGGAAAACATGTGCTGGCAAATCTCTTCTATGAAGGATATCCACAACCACTGCCAGCACAGATGGGAGTTTTTACCCCAGCAATGTCTTTCAAGATCAACATGCCCCTGCATGGTTGAATTCATGGATTACCCAGTCTGATAATCACTCAGTAGTACCATTTCCTTCTTTTTGAATGTAGCTACAAGAGCAGAACCAGCCAAACTCTGCAAGGCTGAGCCTTCACAAAAATTAGTGCATTGTGTTAAGGTCTGAGAAGTGCAGGCCTATAGAAAGCTTGATCTACAGAATTCTTATAGTCTTGAATTCTACAGAAGTGGAAATATCAGCTGTTTCTGAGGTGCTCATCCTTTCTCAAGATCATACCTTTGAAACCACTTTGACCAGAAAAATTCAGCCATTGCTTTTAGCCTCAAATTTTCATCATTTTACCTCAAATTAGTTGAAACACAGATCCGGTTGCTTCTGAATGTAGTCTTTTGAGAATAAAAAAAACCATAGAAATCTGCTTATTAGTCACATTAAAATCCCTTAAGTCTGAAATGAATTTCTCCAATTTTACTCCAATTTTTTCTTGATAGTAAATTATTGAAGTTCTAATTTTAAGTTAACCTTCATAAATAAGGGGGTTGATAATCAAGTTATATTTTCTGTGTGTAAATTGTAGTATGTTGTGTTTGTAGTGTAAATTTATGTGTTGTGTCATTGTCTGATTTACGATTAAAACAGCTTTCCATTTTTCATGCATTTCCTGACTGGTTTTGCTTCCTGATGTGCAGTCACATAGCACAGTGTACAGCCAGAGTATTTACTTTTTTTTTGGACAGGGTAATACAGAACATTTTCTAACTTATCTCCAGAAAATCTCAGAGATCTGACAAGATAATAGCATTTGCCTGTTTCCTGTGCCTTTTCCTCTTTGGTTATTTAGTCTCCTATCTGGTGCTGTGAGCTCCTTAGCTAAGTGCTACTTGATTGTTTAATAACTAAGGTGCTTTTCATAATGCCTATCATGCTGCCAGCAACCATGCTGTTTATTTCATTCATGTTCTGATCAATTGAGTACTAACTAATTACTATTTTGGGTTATCTCCAAAGGCTCTTTGCCTCTGCAGTGCCCTCCATTAGAAAGATGCTGTATCCTGGCACTCAGTAGTGTTGAGGTGTGTTGTAAGTAATTAATGGAGAGCAGTAACAAATAAATTCCTTGGTCCACAGGACCCAAGTTGTGCAGATTGCCAGCAATGCTGAACCATGCACATGAATGTGCTCTGTAGATCTTGAAAATTATTTTGCTTTTTCTTATGCTGAATATGGTATAATCCTGTTTAAAATATTGAGTGTGGTGCCCTAGGCCAAACATCTCCTCCAGGCCTGTGGTTACAGGCTGTGGAAATGGCCAAGCACCCATCAGGGGTGGAGAGCACTTACTCTGCACCTGCACAAGAGCAACTGGTTTCCTTTCCTCTGCATGGAGCCCAATTCACTCTCCCCAAATCAAGCTCTCACACCAGCCTGCATTAAGTGGGGAAGAGCAGGGGATTTTCTTGAAAATTGCTCTGCTGCTCTGGGCCCAAATGTGAATGAAAAACAGGCTTTGTATTGATATCTCTGCTGTCTTTTCTTCCCTTTCTCTTTGTGCTGTTTGAGGAAAGACAGATCTGACAGAGGTGGCTTTGTGATCACAAGCTTGTTAACTGTGGCTTGCTTGTTGGTGGGTTACGAGGAGCTCCCACGAAGGAAATGACTCTGAGGGAGTTTTAGATCTTGTCCTCCAAAGTACTTACTGGTTTTCTGCTTGCTGTTAAAAAGCTGGAAGAAAAAGACCATTAAATTACACCCAGTCCTCAGTCATTGCAGGAGGCACCTGTAACCACTAACTTTAGTGGAAATATTTGTCCTGCAAAGACGAAGCAGTAATAAAAGCAAGTTGCTGATGGAGACAACCTGAAAGGTGACCAGGGCATGCTTTTAGTGACAGCAAATGTGCCTGCAGCTTCCATGGAGACAGATTGAGCATCCAGAGAAGAGCAACAGAGGTGGTGAAGAGTCCAGAGCACATGACTGATGAGAAGCAGCTGAGGGAACTGGGGGTGTTTAATCTGAAGAAGATGAGGCTCAAGGGAGAACTTGTCTCTCTACAGCTCCCTGAAACGAGGTTGTGGTGAGGTAGGGGTTGGTCTTTCCTCCCAGAAAACAGAAACAGGACAAGAGGAAATGGCCTCTAGCTGTGCTAGGGGAGGTTTAGAATCGATATTAGGGAAAACATCTTTGCTGAAAGGGATGTTGAGGACTGGAACAGGCTGCCCAGGGAAATGGTGGAATCACCATCCCTGGGGGACTTAAAAGATGTGTGAATGTGGCACTTGGGGTCATGGCTTAATGATGAGTTGGCAGTACTATGTTAACAGGCAGACTTGATGATCTTAGAAGTCTTTTCCAATCTAAATGATCCTATGAGTCTATGATTTATATTAGCAACTGAGATTGTAAAAGGGATGTCAAAAAAACAAGCTCCAAACTCTACATCTCCTTAAATGAAAAACATCAGAAATTGTAATGGAATTGGGAAATGCTTTGAATTTAGTTCTTTAGAGAGAAATCTAGTGATATTCCTTCAGGCAGTTCATAAGAGAGGCTGCTAAGAAAAGAATAACAGGGAGTGATTTACATTATCACCAAATTCAGTCTTGAAGCCAGTAATTTTGGTGTCAGCCTACAATTACAGGCAATCACTTCCACTTGGCTGCTTGTTCCAGTCTGTTACTGTTTACAGTGTGTACTTACCTAATGCTCAGCATTGTGCTGAGTTGGTTCTGCTTTTGTTGCAATTAATCAGCTATGTTATACTTTCTTCATGATGTAAAGTTGCTTCTGTGAAAAGTTATAGACAGGTGAAAGTGTTTCTGGAAAAAAAGAAGAAAGTGGCTTTTTCAGTTCTTTCCTTGCTCTCCACTGCTTATAGAGATTGGATTAGCTTGTGATCTGGGAAGATTAAGAGGGTTTCTCAGTATAAGTGTGATAGCCAGAGAAAATTCTGTCAGCATGTTCCACCTGGCTTGGAAATTTCTGAAAGAATTTTTGAGAAACACTGCCACAGGGCTGGAATCCCCAAGGCACCTTTCACTGGGATTTCCAGGCAGTGCAGGTGCTGGAATGTGCAGCAGAGGCTCCTGGACCCACTGTGGCTGGTGGAAGCCACTGCTCTCCTGACAGGACAGATCCTTGGAGGAGAGGCAAAGGACACGACACATGCCAGATTTCAGAGTACAGGGTACATGCCAGGGATCAGTCCTGTTTCTGTGTATAAGCATCAGATTTGTCAGTAGATCTTTTAAAATGCTCTTTTACCAAAGGTATTTAATTGAATTTGTATATTACCGAGCTGTAAAATTAAGTTTCTTTCATTCTTGGCAAAAGGCTGAATCAGTTTAAACTGGTTTTCAGGTAGCCTTCGAGTATGGAAATGTGACTGAATTCTCCCAACCTTAAGACATCTTTCTCATGTCCTCCTTTCTGGTGCTCAGAAAAAACAAAGAGCAGAACTTATTGGATTGCTGATGGTGCCAATTACTCATGGATTTGTTTGCTTGCTTTGCTAGGAACATACCAGGGTTTAATGCAACAGCAACAGTTTTCTCTTGCATCCTGCAAAAGTCCCAAGTGGAAATGAGAGCCTGAGGCTCCCTGTGAGCAGAGCCCTGGGAAAGCACCCAAGGTCCCACTCTCCTCAGCCACAGAGTGATGATACTGACGTTAGTGTAACACCAGCAGTGACATTAATGTATTACCGGCAGTGTCATTGATGATCATGCTAAGACTGAAATGAGACAAAAAAAATCCTAAGCACCCTGTACTGGTGAATTGAAAAATATCTACTGCTTTCATGTGAATAATTTGATTGTATCACTTTAAGCAGTCCTGGAGAAGTTTCAGCCTTGCTTTAGTCGTGCATGTCTGGAAAAGTGAGAAAATAGAGATGCAGGTTTTTGGCATTTCAGTGAAACAGCTTACAGTCAGTATTGAAGTTTTTGATAATTAATAAGAGTTCTATGTGACACTTGATCCTCTTGTTTTCATAAGGATTCCTAGCTTTCTCAGGAACTGAGGCCTTTGTGAATTCTTGCTGTTACAGCTTTGTGTTTAAAAAAATCATCTAACCTTTTGTATAGGTTTTCTGTAAATTCTTCTCATTAGGCAAAATATTATTTTATTCATTTAACCCATCTACTTGTGTGATATGGCAGCCACTTCATTAAACATCTCAATGAGGATAAACAGAAAGCAAGCTGTCTTGCAAAACCAGGCTTTTGTGCTGTGTGTTAAACTTATTAGTCGTTCCAGTTTTCCATATTAAAAGATGATTAGTGCTCATAGCATAAAAATTATAGCATATAAAAAACTGAAAATGTTTTTATAGCACACTCACACAGAGATACACACACTTAATTCTCACACAATGACTAAACACTAGTTAAATATCAGCTGATATTTTCCCATAATTTTCTTTCTCTTAAATAAAATCTTGTCTTTCTTACCCAAATCCGTGATAGTAAGTTATGCAGTGTAGCACTATGAAAATAAGACCTTACACCATAAATTTAGGCTGAAGAAATGAAATCTTGTAGTCAAAGAACAGCACTTCTTAAGGAGCTATACCTGCCCAGACGTTTGGGGGAGAGCATAGGGCCACTCTGCTTTGCATCATGTCTCTGTTGGGAATTATGAGGTCACACGCTCCAGGTGGCAGCTCCTCAGAAGTGTAGGACTTTTGTGTCTTTTACTGCCAGATTTGGATGTCTGCAGTGTTTTGTTTGCCATGATCACTGTGCCTGATTGGGCCACAGCTTCTTGCAGAGAAATGTGTTGCTGTCTCTGGGAATATTTCTACTCTCAGTCTTGGCGTTCCTTATTTTAGCCCATAAATCTTATGAGTCTTTGACTGCCTTGTAACAAAGGAGTGAGGACAATTTTAGGTTAGGGGATTTCAGCCTTTGAGTTGATTACTTTGACA
Organism: Passer domesticus; assembly: GCF_036417665.1. Taxonomy (NCBI): domain Eukaryota; kingdom Metazoa; phylum Chordata; class Aves; order Passeriformes; family Passeridae; genus Passer; species Passer domesticus. The sequence goes on from NC_087484.1 coordinate 4,926,438, forward strand.
GAGAGCAATCAGAAAAACAGGTGAAGTGGAAGCTTTGCAACTAACGCACCCTGAAGCACCTAAGAGGACATGATTTTGAAATTCATGTGTGTCACTCATACCTTGCCCACGGCTGCAGCCACCTTTGAACTCCTTTGTGGTGTGATGCACAGGGTGCTGGAGGTCCTTCACTCCTTGCGTGCTATTTCAAAGCTGAACAGACATTCAGGCTCACCCTCTGATAGCAACACAAGGCTCTTCCTTTGTGTTTAAGATTGTTGTGTGTCTGCAAAAGAACCTCCAAGAATGATCATGGTGGTCTTGCTTCTGGTCAGGATGCATTTTTGCATGGCTGTTACTTGCATATGCACTCTCAAGTATCGATGAGTTGTTATTTGCTGGAAGTGCTTGCTGGTTTAGTGAGCACTTTTACTTTGATCCTGATCCTGTCACCATTAAAGGGTTGTTCCCGTGTGGGTGAATGAAGTTCTGGAAGTATCTGGGGTTTGAGGAAAACCAGGTGCTGTATGGTGAAGGTGAGAGAATCCAGTCCCCAGGACTGGGGCGTTGCTGGGGAGATGAGAAGGACTGAAGATAAAAGAAGCTCACTGCATTATAACATTTTTAAAAAAGGTTATGTTTATTCTTCACCCATACAGACCCTGTCCAGGCTGTTGTGTTACTGCTGCTTAGTTCTAGGAAAAGATACTCTTGTATTTCTGCTGCTTTGTTTTCTTGGGTTTTGGAGCCTGATTCTGTTTGTTTGGTTGGTTGGTTTGTTTTTTGTTTTTTTTTTTATTTGGAAGAAGGAAATGAAATTAGGGAGAGATAAAGAAAGCCTGTTAGGTGTGTTATTGTATTATTCAAATAGAAACACCCACTAAGTGCCTGGAAGGTGGGTTTTTTTCCTGTCTTTCCTGGAAGGTGTTTTTCTTCTATTTACCACAGAAAAAGCAAACAATTCACAACTCTTCCTGAACACAGGCCCAACTTGTGCTGGATGTTCCATTTCAGGGCTTCATCGAATCAGGACATGGAATAACAGGAAGCCTGAAAAATCATCTCCCAAAACAGTATCAAATTATCATTCTTTTTATCCCTGCAATGCCATTCAACTTTTCAGTGCAGTTCCACTGCATAGGCCTTTTTTGGCTGCCAACGTAGGCAGCTGTTGGCTTATGATACCAGAGTGTAGCCAAAATTTTCAGTTTGGTGGTTTGATGAGCATTGGTATTCATCCTCAACTTTTTAAGAGGCATAAAGACGTATGCTGTAGTGCAAAATATAGAGGTATCTCCCCTAATTAATAGGAATTGCATTAAAAATCAGAAACTGTAATGTTTGGGTGAATTTCTGTAGCCAGGCTTTTGAACACATTATTTTACAACAAAATCAGCATAAATGTTGGTCCAGCAAGTAGTGGGTCCTGTCACCCTCTGATTTAAAAGCAAAACCAGCAGATGTTGACACAATAACTGTAGGAAACACAGTGTCACTTAATCTATTATATATTTAATGTTGGGTTATCTTGTAATTTGAGTCTTTACTTCTTTGGCAGGAAGGTGTGCCAGAGGCATGAGTGTGTTCAGCTGGATGAAATTTGCTTTTAATAGGCTTTAAATGTTTTTGAAATTAGACATAGCCACACTTCAGGTGGAAGCTTCCCTTCTTATTTGGACTACCTGCCCTCCAGTTAAACAGTGAGTTATTTTTTGCCAAGCAAAGCAAAAAACCTTTTGGGTATGGTAAAGGCAGAGCACATAGACCCTTTGGGTGGGTTCTGGAATTTTTATGTGTGCAGGGTTGTAAATGATGCACAATATACTAATGAATGGCACCCAGGTAGGCTGAGTGACACATCCCTGCCAGATGGAGCCCTTCACATTATTGGTCAATGGAGCAGGATTTCCATAAGATAAGTGGGGGCAATAAAGCACAAAGCACTCGTAGCTACCTGGTGACTTGTGTATGCTTACAGTGTCAGCATGAATTTTGCAGTATTAAAGACCACCTAAACATGAAAAAAATCAAAATTCTATCTGGATGCAAGAATGAGAGTAGATTAACTGATTAAAACAGCCCCTGAAAAAATGAACATATGATAGCTCTCAGTCATGGTAATTTGTGACTGAAAATGTTATAGAAGTTAAACGTTTATCCTTTTTCATATGCAAGTTTAAAAAGACAAGATAATTCAAATTCACTCCTATTTTCTCTCTTCATTCATATAAAAACTGCTAATAAATTTAAAAAAAAAAGCTCGCTCATTTTTAAAGCATAGAAAACCCTATAATCTCTCTTTAATGTCATGTAGCCATCATTTTCATTTATTATTTATATAAGGGATAAAATAGCTGAGCCTACATTAAGCTGGCTGGCAACAGAAGTTACACTTCTAGAGATAAGCAGAGAAGGTTGTAACAGAAATGAGTAAATAATGCATTTCCTCTTCATTCTTCAGTTTATATTTTATTACAGAACCTATTTTTTCTTCATTTTATTAAGCAGCTTTGATAAATTACTATAAGAATATGCCTGTATTTTTATTTAATTTTGAAAAAGAAATAACCTTTCTGTATTACCCTTGAATTATTACCTTTTAGACACTTGACACCTTCTTGGTCTCCTACAGGTTAAGCTCGTTCATTCTCCTTTTGTTTTACCCTACAAACAGACCCATTTTACTTATGTGAAATAGCCCAAAGAAACGCAAGTGTTGAACAGCATTGCCTGGTATTTTCTTATTTAGGGTGACTACCAAACACACAGTCACACTGTTTGGGAATTCTCTACCAACAGCTTCAGTGTCGTTGTTCAAATCAGTTGTGGTGCTGTTCCCCTGTGTTGTGGTAATGTAGAAGCCTCATTTGGTTCTGTGCTGGTTCCCGTTGCTCCTGAGTCTCCATGGCTATGTATCCATGGTGCTCTCTGTGGTCCTTCAGTAGCAAAAGACTGCAAAATATTGTACATATTATGACAGCAGGATTTTTGTAACTTCCCTGAGGTAACTATGGTGAGGTCATGGGATGCTTATTGTAATTTTGAGTCAGGGGCAGCACTTGCTGGAATCCAACCTTTCCTCATTGCTGCTCTATCTCACTTGTCAGCATCATGTACACTACCCCTCACTAAATCCATCAGGGGCTGAGAACTTTTGCCAATCTCAAGGCCTGCTCTCCTTCTTGAGTTTGGAATTGTAGCATTCAGCATCATCAGATAAGCTGTTATTCTGATATTGGTTTTGCATAATTTTGATGATGAAATATTAATAGGTCACAGTTAATTCTTTCCATCATGACAAATGATTGCCTCCAGCAGAGCTGATCTTATAAGTGTAGAAAGCAGAGAATCTGTTCTGATATTATTTGGACAAGTTAGTTGGCCTGTCAGTTTTGTTTGATTATCACAGCAGCCATTAAGAAGAAAATATTAAATGTCAGAAGATAACAGCCCCCTAAAATACTATGTGAAACCAGTGCTTTTTACATGCAACCTCCTCTCTGTCTGAAGGGAATACTGATATATAAATAGTATCTGAATAGTCATCTTGCAGATTACCTCAGACAGTAAGAAGGATTTGAATCCTCTCCCTCCCCTGTAACTTTTCCCACATCAAATCTAGCCCAGTGTCCAGTCTGATGGCTTTCAGTGGCAATAGGACACCTTGTGTACAGAGCTGATTACTTGTGAGAGTGTGTGCTTAGGATAATGAGCATGTTTCATGGTTTAATTAAAGGGAGTGTGCAGGGAGTGCAGCTTCCTTTCCCTTGCTAAAGTGGGGAGAGATCTTCCCTCATTTGTTCTGATCCTTGTTTCTGCTCCTCTTTGCCTCCTTCTCTCCCTGTAAGTGCAGTTTACCTCTTCTGAGGCAGTCTCTGCTCCTGGGAGGATTGGCTGTCCTGGCTCTGAACTGTTCCTGCTGTGGTATATCATTAACTAACAAGCACTGACACCGGGAAAGTGGAAAGAACTTTGAATTCCCAGTTTTAAGACACTGGGGAGCCCTTATTGTCCTTGGCTGAGCTGAAGCACAGGCAGGGCCTGCAGACAAACCTCAGGCAGCTCAGGAGCAGGTGGAAAAGATAAGGGAAATGGACTTTTAGGAGCTCTGGTGCTGTGTGCTATTTCACCATGGAATGTGGAATAAAAATCTGACCTTGTATCCATGTCTAGCAGCGTGGTACTGGTGTGCACTTTAGTTAATTGCTTTTAGAGCATTTAATTATGCTGCTTACCAACATAATGCCATTACTGTCTCAGTGAAATTTCAGCACAAGCAGGACTTAAGGATACATATCTGCTCACAAAGCCCCACCAAATTAAAAAAATATTAGTAATAAGTTTATTGTCTAGGAGATTTCCCTAAGGAAGTGTGGGCTATTGCTTCCATGCTCTTTCTCTTCCCTAACACCATAAACAGACTGTGAGTGAAGGTACCTTATACTTATTAATAATAGATTTGTGTCAGCACAGATAACACATGTATATATCTCCTTCATTTACAAGTGCTCAATAGAGCATGCATCTCATTTGGAAAGGGACAATACTGGGGAGGATGAGCAGTGTGCTGGGATGGCTGCCCTAATTGTGGCGCAGTCCTCTGCTCCTCTTTGTGAATCAAGTTTCACCTTGCACTGAAGCCCTGAGCCCCCAGCCAGGCCCTGTGAGAGCATCTTTGGTACCATTGCATTATCCCTGGCCTCGAAAGCCACAGGAAGAGTGGTGCAGGTTTCTGGCAGTGGGAGGTCATTTCTCCACTCCTTACAGCTCTTTGCAGGGAGCAGGGCAAAGGTAATGGCCCTGCTTCTGGTGCAGTGAGATTTTTGGCTGATTCTTTTGATGGTAGAGTAGAATACATCAACTTTTAGCCACTCATAATACTGCTTCATCAATAGTACTTTACTACACTCTCCATGCTCTGTATTTGAGTATTTTATCTGCCAATTATAGTGTTCCATTATCTAATGTACATGAACATACTATAATGAGTATTAAAACAGAATAAAAATTATAAACACCTGGGACCAGCTCCCAAAACTTCGCCACATGTAAGTCTATTTCATATATTCAATTAAAACTATTAGTTCTCTTTTTTTTTTTTTTCATTTCAACAAATATATAGGACTTATTCACTGCCATGACATGACTTTGAGGTGTTTTTCCTTTGAGAGCCAAAGCAACCTTATAATTATAGCCAGATCACTTAGTATGAACTGTGATAATAGTTTTAATAGTGTTGCCTTTGATACCTTTGTGCTATTCATCGTAGATGAGCACTTAATCCCTGGAATCTTCCACCAGTAAATTCAAGTGATTATTTTTTTTTTTAAGGAGCAGTCCTACATAGTTGCTTGCTGTACAATAAGCACTTTACTATCTCCAGGCAGTTTTATTACCCCACTGTGTTTTCCGCACAGAGCCATGACCCTGTACTGGGATAGAAGCCAAAGGATGAGCAGCATGAGATGTTATAATTTGGTTTTATTTGAGACCCTTTTAACAATATAATAATTTATGATAGCTAAGCTTTCCTTTGGGAAAACGTGTAGGAAACAATTTTATCTTTAACTCACTTTGAAAAACACTGGTTTGGACAAATAATTTTTTCTTAAGAGGTATGTTTGTAGGCAGCATAGCTAATTAATCTAAATATCCTTGGGTTTGTGGCATTTAGGTATAAATGAAGTTATATATCTCCTAGCAGGGATGTTGAGTGCTTTGTTTAGAAAAATGTTGGAGTCAGCACTGTTCTCTGACACGGTGTCTCGGTGCATCCGCAATATTCACATACCCAGAACCTATTTTGCTGAATCTAATTGATTCACACATTCCTCTCTGAAATTATTTAATATCTCATGTTCACAAAGATAGCAACTTTTACAGATCATTTCATTTAAAAGGTAGGATTCCAGTTTATACTTGATAAACCACAATGCTGGGAAGTACAGCATTTTCATGAATAATAGCTGGAGTACCTGAAACAGTTTTTTAAACAGCTTTTTTTTTTTTCCTTTTTTACAAGTTTAATTGGAGCAATCTAATGCATGCACATACCATGAAAATTATATTTTGTGGCATTCAGCTTTCAAGAGGGAGCTTTTAATTTGTTTCAAACCAGGACTCTACCCTGCTGATGGGTTGCAAATTGTTGTCTGCTGTACTTACAGATCATTCCAGCTCTTCTGTGCTCTAAATAGAAGACAAAGTGAAGCTTGAAACAAATCATCCAGCTTCAGCATGCAGTGGGTTCTCTGTGTCACACTACTTCTAAATAAAGATAGGCATTCCAGGTCTGCTCACAATTGAGTTTCAAATTGGATTTCAAATTGTTGCTCCCTTCCAAAGGGAACATCAACAGGTCTTGGTTTCTCTATTCAAACAAAAGTTTTAGGCAGTTGTGATTGTTAAGAAATGGCCTTAGCCATACATGCCTTATTTGAGTAGCTGTCTCTGTTAAATTGTGATTTCTGAATATGTAAATGGGATGTACTTTGGCTGATTTAACATGATTTTTATAATCTTGTTGGTCATTCAGAGGGCTATTTCTTTTATATTGGATTTAAATAGTCTTCAATAGTGCAATACATGAGGTTTTTGCCTGTTGCAATCCTCTTGAAAAGCAGTGCTGTCATATTTGAATGACTGCTCTGAGATTTCTGTCAAATGCTGTTTTCTGCTGAAATAACCAGTGAGGTGTAGGTTTTGGCCACAAATGTTTTTAAGGAAGTGGTCAGGTCACCATCTGATTCCAGTTCTGATGTTACCTTCTGTTATCACCTGTAGTAAAGGAGATTGGCATTAGCTTTACTTTCAATAAATGTATCCTATAGCAGTGCTTGCAGAGCGAGCATTTATTAAGCTGTTCTTATACCAAATTGTTCTTATTAAACATTAACCAAAGTTATTTTTAAACTGCTGAGATCTACATTGCATGTTCCATGGCATAAATCTATTATCTGTCTGTAGGGAGGTAATGAGAAAGACGTGCTAAAAGTCAGATTTGCTATTCATATAATTATACCGTTATATTTTAAGCTTTTATATCCCTGGACTTGGAGGTACCAAGGGGAAAATTTCTTGTTTTCTGTAGACTGTAGGTGTGGAAGAGTAAAGAAAACCTTTTAAAAATTGACACAACTTGCCAAAAAGGGAGATGGATTAGTCTGAGAGGAGCACAAGAATCAGGAAAACTAAAGAGGTCACTGAACAGAAAGTTGATATGAACCTGTCAGGTGTTTTTCCTTGTAAGGCCAGATATGCTCTATATGTTGCCGTAGCATCTCTTCTGTCAGTGAACCACACGTCACAAAAATTGTAATGGAAAACTTGAGTTGCCTTACAGCACTTGAGAACTGGCTTCCCTGCATCCTTGTGTCTTTCTGAGGTGCCCAAATAGGCAAAGATTTCATATGGAAGTATTCAAAATTCCTGAAGTAAGGGTGCTTCACACTGGCAAGGCCCTGAGGTGCACATAGGAATCAATGTGTGGGTGCTCCAGCTTATGTTACATCCTTACTCACACAGAAAAACAAAATCACAATCCTAGGCACAAAGAAGCAAAATTGGCCAGTTTTATTGTTCAGCTTGCCTATTTCAGTGGTGCTTAAAGATCAGCTGGGATCCTTCAGACTGGGAACTCAAAGCAGCCAAGAGTTCCTGAGCTAAAATTTCACATTAATGTAGAAAAAAGCAGACAAATTTGGGAACTGCTCCTTTTCCTTCTGCTGAGTTTTGAACACAAGTTTATGGAGCTCATCCTCAGCTGCTCTATTCTGTTATTACTGAGATGATGTGAATGAAATGATGGCAATTTTTATCAGTGCCAATGTGCCCCCATGTTTACTGGAATTTTCTCTAGTAAAAGTACAGCTGAAAGAAAATTTCAGCTACAGAAGAACAACTTATCCACATATTGGAAATGGAGCATATTAATTGGATATGTATGAAATGAAAATTGCCTTGCAGAGAAACAGAAATCAAACCTACTATTTCCTAAGTATTAATTTCATCTGTTATTTTATTTCATCTGCAGTGATAGGGGATGTCTCTTTTGCATTTAAAAAGCCAGAATCACTCTTTGGAGTTTCCAAATGAAAACATGCCTATCTTTTAATGTGGGTTGTTAAACTGAGACCTGAATGGCCTATTTATTTGCTTTGTTTGAGTAGAAACTGGATCTAATCTGTATGTACACCAAGGGCTCTTCCTCCCTCAATTTCTCTAAAAAACTGCAATTAAATTTTAGACGTAATAGGATTAAAGCATTATATTGCATATGACATGACATTTGTGTGCAGAATTATTGGATTTTATATTCTCACTGATATTTTACTTGAATATAGAGATAAAAAAGATGACCTAATTCATCTTGTATAACTCTTTCAGGGCCATCCCTCTGTTTTATGCTACTTTTGCTTTTTCCAGTTTGATTTTAAGTCTGCCATTTCCTTGGAAGATTATTTCACAGCATATTAGACCTCACTGTTAGGTGGATTTCTTTTTTTTCTGGTATACAATTTTCTTATATCTTTAAAATACAGAAGGCAGCAATTTTTTAATCTATTTCGAGCCCATGGAGCGTAGTAAAAATTGTAGTGAGGCACAATTCCACAAAAAAAAAAATCAAATACAACTGAAAAATAAGTATATTTAAAGAGAATATATTAGCTTTGATTTTAGGGTAAATGAGTACTAAATACTTTGGGAAATAGTTGTGTTCTAGAACTTATTTTTTTTCTTTATTTCTACCAATTTCTCTTGCCAGTTTGCTTCCCGTATTGTGTTAGGGAAACTGAGGGCCACTTAAAAGCTAAGGGTCACCTTCCTTCATTTGGAAAAATTGCTAATTTATTAATTTTTAAATATTTTTAGCCCCATAACTCTGTGTGCAGGGCACCTGTGGGGCAGTAAAAATGCAGTAGATTTGGGGCTGACATGCCAGGACTGCTTCCCTTCAACCAGACAGGGTGTGCAAGAACTGAGCCAACGTGGCAATACTCCCCTGATGAACAGGGAGGACAGAACAAAAATCTGTTGATTAAACATGCTGGCTGTGAGACGAGGTTGCAGATGCACAGATAATAAAATGATTGCATGGAGGATTTATGTGGCTTGGTGTTAGGGATGGTTTTTTTTCCTCCCCTTCCAAGCAGAATTGTGTGGCTGGTGTTTTCCTCTCCCAGACGTGCCGAGGTGAAAGTGAACGGCTTTAGGGTGGCACAGGGAGGCTTCACCCCCAGCCTTAGCCAGGGCTCCAAGCAATGCCTTGGCACCAAATTCCTGCACATTTACCCTGCAGTTTCCATTTTGGAAGAGACCAGTTAGAAGGAGTCCATTTGGCCAATGGCTCAGGAAGAAGGGGCATCCAAAAGACATGGAGGGTCAGGAGCAGCAAAGGGAGATCCCACCCCCACGCCATGAATCCTGCAACGAGCTGGCAGAGCTGGAGCTCCCTGTGACACTGCTCACAGGGCTTGGGAAGAGCCAGGAACACCTCTTTTGGGAACAAGGAGTACATCTCGTGAAAGCAACAGGATTAGCCAGTATTTATGTACTTTAATTGTGGTCCAAATACCCGTTTTCAATGAGGCGCCTTCAGATTTACCTTCCTGACAGAAAAATTATGGCTGTGCCATGTCCCAGGGATGAAACTATAGGTAGATTTTTCCCCTGGTTGACAAACAAAAGTGATTTAAACCTCTGGGTTTAAGTTGAAAATATCAAGTTGAAATTGAGCAAAAAAAAATTCAGTTGTAAATATTTAGTTGTTTTTTTACAGAAAGACTTGAACAGAAAGACTTAGAGCTTACAGGAAGTATTTTTTTTTACAGAAAGACTTAGTACAACAAAAGATGTTTTTCAAACCCCATATCTTTTATGAAATATGGAGTTGGTTTTGCTTAGGCAGAAATACATACCACATGCTCATGCTCATACTCATCTATCCATATGTAACTTAACATGCAATTACTCAGAATATTAATTTTACAGTCCTAACACAATTTATATTATTTTAGTTTTAGGGTGTTAAAAATGATGACTAATATAACTTAAGTCAGTAAATTAACTTCCTGCTCTAATTCTGTCATGCCATGTGTGAGTAGGAATTTAGTTTAGATGATAACATATAAAATATAATTTTAATTAGTTGCATAAAGCTGTCCTGAGAGTGCCGAGTTGCATTAAGGGTCAGCAAAAAAAAAAAAAAAAAATTCCATCAGTTTTGATGATAATTAGGGTTTTTTGGTCATCATTTGACCAAATTTCCATGATATTCTGACATCAGAAAATGGCCATGCATGCATAGCACCGTTGTCAGAAGAGCCAAATTAGATTAAAGAGGTAGGAAATGAATTGTGCAAAAGCTGAACACCTCATGAGTACAGAGGGAACTCTACCTAACTGCTTGATATTCTGGAATCACTTCTTCTAAATTTTTGAATTAATAGATGACATATTTTTCCTCCTAGTTTCTTGTCATAAACTGAGAGAGGAAGCCTGCTGGCTTTTCAGCTCATAGCCATTTCTCCAACATTCAAGGAATTAATCTGAATGAGAAGATATTCTTCAGCTCATTAAGATTTGTGAGGCACTACTGGTTCAGTATAGTTTTAAATGAACATTTAAAGGATTTTAATAGGTTATCAGACATTTATATTTTAACATTATATTTTAGCATTACTAATCACAGTATCACGTAGAAATTTAGATGTGATAATTTTTGAAACAGAACTGCTTGTAGCCTAAATTAAGTAGCATTGATTTGAAATTGATTTTCACTTCTGCTTGAGGTACAAATACTGGCAAAAGTGAATTGGGAAAGGAAATAATACCTAAACTCTTCAGTGCAATCCTCCAGCCCACATCTGCATGGTGCATATATAATTCTGTGTAATGAAAGTTCAGTGATATAAGTACCTCCTCATTACAGTGATACACGTGGTAATGAAGCATTGCATGTTGTAATGCAAACTTCCCTCTGGGGACACGAGGCTCATTTTGAAGTCTCTTATCACACCACCTCTCCAGGCTGAAACCTCTGCAGAGATGAGATGGTTTTGCTATTCCCTGGCCTCCTATAAACTATTCCAAGAGATCAGCTAGCTTTGATGTTGCAGAATTTAGGGGAGAGGCAGGGAGGTGATATTTATACCAGTATTATATGTGATACCATGTCTGCATTTCACATTTGGGTCACTGATTAAGTGGATTTGTACATTGGCTCACAAAGGTGTTTGGTGTTCCAGGTGGGTGGTGGTAGAACGTGTGAGTTAATCTCCTAGAAGTGCAGGTAAGCAATCCCATAATTTGTGTACTTTACAATGATCCAGCTGAGAAACTCATCCAGGAGCATAAAAGATCCCTGATGAGAAAAAGATAAGCAACATATGTAAGTACAATCTTAGAACAGAGCCTTTAGCATTAATAGAATATTTTGTAGGAATCTCATTAGGCTGTAACTAGAATTTACATACTGAACAATACTGTGCTAAATCTTCCCTTAAGGAGCAAAAATGAAATGTAAACCTGGCTTCTTCCAGCCTTATGATATTAAATGGAAATAATTTTTTTTCATCTTAGACAGCAGCCACAGCCTTTCTTTTCCTTCCTTCGCTGCCTCGGCTCTGTTTCTGGTGCTTTGAACTCACAGTCCTTTGACCATATTCAAACCAGTCCTCTGTGGTGCAATGTATACAAATCTGTCCAAACTTCATTTTCTGACACCCAAAAAGTGCTAATCTCCCTTTTCTGTGGGAAATCTTTTTTTGCCAGCCATTCAGTCCTCACTGATTTTCTGTCACTGGAAACCACTATATGCTATGAAGTTCTCGAAAATTAAGAGCTCTGCAACAAGGAGGGAACAGAAAATATTTTAAACAATAATTACTAAAAGAGGCTATTTAGGGAGCATAACTGAAATTGTGAAATGCACACATACTGCCTATGAGTTTCAGCAAACAGGAAATCAATTCCATAGTTACATTTCCAGGGTTTGCAGCAGTCTTTTGCACTACACCCATTGAATGCTCCATTTCTTTCAACTATCGAGGTTACTGAACTTCAGATACACTTCTCCTACTGCGTTTACAAATCAATTAACTCAAAAGAACAAAGCTTTTTTCCATGCTAGAGAAGTAATGCTCATTAAATTTTGGGTAAGGTGCAAAGACAATTACTTCTAAAAATGGATGAAATTAATTGCACTCTTGCTTGCTTTTGATCTTGTGCAGCTTACATTATGCTTGTTGGTTTTCTTCCCGCTCTCTTGAATGTGTCAGTGTTCCAGAGACAGACATGGTGATTTAGTGATTAAAACAATATTTTTTAAAAAATAAATTTCAGTGTGCCCTGTCTGCTCGAAACATAATAAGGCTGCATGAAAGAGTTATCTGAGGTTTGATCAATCCTTACTCATTGCTGTGGCATTCAGCAGAGTATTATAGAGTGTGGTCACTCTGAATCTTAACATTGATTTTTCTGTGATACTCTTTGGGGTTTTTTGAACCTGTGATTTTGAATACCTGGTTATTTTTCCCTGACTGTGGCTGTACTCAACCTAAATTTGCCTTTCATTCAGCTAATTTGGGCACAAGCACACACAGAGGCTCTGGGCAGCCCCGTTTCTTGGCAGAGGGGAGGGATGGAGATTTTGCTAATATTCCTGCGAAATGGGGTCAGGCAGAAAAGCCCAGATGACCAATGGTGATCTCTTGTTTAGTGCAGTGTGAGATCTGGAGGCAGCTGATCCACGGTCATCCATCTGCCAGGGAGTTAGGAGGGATGGTCTGAGAATCCAGCCTGCTTTGAACTCCTCAGGCCTGTCTGTCATCAGTCAGGTCAATTTGTATCCATTGCTTTTAGATCCTAGTTATTCCCACTCCAAAGAAACCAATACCCCTCATTTTTCAGGAAAAATAGTGTGGATTAATTAACGCTTTTGAATTTATGGTATTCATGTTAGGTACTAATTAGTGTTGTAGATACAACACACTTTCTTTGGTATGAAGTTTTGCAGAAGTGGCATCCACATGTGCTGCTTGTTTAAACTTTTTTAGCTCCCAGTTGATGGCTGTTTCTTCAGGAATGCATAATGATCTAGCAAGTGCCTTTTTGAAAGAGCACATTTTTGTTGTTGTTACATGCTGTTTTAATATGAATATCTTTTGAAAATAAAAACACTTTTACTAATTTTTTCTCTGCAGTCAAAGTGTGGGGAAGTGGACACTTCTTGATTTAGCATGTAATTACTAAAAATCAAGACAATGTCCTTTTAATTACCCACAGGAAGAGGAGTAATAGCACAAAACCTAGTGCTAAAAAAGATAGACATTTTTCTGAGAGTGGCTGCTGTTTTCTAAGTGTTCCTGCAGTGAACCCCATGCTTGATGAGCAAGTACCTGTGGTCAGTAGAAATGTTGGCTGAGTATTTAACAGGATTGTTCTTTTTGCTCTGCCTGCATGTAGGCATGATGCAGATTTCTGTGGATACATTTAGTTAATGAAAAAAGATTTGCAGATTGTTTCTTTCCTCTTTATGCAGTTGGGGATAGAAGCAGGAATAGGAACCTCAGTGGGTGTTGAGTGGGGAGGAGGGAGGTTGGGGGTTGCATGAAGGATATTTTCCATCTTGAGGTGCTCAGAGATGTTTGAGGACCATGGGTTGTCAGGACCATTTTTGAACAAGAGAAGGGTTTTCTAGGAAAAAGAATAGTGTTTAAGTCCTCAGCTGAAGGATAACCTGTCCTCCCCATGATCTGATTTTGGACTCAACAAATTGCTGGGAGGTATTTTTGTGTTTATATTATAACATACAGTGGTTATTAAACTTTATTTTTTAAAATTCTATTTCTTTTCTTCTTATACAACTACATGAAGGAAGGGAGGAGGGGAAATCCCAATGTTTCTCCCAGTGAATTTTTCATAGAAATAACAGTGTTTCACAATAAGGAGATTTGCCTTATGAAATGCTAATCCAGACTAATGATGAGAATGGAACTTTTTAAATTCATTTTAGGAACCCTCAATCTACCCAAAATGTAAATGGTAATCATTACAATCCAGTGGAAGATCTTAAACCATACCAGTAACGTTTTTTAAGGGTGCGGGAACCTAGACAAAAATGACTGTCCCACAGAGACATGGCTTAGTAGCAATACAGTAAAGTGATTATAAAATCAGAGAACTCTTGGGTTTGAGCCCAAACATTGTGTTTTAATCTGTATTTGTGGTGAGGAGCTATAGATATAGGGCAAGGGCTGAATTCTCCTAATGCAGCTATTAATCATAGAGCTTCACAGATCACAGCTCCCTTTTCTCTACCAAGTGGTTTCTGCAGGCAAGTGTATTAGATGAGGATGAGGCAAATGCCTGTTGATTAAGGGCTGATCTTGGAGTTCAAGTCTTCATCACCATGTTCTCTTGCTGTATGATTGATGAAGCTCAACTATAATTAAATTTAAAGCCATAGATTTGGCAAGGAACAGTATCCATTAACTGGACTGATGTCATTTTATCTCCTGTGATTCATTAACAAGTGGCAGTGTGTTTCCTACAGTTTGCCTGATGTCCTAGGACACTAAAGGTAATGGTAAAGGTCTTGGGACATTAGGTTTGTTTATTTTCTTAATATCAGAGAAGGTGTCAGTTTAGGTTTGACTAATTTTTGGCTGTTCACAGAAGAGGCATAATGTTCTTAGAAGGTTTAGTATTCTGTTTGATTGTTTAACATTCAGCATCAATGATTTTATTGCACAGACGTTGACATTTTACTCATTATCACTTTGGTGTTCATGCCAGGTTCTTGCAAGAAGTGTATTTTATGCCAGGTGCCAAATAACCTTTTGTCATCCTGCTGAATGAGGCACTGCTTTTGTCCTACAGTCAAAAATTACATCCAGATCTTATGAACATTAAAAAATATCCATCTTCTCTTCTGCCTTCCCCTCTGACACACACCCAATTTGGCAAGGACTAGCAGTACTTCAGAATCCATACGTTCTGCTCAAAGTGAGAAGAGACATGCCCCTCATTTCTTAAGATCATCTCAGGCCAATTAAAGACCTGTGTAAAGGAATAGATTTTTTCTGATTTATCCAACTCTTGGCTCTGAGGATGATTACCAGACTGTACGGCCATGAGGGCTGCTTAAGTAAAAATGTGTTAGATTCTGGGACTTCAGGAGGTCCAAGACATACGAAATTTTGCCTATAAATAGCTGTGGGCACTAAACCCACCCCTAAGGCTCCATGTGCCAGGATGTGTAGGATGATTGTTCTGAGTCATGCTTTCAAAAAGAAAAGCCAGAAAAAAGAACATGAGACAAACCTGTAAATCCTTTAATTAATTCAAGAATTATTTATGTTAAATTATCATACATTTGCAGGATTACACATCTGCATTTTTCTTAGCACACTCAACTATTTTAAACCTAGCAGCTAATTCCTAATTTGCTTTCATATATTCTTTGTAAAGGCAAAGAAAAGCTTAAGAATTCTTATGTAAACTAGATCATTCCAGTGCAATAATTTTATTACTGCAATCCATTACACAGCACTTTGGTGACAAAAAGAGTATATCTTGGAAAAGCAAATCTTGGAATTTGTGAAGTGTTGTGGGAGGGGGCTGTTTTCTTTTAAGCCTGTTTTATAAGCTTCCCTTTCCACTTGGCTTTATTCTAAATAAAATGCAGGGGGGGAAAAACCTGCCCATGTATAAATCAACATGCTCCTTTTCTCTACTTAATTCAGCCAAAGAAATGACTTAAATACTCTTCTCTAGTACTTTACTGCATTCCAAGATAAAAAAAAACTTTATGATGCAAATACTACCATTTCTTTCTTCAATAAACCTGTCATGGAATTTGAGTTATTTGCCTGCCCTTTCAGGAAAAATAAAATAATAATAAAAAAAAATCAGAAGACCTTAACACAGAATGCAGACTGATTGATTACAAATCCCATGTCCCTGCTTAGCAGTTGAGCCAAGTTTAGGCAAACCTCTCATCAAATCAGGGTATAACCTAAAGCTATGAAGCAAGGGCTTGGCTTCTGTAAATGGCTTTACTTAGTGGAAATCAGAGGAATTCTATAAACTAAATGCAGTTGAGGAGCTGGCCATCCTACCTGCATTAAACACTTCTGTGTCTTACTTTCATCTCCCACCTTTGTATTTGAAATTTCCTTCAAGGTTGACTCCTTGTTTCTCTTTTTTGGGGGGTATGTATTTTGCAATTCTTTCCACAAGGACAGTTTCTCAGCTGTTTGGTAGCTGTCTGTTGTCCCCAGTTCTGTCCTTCCATGCAGAGGAATTTTCCCAATATTCCAGTGTGACTGTGGTCACATCCAGTAATTTTCCATAACGTGTGGATCATGTGCACAGCACAGTTAATAGAACTATCAGTTCCTTGATGACAGCTATAATCTACACCCCCTGTTTTGCTCAGAGTCCTTTCCCAAGAGTGTCAGAAATTGCTGTGTGGATTATCACAGACCAAAGGATTACCCGAAATAATCTCTCACCTTCCTGCATGGTGGAAAAGGAATGCTGCAATTTCTCTGGCATGAATTAAAGAACCAGCCAGGTGTGTCACACACAGGGCCAGGTGTGTCACACACAGCCAGCTCGCATCGCGGGGAGCGCTCTGGGAGGGAGATGTGGTTTTGTTTCTCACCCTGTTTTTGTGTTTTTTTGCTTTGCTGCTCTGCTGCCATCCCTTCTGCAGAGCACAGTCACTCACGGCTCGTGGTGCCTCACCCCACAGCTCCCCAGCTGCAGCCACAGAAACTGGGTGGAATAAGGAATAAAACACACGTCCTTTTAAGCTGCCCCTGATGAGACAAGTGAGAGCACAGCTGAAATGCCACTGCACACTGATGCGTTAAGTTTTTAGCTTTTACATTTTTCAGATCCTGTACTGCATTAGTGTATACATCTATGAACTTCATATAGAGTGTTAGTAAGGCCTCTCCATGGTTTGGGCAGACAAAACAATCCTTCCAGGCCTGAGAATCAAGGTTGTCATTGCAGCCTCAGGCCCTGAAAAGTATAAACAAAAATGAATTTTGGGGGAGTAAACTGGGGGAATGTGACTTCATTACCTGAAGGTGTAATTGGACAATTAACCTCTGATATGCAATTACATCTGTCTGAGAAACTCATGACCTTTGTCCATCTTGGGTGTAGCCTTGATGGGGCTTTTGCACTGCCCAAGGTGTATCTGCTGAAGGCCTTTAACAAATACCTACTTAATTCTCTAACTCTGTCCAGCCTCTGTTCTAGGTAGCCTCTCCAGGCATCAACACAGACCCAGGAGAGGCTTCTGAGCAAGACAAGAGGCACCTCAATGTGCTCCTGCAAGATTTGCTGTTCTAGGGCTTTGATAAACTCAGGAAAGGGATTTAAACATATTTAATCGTTGTGATTGTGCAGACAGTCATGTACAAAAGGCTTTTGTGATGAAAAAAATAGGTTTTCCTAGGTAAGTGTTTGAAATCTGTTTCTGGATGCCTGCATCAATACAGCACAAAGGAATAGGGAGCCAACAAGTGTCAACAGTATTCAAAGGTACAAACAATCCTCATTTACTGCAGCCTAAAAAAGGGCTTGTCCTGCAGAACAGGCAAAATCCATTATCCCATCATCAAGAAGGGCACCTGTCCACACCTGGCAAGGCAGGAGCTTGTGTGCCCATGGTTGGTGCTGGATGTCCAGATGTTTCTCTATCCATGTGAAAGGGCAAGTCTGGATTCTTGCAGGTAATGCAGGGCCAGTGGAAAAACAACCCAAATTAACTTCCCTCCAGGACCACTGTGATCCCCAGTGTCCTCTCTTCACCTCTGAATCCTGGTTGTAACTAATTGGATCCACTTGTCAAGGTGATGCAGCTCTAATTACCCTGGATCTAAATTCCCCTGGAGGGTGACTTCAGAGGAGCTCTTCACTCCTGTGAAGCATATCCCATCCATAACCTTTCCTTTAGTCACACCTGGGCTAGTGTAGATTTTTCTTTGCCTTCTTTTCCGTTGGTTTCTAACACCTTGAACTCTGCAGTGTCACTGCATGCTTAATAACAAAATTTCAGAACTTGCTGACTCATTAGAGCATATATTGTCTGTTGGTTTATAACAGTGCTGAGTTCCTCCTTGAGGTGGAGCTTTGTCAGATGCTTTCTGACAATCTAAATAACTAACATCTTTGACATTTAGTGCACTCCTTTGCCAGGCAAGGCAGTAACAGGCTCAATGAAACCTGAGTTACTGAGGCATGACCTGAAACAATATTAGCTGTCCTTGATTATACTCTGAATTTTCATGTTCTCCTCCTCCCCAGCCCCAGTGTGATCCTGTTAATGGTTGTCTAAGACTTGCTCAACAACTAATGGGAAATGAACTGACTGGTAATTTCTTGCTGTGTGTCTGCTTGGCCCCATGCCAGTCTCCTGAAATGATGGTACTAAATATAAATTTTCATTACACCTTCTTCAAGTTCTGTGCTTACTTCATGTAGTACTTTTAGATGAGCATTGTTTGACTCTGGTCTCTTATGGCTTTTATGAACAACAATGCAGTTAATTGACAGTTTGGGTATCATCACCTTTTCTTTTAACTCCTCACCATCATTTCCATGTGTTGAGTCGTAGACAACTGTCTGCCCTCTTCAGTTTTAGAGATAGGTACAGGAATAATTGCTGTATAGCATTCCTGCTCCTTTACACTCCATCACCTTTCTTGCCTGTCAGTTGCTGGGTGTATAATTATGCTTAAAATATCTTTTGGTATTAGTTGAGATGCTTTGCACTATTTGATTCCCATTTTTCAATTTGGCTTTCTCAAGTATTTTTTATTGCCTCAGGCTCTTGTTATCATTTACATAATCCTCCTGTATTCTGGATGCCTTCTACCTTTTGCTGCTGTTATTTTATCCTTGGTACCGTTTTCGTCATCCTCTACTTCTGCACACAGCTCCAGTTCCCATTTGTGACATTCTGTAAATGTTTTATTGGAACAAGCATAGCCAGTAATAACATTCCTTTACTACACTTGATTTTCTGGACTCTATTTAATTCACATCAATTTTCTTATACTCACTGCTCCAAAATCTACCTTTTGTAAAGCCAATTGTTTTTCCAGTTTTTTTCTTAGCCCAGTCTAATGAATATTTTGTGTATGCAGACATGGTTTGCTTTCTAAATCCACAAGAGCCTTCAAGGAAATGCTATCTCTTCTCAACTGTTTTTATTCAAAAACCAAATAAAGTGGGTTGCACATTAGGCTCTCTCACTGTCTTAAATCAGGGAATAGTATTTATTACATTTGAACAACATCTGAAAGTGGCACAGCAACCTAAGTTAATTCCAGGTGATTTAAAATGATGGTAGCTTTAAATAAAAGGCATGGTACAACAGTAAGGAGATTTTAAAAAAATTGAAAGCAGTGTTCACTCATAGTAGAACAGTTTTCATACATCTGTTGGGATTAGATTAGTCACTAATATAAGAGTATTTTGTTAGAGCAGAGTATGGATTATTCCCAACTTGATGTGCAAGCAGCCTACTCTTATCTTGGAATATTTTGCCACAGTTGCTGGTCATAAAAAATACAGAACAGTGCTGAATGTACTCCTAACTCTCAGAACCCTATCAAGTTTAGTTGCAAAGATAATTTAGTTGTAGATAATTTAAAAAAAAAAGTTTTTGCAAGTAAGAAGTATGACTCAAGTAATTACACTGGCATTTCTTTCCCACAGTTGAAATTTTCTTGGTGTTGAGGTTCTGGGGGATCTTTATGGTTTATTTTTACAGCCAATGTTATGACTTTCAGCAGGGGGAGGCGAAATTTACGCTCTTGTCACCAGTGATCTGTGTTTTCCTATGGTCTGCTGCACATCCCCGACAGGCCACTGAGTGTGTTCAGAGATTTGTATCTGAAATCTCATCAGAAATTACTTTAATTTTGCAGTTTACTCTTACAAAGTACCATGTGCTGAGTGAAAGAAAGAATAATTTTAACTTCCTTTGTGAAATGTAATGAAAGTTTGAGAATAAGACCCCTCAGAATGTGAAGTTAGCATTAAATTAACAGCTTTAATGCCATTGCAATGTTAACAGCTCTAATTCCTGAGACAGATCTACTGTTTTGCTCAGTGAATGTATGTGTTACTGCAGTTTGATGGTTGCTGGTGCTATTATTCTTTTAGATATGCTATTTTGAGGGACTTTCCACTCAGAAATGAATATTTTGGTATAAGACAAGGCAAAAAAAAAGCCAACCTAACTCTAAAGAGAATATACTAACTCAATGCTTTTACAGAGACAAAGGCAAAAGGGGAAGCAGGTGCTTTAGTCACTCAATGTTTGGTAGAGCTGTTTGTAGTAGCAACTTCCAAAATAATGAGGTGTCACTAAGCTCCTGCTGATATGAGAGAAGGGCAAGATTTGCCTTCTTTCTGTAATGAGAAATCAGCCTTTGCCTGCCTTCCTCCACTTTGTATTTTTCTGCTGTCTTCAAAACATTCTGTGCCGCCAAATAATTGTTCAAAGTTATTGCCTGGGGATTTTTGTTATTTTTATCCCCCTCACCTATTTCTGTGGATGGAAAGCATATTCAGTACTCATCACCACCTGCTCCTTCCTGCAATGTCACTTCAGCTGTAAACCACCTGCAAGTGACATGGCTTTGCTCATTAATGGTTTGGGTGGTCAATGATTTAATCACTTGACCCTCAGTAGATCAAGAATTCCATCAATGAGCTGTGAATTAACTCCTATGTGCTCTACTCAATTTCCTTGTCTGTCTGTGGAAAACACATCTTTTTAATGAGGACATAAGGCTCAGCTCTGCATATAAGGATCAGTGTTACACCATTCCTTGAAGTGTGAAAAATGGGTTTTTTCTATAATTTCTTGTTTGCTTTGCCAGTTTTAGACATGTACTTCTAGGGAGCAGTTTTAATATTTACCCCAGTGGTTGAGAGCACTGTATCTTGAACAGGAAGATGAATTTTTTTCTGTGCTACAGGTGGGGACTAATACACTATTTTAGAGTAATTGGATATGATATATTGCATGTGTCCTTATGTCTACAATATCTAAGTATTTCTTACACCCTCCTAAGCTATTAAGCAAAGTATTTTACAATGAAAGAGTGTTCCACAATTTAATTACACATTTTGTACAAAATATTTCCATTTAACGCTTCCAAACTGTCTCTTCCCTTTAAGTATAACCACTTTGGCTCAGCTCCCATCCCTAACAATGGGAATGTCACATGAAGTCCCTAAGTGTTTGAAATTATTTTTTAGTCTCCATTTATAAAATGTGTCTTCCACTCTTTATCCTGCACTCGGTGTTGAAATTTCTGGGATGGGCTCTACCATTGTTTTCACAGTGAGAACAACTTAGTGAGCAGTGGCTCTCTTTTTGCACAGTGTCTTTGCATTCCCAGCATAGTTTATAAATCCCAGTGCCCTTGCTAGAAGCCCAATTCTTCTTCTGTCTATTTTAGCTTAGTTCATTAAACCAGATTAGGAGCCCTTATTCCTGACAACCATTCACAAGCAGGTATTTTGGTACAGAAAACTGACTTGAAAGCATTTATTCATACCAGGGATGGGAAAATTGTGTGGCTAACAGTAAATATGTCCCTAAATGTGAAGGTACAACTGGTTTTCTTCTCACTGGTTTTGGAGACAGTTGACAGATTTTTATTAGACCGATCCAATAACTCCAGGAGGAGAGTTCTGGGTGGAAAAAGGAAAAATATCATCTTCATGTGCAGACAGAAAAGAAAAATATCATAGAGAAGTTTTTTAATTTATCCTCATGCATTCGTGAGCCTGGACAAAAGGAGGCTTGTGGGGACTTTATTTCTCTCTACAACTACCTGAAAGAAGGTGTAGGCAGGTGGGGGTTGGTCTCTTCTCCTGGGTAACAAGTTACAGAGTAAGAGGAGATGGGTTCAAGTTGCTGTGGTGAGTGAGTTTGTGTTTAGATGGAATATGAGGAAAAAGCTCTTGGAAGCATTGGAATAGGCTGATGGGATGATGAAGTCCGTCCCTGGAATATTTAAAAGTAGATGTGGCAGCTGGAGACAGGGTTTTTTGGTGTACATGGCAGTGCTGGATTGGCTGTTGGGCTCGACAGTCTTGGAGGTCTTTGCCAACCTAAAGGCTTCTGGGATTCTGCAAAACAGAACTGCCTTGGCAAATCAGGGTACTAAGGCAATACTATGCTGTTGCTAAGCAATAAGTAGACAGGTTTTGTGCAATTTTGTACCTTTGGATGGCTGTTGTAGCTGGTCTGGGTTTGTTATCTCACAGAAGTACTTATCTGGACAGTTAGTGGCAAGAGACAAGGGCAGTGAGATAACAGGAGCACTACAATTAGTATTAATTGACCTAACTCATCAAGAACACATGCCTTATGTTGTTTGTTTGACAAATCCTGGCTGCATGCTCCAGAATTGAAATGCAAACAATTTAAGGTATCACAGAGATGAAGCTTCTGAGATGAAGCAATCTCTGTTTCAGTTGTTAAAAAGGTAATAAGATGGGAGGAAGAAAAATAATTAGGCAAGGAAAAGGAGATAAAGATGTGAAAATGTTTTAAGGATTAGGTTTTTGTCAATGTAAATACCTAACTGCTACCAAATATTAAGAGTATAAGGTCCTCTATAATTTAGTAATGTCACAGGTTGGACTATGTCACTCTGACTTCATCCTTAGTATATATTCAGACCAGAATATGGTATTTACCTTTTTAAAACCAGCATTATTCATATTATTACATTTGCTGGTGCAGTACTACAAAGTCTAATGTGCAACTTAGCAAATATTGAGTAAAATGGCAGTGATTCCAAAGATTATGGGCTCGCTGTAGCCAGCGGCAGGTAAAATGCTCATTCAGTGGGCTTAAATTGTTTTGTGTTGTGGTTATTTGATCCAAAGGACTAATTTCAACTTCGACATCAGATAACCAGAGGGGTTTTCTTCCAGAACATGAACATCAGAAGGGCTTTATAAATCGGGCCTGGCGTGCAATTAAAGCTTTTGGAGATACTAAGTAAACTTTCCACTTGGATGCCGAGCCGACTCCTTCTGACATCTGAGCGTGCCTTTTGTGAGGCTCATTTTTTTTAGTAGGTCAAGAGATCTAAGCCTTAAATGAAGCAGGCTCTATGAGACACAGCTTTTCATTACCAGCAGGATCATGACCTTGCAGTGTATATTGAATTTAAGTTTAATACTGTAATGGATGGGACTTGTAATAAAAATTGCTAGATGTTTTGTGGATGAGTAATAAAGAGTAGATTAGAGTACAGAACTTCAAGAGTCCATTCAAACAATACTGAATTTATACTATCTTTTGGCATTGCTTTTATGGTTTGGAAACCTTATAATAAAACTTAGGTCTTGTCCATTATTTAATTACTTTGCTACGTTTTTTGGCACTTTCTTAGTAGCTTAATAGGTAGTTTGCATAAAATGCTACCACTGTTAAATATCTGTTTGTGCAGCAAGGAACGCAGTGCTGTTCCTTCTGTCCTAATGTATCACTTAAATGGAGATAAAGTAGTGATTACACTTACTCTTTAGGACCATAGACTTGGATTTACTTGTGGTTCCTGCTACATATGTAACCATTTTGGCAGACTCATTTAGGTTTTCAGAAGATCCTGGTACTTGCTGCTATGCTTACTCTGACTTTAAGTGGAGTTTTATTTTATGGTCCTGTCATTAACCTGCTCATCCCTCACCAGCTGTAAGCGTGAGCAATCCCTAGTGGAAAAAAAAAAAAAAGAGTAAAAAGAAGAAAAGTAAGATGTTAGAAGCCTTTAAAAGGGCACTGAATGCTGTATGGCATTTTTCTGTTGTCTTGAAGTCCGATGTGAAGGTTCTCTGTAGTTAGAGGTATGAAGCAAGCAGAATAAAAATTAAGGACCTCAGTTATTTGGTTTATTCTGGAGTACTAATGACAAGGAAGCCTTCAGAACTGCACAGGAGAAATGAGCTAAAAGAATTACATGGCAATACAAATTCTTCAGACATCAAAGCTCAAATGCTCATAGGAGGTTTCCTTTCATGCTGGTTAAACGCTTCTAAAAACCAGCAAGATCTCCTTAAAATAGATGCCACTTCCTTGAACTATACAGACAGTTGCATCTCTTGTTTGTATTTCTATTGCTAATATTATTATTATTTTGTTGTGTTCTGCACTGCATTTCATGTCAGGGATCACACTAATGAAAACTCTTGAGGTAAATTTTTATTAATTATTACTGTAATATAGTGCATCATAAATATAATACTTCCTCAACAGTAACAGCAAGCTTAAGAAAGTTAGTAACTAACTTTGGCATGGCATGAAATCACAAAGGAGAAGGACAAGTTAAGATCAGCAAGGTAAAAGGAAAAAAAAACTTCAAGTTTTCAGTGTAAATTCTAGCAACCATGACCTTTAAAAAGTTTTCAGAAATTTGTCTGTGCTCAGAACAGACATACTGCGAGTATATCATAGTTCTTTATTTCACTTCTCCTTTCTCACCCTCTATCCATATACCTTTTCAGCTCTTGAAAAATGCCAGTGTAAATGTGCTGTGAAATATGTCTGCCACATAAATGTTCCTTTTCTTTTTATCCTTCATTAGGACATTGTGATTTATAATGACCGGCTGTTCCGGATTGTGTCAATTGCTCTGGAATGGTGGCATTACTCTTTGGGTTGAAGCACAGGACAGGTGCTGGCAATACAAAGCACATTTGGCCTGGCAAACCTTGCTGAAGAATAGCTGTGTCCTCCTTTGGGATGGAGCAGCAAGACTGAAGGGAAGATTTAAGCTGTCCTTTCAGTTTTGGACTATTCCAGTAGACTTTTTGTGGGAAGACTTTAGCCTGTACCAGGGAAAGGCTTGGATGAGGCAGAAAAGGGTTTGTTTTGGCAACTTTCAGGTGGATATCCCCTGGAAGGTTCAAAAGCACTCCTGGAAAGGCCCATTGTGCTGAAAGGAGGAAGCAGAGACCTCTCTAAGCCCCTCTACCCCTCTCCTTCAAAGACCTGTGTTAGGAGCAGCACAAGGCATTTAAACTTCTGCAGAGTAAAGCAATGACAGCCTTGCAGATGGAGAATACTAAAAAGAAGTTTTTCTTGCATTTTGGATGGAAAGGGAAAGGTAGCTGCAAGCCAATTCCACTGGTGGAGCTTCAGAGCAGCTGCTCATAACCAGCAGCACAGCCTGAGAGGTGAGGACCTCTGCAATCTGGTAGTGGCACTGCTCAGCTCCCTGCTGAAAGGACCAGAATTCTGCTTTTGGGAATCTAATCTTCCTTTTCTGCAGCTAATTCTGTAGCTGTCATGTTTTGATGGTAATGAATTGAGATGGCAACCAGTACCTTGGTCAAAAAGGGACAAAAATATTGAGAGGAGCCAGTGCTGATGAGTGCTGTGTGAAGGATGAGGAAGGGCTGGGTCGTTAGTGATGACTGATGCTAGAGCAGAAGCATATAAATGATATAATGAAGTAATACATTAGGGCACAATATGAAGCCCCTCTCGACCTGGGAAATGTATCACCAATCAAATTCCTTTCCTCTTGAAGGTCTTCTCTTAACCTTGCAAGGAGGGCTTGATGGGAATTTCTGTCAACTCTCCACTTGCTTAAATGTCACTGGATGTTTTAATTTACAGGCATTATCAGCCTGGGAGTGGTAATGGTCTGGCTGTTAGTGGAAAAGAAAGCTTGTTATCAATATTAGGCTCTTTTTATTTGGGAGCATAGGTTTCTTTGATTTGGTTTACTTTAGAAGAATAATTCTGAGATATTTAGAGAAGTGCAACACAAGGTCACAATGTATTTCAACACAATTATTTCATGATTTAAGACAGCAGGAGAGCCTAATGTGAAGCCCATTTTACTTTGTTTTCTTGAATAAAAATGAACTGTTGAGAGGAGCAGGCTGACGTTTCTGATGGCTCCTGTAAATCATCTCAGCTGTCAGTGGCACACAGCAGCTTTCAATGGAGAATATCAGCTGCTTTTTGTACTTGTTTAACTATTAAAATAAAGTCCTGCAGGCTCTGAGTGGAAGCTGTCCTGACATATTTATATTCTCTTTCATGGCTTTATCACCATCCATGCTGCCTCCCTAGGTGGATTAAAGGTAGAAGAAAGGGATTATTTTTCTTGTCTTGGTTTGGCTGTCTGGTGTGTCAGGGCCATGAGGGCTTGGCCTGTTCTCCATGCTAGATGCAGTCAGTGGCCACCTTCACTTGCCAAATGCTTCTGGCCCTGTCCTAGGGAAGCCCTGCAGAAGGGTGGCTGTGCCTGGATTCTGGAGTGGGGCTGGGATTCAGGTGCTGTGCAAAGTGTTTCAGATTTGTCATAACCTCTGACGGTCATTTCGTGTCTGTCTTCCTGCTCACACGTGAAGTTCTCTGCTTCTTGATTCACTCAGTGTTCTTAGCAGTTAGCTTAAACCATTCCAAGCATCAAACTGGCAGGAGAAGACTTTTGTTGCCTCTTCTCATGACTTGGATGTTTTCTTGTGGACTACTATTCAATAATAACTATTTATTAAGATATAGCATCCTAATGTTGTAAATAATTCGCTTCTTTTGGTATATTTGATCTTAATGTATTATTTAGCTGTAAGTTTCAATTTATCTGCCTGTTTTTATTGCATTAAGGCCACTGGCTTTCATGAAGCTGGTGTCTTATTTTTGGCATGTTGCATAATCTGTAGAATTTAGTCTATTTAAAAATTGATAAGGCATAAAAAACTATCTTGTACACATAATAACTTAGAGTAGAAAATGAGGTGCAAGTTTGGTACACAGGTTCTAAATTATTTACATTTTCCATAAAAAGGAGTGTAGAAAAAAATCCTGCTTGTAACTTTCTCCTCTGAGTTTACCATTCTTCTGTCTTCATCCCATTTTGCTTGTCTTACACAATTATGCCATTGGAACAATCAAATACTAAATCTAGATGAGGATAAGGATTTATACTTCCCATTATAATTTACTTAACATTTTAATTTTCTATCCTTTTTAACCAAGCATCATCTTTAAAGAGCTGTGTTGTAGATGGGCTAAGAAATCTTAGGCTCTGAACAAGAGCTTATTTTCAGTCTGGTCGTTTCATCACTACAGAGCTGAAGGGGAGAGGTTTGGGCTATGAATCACTGGAAGCATTTTCAACAATTTCAACAATTTTCAACAGGAAAAACAAATATACAAAATCCGATCTTGTCTCAGTAGATGAGTTTCTTTCATTAGGAGCCAGACACCTCCAGGTGTCCTCTAGTCTCTGTTTGATTTAAGTCAAAAAACAATTTGAGAAACACATGTTGATTGCAATAATGATTGGTTAGAGAGCCTTTTACTTGGTTTTGGTGAGGGGTTTTTTGCTCTCAGGAATTTTATTATGAATTTAGCAAGGTGTATATGTAGGAATGTGTTGCTACCTTTTTTCTTCTGCAGCTGGTACATCTATGTACCTTCAAAAACTTCCAATGTAGGCTAAGATATGTTTTAATCCTCCTTCACTAGCAAGTTCATTAATATCGTGAAACTACCCTTCACTGTTAATGATGCAAAATTTCCCAAAGAACCAACAATGAGCTGATAGGCTTTGGGGAAAAGGTATTTTATTTAGAGGGATTTGTTTAGAGACCCCTTTTTTAGGCCAAGTCAGATCAAACATACTGTGAATAGCAGGAAGTTTGATCTAGGAGCTGGTTTGCTCTTTTATTTATAAAATTCTTGCTTTGGAGTTGTTTCAGAAGGCAGGTGTGAGATGGAGAATCGTGTTTACATGTTGTTCAACACTGGTTTAAGTTTTTTTTCTTGATTGAATAAGTTATATGACTAGATTTTCCTTTTTATTAACTGTCTTTTTTCTTTCACATAAAGTGTAGGTAATGTCACATCTGTATAAATCAATATAACAATGACATTATCTATGTATATTATTATTTAAACATTGCTCTCTAGGGCATAGTTTTGTCAGTCGTGTTTTATAGAGAGTTTCTGTAGATTATTATAATCATTACAATCTGTGCAATGGAGAAATCCTGCAAATCCCCAGTTTTTGGGTGTTTTGAGTGGTGATGCTGTAGTACAGGTAAATGGTAACAGGGTCTCTGAATAACACAATCCTATAAGCATTACAGGAAATAAATCATGAAGAACATGCTGCTTAAAACACTGAACAAATGAATACTCTGTAGAGAACATATTAGTGCACAGAATTTTTCAAGTCATTTCCTGTGAGAGCCCCCTGTGAATTTATGCCTGGAAATGCAAAAATGTTAAAATGCATTGGTGTCTTTTGGAAGCCTGTCAAATGCACATTTTGTGCTGTCTTGAATTATTACTTCTGTGTATATTAAGCAGGCATCAAATTGTGCTTAAATCAAAGAGAAATGACTGCTGGTTTGGATGGCTTTTTCTGAGAACTGCCCAGAAAGGAGGGTGAAATTGGAAGTTGTATGCAATCACGTTTCTCCAATATACAATGACATAGACCTTATAATACATAAATCTTCTTTTGGGTGCTATCTAGTCAGAATGAACTCTCTAAATTTACCTTCTAGTAAAATTCTTTTACAAGCCAGATACAATTTATTCTAACTTTGATTTGATGAGCAACATTTTGTAGATCTCAAATAATATTCACCCAAAATTTTATTCATGGGCCCCAAACACAAAGAGGACGTGAGACAAATAATTGTTTTCCCCCTTCCACATCATTGTCTTATTCCTTCAAGGCATTCTTAGGTGAACATTGTGCCCAGGTTAGTTTAATTGCAGCAATACC